>NC_079194.1:166090317-166445317 GCF_029499605.1 Hyla sarda | reverse complement strand
TAGAACTACTGTAATACTGACCCCATGTACAAGAATATAAATACTATAATGCTGCTCTCTATGTACAAGTATATAACTACTGTAATACTGCCCCCATGTACAATACTACAAAAAACAATGGAGTCACTTAATAAAGATACAAAAAGTATATGTTTGTTATTCACATTTAAAAACACATGGAGGTATTCCACAAGAGTGGGGGATAAAAAAAACATCACCAAGTGTCACACGGAACCGTGGTAAGACACCTCATAAACTTCAAACATATATAAACAGCATGTAACCTGTGCATGTTAATCATTCTATGTACAATTTAAATATAAGGTATAGGCAAAGCTGTACCAATACATTCTGAAACAGCAAGTACCAACGGGTCCCAGAGAGCACAGTGACACCACCCCAATGCCCCCCCACCCCATGTACAAGTATATAACTACTGTGATACTGAATCCTATGTACAAGAATAGAACTACTCTACGGGTGCATGCACACCACATTTTTGTAATACAATTCCCGTATCAGGTTTTTGATAAAAACGGATTCCTCAAAACCTGACTAAACTGTATCAAAACGTGTGTACAAAAATGAACTGTGCAAAGTCAAAAACCATATGGAACCGTACGCACACATGGTTTTGTACAGTTCCCATTGACTCCCATGTTTAAAAAAAAAAAAAAAAAAAGTATATGGTTTAAGACGGTTTTTCACCCGGACCAAAAAACATGGTAGTCTACAGTTTTGGGTACGGGTAAAAATACGGACAAAACCGTATAAGACGCAAAACGGACTAAACCGGATGATGTGTTTTGACATACGGTTTACAATGTTAAGTCAATGCATACGGTTTTCTATATGTTTTTATTTTTTTTTTTTAAACCGTATATGGGAACTGTATAGCAAAAACGTGGTGTGCATGCAGCCTAATACTGACCACCATGTAAAACTATATAACTACTACAACACTGCCACCATAAACAATTATATAACTATTGTAATACTGACCTCTATGTAGAAGAATATAAAAACTATAATACTATCCATATGTATATAACTGCTTCAATTATACTTGCCTTACCTTGGACTTCTCAATGTACTATACATTTATTTGCGACTTTAAGTACAAATGAGCTATATCTTATGTTTCATTTTTTGTTCTTATGTTTATTGTATTAAATTCAATTTCGGTTGTACAAGTGTGTAAGTGCTATAATACTGCTCCTATGTTCCAGAATATAACTGCTATAATACTGCCCCTATGTTCAAGTATGTAACTAGTATAATACTTCCCCCAATGTACAAGCATAGAAGTTCGATAAGGCTTCCTCATGTACAAAAATATATTTATAATAAAATATTAACACCTTAAAAACACAGCCCATTTTTTGCCCTGAGGACCTCCTAATAGCAGCTGGGTCTAAAACACTAAGAAGTTAATAGCAATGCTGTATGCAAGTAGCTTGCTGTGGCACTGTACTTTTACTGCATATGACCATAAGGGGTTAACAACAGCGTAATCAAACGCTAAAAAGTATTGTATGATACCCAACAACAAGTATGCATATAACTCAATACTTGTGTATATTATGAGACTATTAAACAATATGTAAACCAACAAGTGTAATTACTGTACAGACAACACCCTCGCTAGCAAATGAAGTGACTGATGCCGTTCTCCTGTGCAGCAGTGATGTCATTACTGGATTGCAGTCCAAAAACCCTCTTACTGCCACGGCCGTAAATGTTGGCACCCCTGAATTTTTTCAAGTAAATGAAGTATTTCTCACTGAAAAGGATTGCTGTAACACGTGTTTTGCTATACACATGTTTATTCCCTTTGTGTTTATTGGAAAAAAGGAGGAAAAAAAAAAGTAAATTTGACATAATGTCACACCAAACTCCAAAAATGGGCTGGACAAAATTATTGGCACCCTTAACTTAATATTTGGTTGTACACCCTTTGGAAAAAAATAACTGAAGTCAGTCGCTTCCTATAACCATCAATAAGCTTCTTACACCTCTCAGCCGGAATGTTGGACCACTCTTCCTTTGCAAACTGCTACAGGTCTCTCTTATTGGAAGGGCGGCTGTTCCCAACAGCAATTTTAAGATCTCTCCACAGGTGTTCAATGGGATTTAGATTTGGACTCATTTCTGGCCACTTCAGAACTCTCCAGCGCTTTGTTGCCATCCATTTCTGGGGGTTTTTGATGTTTGTTTAGGGTCATTGACCTGCTGTAAGACCCAAGATCTCAGACGCAAACCCAGCTTTCTGACACTGGGCTGTACAGTGCAACCCAAAATCCGTTGGTAATCCTCAGATTTCATGATGCCTTGCATACATTCAAGGCACCCAGTGCCAGAGGCAGCAAAACAACCATAAGTCATTGAACCTCCACCATATTTCACTGTAGGTACTGTGTTCTTTTCTTTGTAGGCCTCATTCCGTTTTGGTAAACAGTAGAATGATGTGCTTTACCAAAAAGCTCTATCTTGGTCTCATCTGTCCACAAGATGTTTTCTTAGAAGGATTTTGGCAAAATGTAGTCTTGCTTTTTATGTCTGTGTCAGCAGTGGGGTCCTCCTCGGTCTCCTGCCATAGCGTTTCATTAGATTTAAATGTCAATGGATAGTTCGCACTGACACTGATGCTTCCTGAGCCTGCAGGACAGCTTGATTATCTTTTGAACTAGACCAGACTATCCTACATTGACACCTAGACAAATCTAGGGCAAATCTAGATCTCTGGAGATTAACTTGCAACCTTGAGATTTTGGTTCTCAAGTTCTCAGACAGTTCTCTTCTTCTTTCTGTTATCCATGCTTAGTGTGGCACACCCACACACAATGCAAAGACTAAGTGAACTTCTCTCCTCTTTATCTGCTTTCAGATATGATTTTTATATTGCCCACATCTGTTACTTGCCCCAGGTGAGTTTAAAGGAGCATTATTTTTCCACAATTTTGAAAGGGTGCCAATAATTTTGTCCAGCCCATTTTCCCCTCCTTTTTTTAGTTTAGTTCCAATACACACATAGAGAATAAACATGTGTATAGCAAAACATGTGTTACTGCAATCCTTTTCTGTGAGAAATACTAAATTTTCTTGAAAAATTTCAGGGGTGCCAACATTTACGGCCATGACTGTATGCGTTTCAGAAATTGCAATCTTCTTCCTCAAGGATGGCTCCATGCTGGGCTCCATGTCTTAAATTGCCACAAAATGACAGATATGACAATTGATTCCTTTTTATTTTTATTTTTTTTCATTTGCTTTTATTTGGAGTCTTCTATTATTCCATTGTTTGAGAATCCAGTGCAGATTTCAATTTTCTCTTAAATTGTATTGCAAAGAAACACATCTACATGCTATAAAACTTAAAGGGGAACTGAGATATGGATCAACCCCACTAACTTAAATATACAGGTGGTTAGTATGGCTGATCCTGATTAATACAATGTAGTCCTTAAAACTGCCATCAAAGAATCCCATTCCTGTCAATGGGATATTTTGAACATCCTTTTGCATCAGTTATGTCCGTTTTTACTAATGTCAGTTCTTTTTGCCGGCACAAAAGACGGTGCATGCGCAAATTTTTGGTCCGGCCAAAAAAATTGTGAAAAACCAAACGTTAAAATTTAACATTGAAGTCTATGGGAAATTGATGTTCAAAAAAAACATGTTATCAGTTATTGTCAGTTTTTTTTAACATCTGTTTTTTTTTGTACTGAGCATGCTCAGTACAGCTTTACAAAAAAAGGGTTAAAAACCTGTCCAAAAAACAAAAACAAAAAACCAGATGTAACTGGTAATAACAGATGATAACGGATGAACAATATCAGTTTTTTTAAGAAAAAAAAATAACGGATGATGGTCATCAGTTATCATCCATTATTACCAGTTATTGCATCCGCTTTTTTTAATCCGTTATTGTTAAATAACTGCAGTAAAAAAGCAGGATGATACCTGTAGTGTGAAATGGGCCTTAGTCGGGTTTATCCATTTGTCAGTTTCCCTTTAATCTTACAACTACATTATGATCCTTATTAGGATCTAACAATGTAGTACTGAATTTTGCTTACATTTGTATACACGGGCTGTGTTAATTCTTTTGCAGCATTATGGTAACTCCTAAAATGGGGGGAAAAAAAAAAAAAATCCGGCACTCACTTTTTCTCAGAAGAAATGCTTGTCTTTTATTAAGGCATGAGAACATAACATAGCAGGAGTTTCACACACAGCAGGCGTTCAGGCTGGAAAGCCTTTTTCAACTGCAGTTGGAAATGGCTTTCCAGCCGGAACGCGTTCTGCGTATAAAACTCCTGCTTTTATGTTCTGATGCCTAAATAAAAGACAAGCATTTCTTTTTTTTTTTTTTTTTTTTAGTTCTTCTTGTATTAGGGCAGGGCGGTATGACCAAATGTGTGTATCACGGTATTTTTTCAACTTTTGGCGGTTCCGCGGTATATAACGATATTTCCTAGCCCCCCCCCCCCCCCCAATATTAATTATCAGCCCACATACCCATCGGGTTGCTACTCACATATGTCACCTGCAAGCGCTGTCCTCCT
The DNA here is from genome assembly GCF_029499605.1 of Hyla sarda. Taxonomy (NCBI): domain Eukaryota; kingdom Metazoa; phylum Chordata; class Amphibia; order Anura; family Hylidae; genus Hyla; species Hyla sarda. Next base: position 166,440,749 of record NC_079194.1, on the reverse strand, counting down.
CGTTCTGTTTGTTGCGGGCGCTGGCACTCTATACTGTGCGGTAACCCTATGCCCGGGCTGCAGAAGGTAAACAAAATAAACTTTAACGGACCTATAACGGCCTTACGCTGGGGACGGGAACGTCCGAGAGCTGTCAGCCTATCACTGGCCGCAGTGATGTTCCGCCTCTGCCGGTGATAGGCTGAGCCCATTGTCATGTAAGAAGCCGGCTTCTTACATGACAGTGGGCTCAGCCTATCACCGGCAGAGGCGGAACATCGCTGCGGCCTGTGATAGGCTGACGGCTGTCCGACGTTCCCATCCCCAGGAAACAAGTGAGACCGGTACCGGACCAACGGGATGTGAGTTAAAGTTTATTTTGTTTATTTTTTGCAGCCCGGGCATAGGGATACTGCACAGTATAGAGCAGTGGTCTCCAACCTGCGGACCTCCAGATGTTGCAAAACTACAACTCCCAGCATGCCCGGACAGCCAACGGCTGGAGGTCCGCAGGTTGGAGACCACTGGTATAGAGTGTCAGCGCCGGCAGCCGCAACAATCAGGACGAGGAGGACAGCGCATGCAGGTGACATGCGAGTATTTACCCCGATGGTGGGGACAGCGCTGGGCTGGGCTAATAATTAATTGGCGGGGGGGCAGAACAGCGCTCGCGGGTCACATAGGATTAGTTCCCCGATGTGGGGACAGCGCAGAGCTGGGCTGATTCATTCATTCCCGAGGGGGAGGGGCCAAACCGGTATTGCGGTATGGGTTAAAATTAATATCGTGCAGCACAAAAATTTTGGTATTTGGTATGAACCGGTATACCGCCCAGCCCTAACTTGTATCCACGAGCACCAAAATATCCCGCAGTGCCGACCAGCTCAAATTTGGATTATGGTAACTATATACTGCATTTTTTTTTTTTTTGGTAAATATCTTGCCAAACACATACACCAGGATATAAAAAAATATCACCTCTCTTCATTGATGTGGCACTGCAAGAACAAAAATCATGTAAACAAGGCAACTAGTAGAGAGTTACCGTCCATGCCCCGTAATCAAGGTTCCTCTCATAAAGTCCTGAGAATCAAATCCCCCAAAAAATTGAAAATGAAAGGCTATATAAGGAGGAAGCAGAATGTAAGAATCAGATCAGAGAAACAAATAAGGAGGCTTTGTTTGAAAATATACTCAAGAAAATGGAGGTACGGTAAATTAAATCTCAAGGATGTACGGTATATATTGTATACAATGCCTATGTAAAAAAAAAAAAAAATGTTTAGGCTGGACACATAGGTAGTTGTCAAAAAGAGTCTGAATATATAATCATCCTCCGTAAGTTTGAAGAATTTAAAGCCCGCCCATTGTCCCAAAAGCATAATAGGAGTTTAGTGGGCTCTCAGTCGGGATAGAGAAAATCCTACTTCATTGGTGAGAAGATGACTTTATTTTCCAACTCTCAAGGGCAAAAAGGAGATGGATTTGTAATGAATAAATGTTGGCACAGAATGATCTGAATGTGGGAATTCAGAAATGTCTGACTTTTTATGAGGTCAAATGGGAAATTTTATTTAAAAACATATACCAGAAGAAACCTAAATATAGATGTATTCTTCATGATTGACATAATTTGGGGTATTAAATGAAAATACTGTAGATATGCATAAGAGTACACTGTGTGTGAATTTTATGGTGTTACCGCGGGAGGAAGTATGACTAAATGACTAAACAATATATCATATTGATACAGTATATCTATTTATTTATTGATATGACATGTGTTGACATGGTAATTGTGGCATGTAGCATATCCATATCCATATGTAGCATATCCATATTATTTAAGTACATTGAATCACCATGCAGACATATGTATGTATTTATTTAAATTTATATTGTGTTTTTGGTGTAAGGAAAACTCAGTACTGCATGGTGAGATCCTAATAAGGATCATAATGTGGTTGCAAACTTTGGTATACCATTGATTTCTTACATAGTAGCACACTACACTATATACTAATAAAGCATACATTACTTAATATACTTTTCAAAGCCTACATTCACTTAGTAATGATGTATGTAGGGATTCACACTAGTTGGGTTTTTAATCAGGTTTTATAGCACTTTATTCTTTTTTTTTTTTTTTTTTTTTTTACAATACAATTTAAGAATCCAGTGCAGAATTATATTGTCTGTTTAAAACAATGGAAGAAGCAAATAAAGAAAACAATTCAATTGTCAGATCTGTCCTTTTTTTTATTTTATTTTTTTATATCGACTTGTGCCAGAAAGATTTGTAAATTACTTGTATTAAAACAAATCTTAATCCTTCCAGTACGTACCAGCTGCTGTATGCTCCAGAGGAAGCTTTATAATTCTTTTCAGTCTGACCGCAGTGCTTTTTGCTGACACTTCTATGTTAGGAACTGTCCAAAGCAGTAGAGGTTTGCTTTGGGAATTTTCTCCTGCTCTGGACAGTTTCTGACATGGAAAGAGGTGTCAGCAGAGAGCACTGTAGTCAGGGAGAAAAGAATTATACAACTTCCTGGGGAGCATACAGCAGCTAAGTACTGGAAGGGTTAAGATTTTAAAATCGAAGTAATTTACAAATCTGTTTAACTTTCTGGCACCAGTTGATTTGAATTTTTTTTTTCCACCGGAGTATCCCTTTAAGATACGGAGCCCAGCTTGAAGCCATCCCTGAGGAATGATATTACGGTCTTTGAAACACTTAGGAGGCTTTTTGGACTGAGCCATCCAGTAGTGACGACGTCCACTGTTGTACAGGAGCACGGCATTAGTCACTTCATTTGGGTGAGATGCCATCAGTTAGGATGTTTTTGTGATCGTAGACACTGTACTGACAATCTTTCTTTGGACTGACTAGACCAAATAAATATGCTCTGGGACGACAGTAGAATCTGGATTGCGACTCTCTATTTGTTCTGTTTACATGATTCTGGTTCTTGTGTCACTGAAGAAAATCTATTAAATGCTGGTGTTTGGCAGGATATGACATGTACAAAGGATTCAGTATATGTGGTTGCATATACTGCCGAAATAGTTACTATAATTGCTTCCTCTATAACTAATATAATACTGCCCTGCACAAGAATTAAATAAAAATAACACTGCCTTCTCTCTATATGAATGTTATACTGCCTCCTGCATAGACAAATGCAATTAATGGAATATAAGCGCTAGAATACTGGCCAAACACCGTGCCAATTTTTAGTAGTAATAACTTCTATATTACTGCCTCCCTTTTTATTATAGCCTTTAGTACAGGTACAATAATATTATTGACTAGAATTTCTCTCTTGCTAGAACACAGAAAAGATCATGACTTTCCCTTCCAGACACTTTACTGTAAAAACAGGTTACAAATGTACATCCTTTATATTCATTGTCTTCTCTGTTTTCTACAGGACAAGAACAAGCTGATGGATGCACTGAAGCATGCCTCCAATATGCTGGGAGAACTCCGCACCTCCATGTTGTCTCCGAAGAGTTACTATGAGCTATGTATCCTTTAAGGCCATTCTGAACTTTCCTAGGAATGCATGGGTTTAATTAAAAATCATGGGTGAGGGCTTGTTTGCAACAGCAGGATAGCGCTGGCAGTTGAAAACTTTTGACTAGATAAGGTCCTAAATGTGTCTTGTTTTGCCTTTATGTTTAGCATGTTTGTTGGGAAAGCTACTAAAGTGCACACTAAGGACTACTTTATATATTTGCGCTATCTGGTGGCGTTTCCCTCAGGCGTTTTAGATAAAGCATTGAAGGGAAGCTGATGATAGAACTGATCATTCATTTGAATGGGACAATTCACATTTATTTGGCATCTCAAGTTTGACATTGAATGGTGGATCATGTCACATGGGTACCACCAGACAGGGGCACACATCTTACTGCATTTCCCTATCTGGCAAACACAATGAACACCGGATACTTAACAGTTGATCTGCAACATAGAGCATAGTACAGAGCACTCTCCCGGTCACTTCTTCAACGGCAGTATCCGAACAATTTCATGTGGGGAGGCAGTAGATGGAACGGAGCGGGGGGAGTTCAGATGCTGGGCCACGGATCATATCACGCTGCTTGGCCTTCATTATCCAGTATTGTCAGTTTCCAAGCCTGATAGAGAACACATAGTATGCCAGTCTCCAACAGGGAGGGTTCCTGTCTGCAACCGATAAGACCCAATAGAGACATTATAGGGAGTCGAGCTAAGGTCACCCCATACACTGTCCAGATGAGAGCGAGCAAATTCCTCCTGCAAGTCCCCAAAGGACCGAACTACGCCCTAAACAGCTAATTGCTCCAAACTACACTGTCCCTTCCTCTCTCAAAAGCTAACATTCATAAAAGAGTAAAGAATCAGGCAAGCCAGGGTTACGCCACAGCGGGCTAAATTTAGTGCAACCATTAAGTCCAAGTAATTTTTGCGTGTGGCCCCAAAGCCTGCACAATAAATGGGTAGTGGGAGAGGAGTCAGGAGGTCTAGGAAGGGTGCCTATCTCAAGCATGTGGAGCGGGATTCGTCCCCCATGTCTGGCCATGAACAGTCTCCCTGTAGGACCCAACATAATTACAGATGCCCAACTCTGTATCTTGTGCAGTTGGGAGGCTAGAAAATATAACCAGGGATTGGAAAGGGCCAAGCCACCTGAAGACTTACCTCTTTGAAGAGTTTCCAGTCTAATTCTGGCAGTGCCCCCATCCCCCCTTCCCGACCAGCTGTCTAAAAAGGGCCATCGTAATCCACACCGAGGAGTTCTGAAATATATACAGTAATTGCGGCATTAAAACCGTTTTGGCCAAGTTTGTTCTACCAAGCACTGAAATGGGAAGTTTACACCAAACTGCCACCTTCTGGGATCAGGTTACGAGGAACAAAGTCATGCAGAGACGGAGTAATGTGTGTGTGTGTGTGTGTGTGTGTGAGATATATGTGTGTATATATATATATATATATATATATAATGGTCCTGGTACAGTAATTGAACATAAGAAAAACCGAGGTCCAAAACCCATAGATCTCATCACCCGCCACAAATAGTTCCATTTGATGCTATCAAAGGCCTTGGCAGCATCCAATGAAACCAATGATCTAGCCCCAGCCCCCCTCCCCCTCCCTGTGTCATCTGCAGGTTAAGAAAAACCCTACGAATATTATCTACCGTGGATTTGTCGGGCATAAAGCCAGTTTGGTCCCCATGAACTAACGGCAGGACAACCTTGGAAAGTCTGTTAGCAAGTACCCGAGCCAGCAGCTTCAAATCTGCACATAGGAGAGAAATAGGTCTGTAGGAGCCTGCACACAGCAGATCCTTACCAGGTTTAAGAATGAGAATAACAATCGCTTCCATCATGGAACAGGGCAAAGCACCCACCTCCACCACTGCCTCGAATACCCGCTGTAGTTGTGGCAAGAGCACACCCTGAAATTGTTTATACACCTCACTTGGCAGTCCATCAGGGCCCGGGGACCTCTCATTAGCAGCATCTTTCAAAGCCAGTTCTAATTCCTCCAGAGAGATAGGAGAGTCCAGCTCTCCCCTTTGCTCCGGACAAAGAGAAGGCAGAGACACCCAACCCACATAATCATCCATGTACACCTCGGAACAACCAGTCTTGGATGAGTATGCATCTTTATAAAAATCCACCATTACCTACAGAATTTCCCTATCTTCCGTAACCTCTCTCCCCTGACCATCCCTCAAACAACCAATATATGTGACCCCCTGCTGAGCATGAGCAATAGGAGGCAACAGTTTGCCCGTCCCTTCACCACATTCAAAGTAACGCTGTTTAGTAAAAAATGCTTCCTCCTCAAAGTAGACACTATAAGCATTTTGGGCATGTAGCCAGTTCTCCTGAGACACAGCGGAAGGAGATGAAATATACCCAGCCTCTATGCTAACAACCGCATTGCGCAACCTGTCTCCCTTCTCTCTAGTAAAGGAGTACTAATGTCACAAATAAAGATGCCACTAAGGAACGTCTTGACGGAATCCCAAACTATGGAGATCGAAGCTGACCCAGGGTCGATAAAAGTCTTAAAGGGGTACTCCGACCCTTTAGGAATACCCCCCATAAAATAGCATCATTATTAACCCCCCACATCGTAAAGAAGAACATTTTCGGTACCCAGGGCAAAAATTTAAAACAATAGCTCAGCAGAAAATACAATATAGAACTATACAGAAGAGGTAGCGACCTGGGTTCCGCCTGCTGCAGCAAGTCCATCCCGCGTGCGGCGGGCTCTGGTGAAAACCAGTGCCACCTTTTAGACTCCGCTCCCTGGTACGGTCCGTGTTATCTACCAAACAGGTCCAGCGGATCCACTACTGAAACGTGAGTGTTACAGTAAGATCCGGCCATGGATCCCGCTGAGGTACCTCTGCCAGACGTCTCGGACCTTCCCACCGTTGTGGTGCGTCAGACTCAGCAGCTGGCCCGACAAGCGCAGCAACTTACACAATTGTCTGCTATGATGCAACAACTTCTAACCATACAGCAACAGCCGCAACCTGCCTCAGTGTCTCCACCTGTTCCTGCAGCGTCTTCTGGCTCCAAGTTACGCTTACCTCTACCCTCTAAATATGACTCTGATCCCAAGCTGTGTAGAGGCTTCGTTACACAATGCTCCATGCATCCTGAGCTCATGTCGGACCAATTCCCTATGGAACAAGCTAAGGTGGGCTTTGTGGTCAGTCTGCTATCTGGAAAAGCCTTGGCTTGGGCTACTCCTCTTTGGGACCGCGGTGACCTGTTTACCTCCAACTTGACTGCGTTTCTGGCTGAATTTCGCAGCGTCTTTGAGGAACCACCACATGGTTCTTCTGCCGAGATGGCTCTCCTTAATCTCTGTCAGGGGAATTCCTCCGTTGGCGACTATGCGGTTCAATTCCGCACTCTAGCTGGTGCCGTTCTCCTTCAGAAAAACGCCAAAGGCAAGACTGTAACTTGTGGGTTCTTTTCCTAGACCACCTCTCTCCTGCTGAAAGGAATTAGGCTAGGTTGAGATTACGGAATTTCCGCCTGCAATTCTGCTTTGAAATTGCAGGCGGAAATTCCGCTTGCTAAAATGTATAGTGTAGTGAATGGGTTTCCGTTCACAAATTCACACTTCGGAAATTGTGAACGGAAAATCCGCTTGGAAATTTCCGCCTGAAGACTGCAGTGTCCGCGCGGTCCTAGCGCCGACTGATTCAGTCAGCGCTGGCCGCACTCGGAATCTCCGGGCGGAAATTTTCTGCCCGGAGATTCCGTAGTCTGAACCTAGCCTTACTCCATTGGAGATCGTGAACTCCTCGCAATTAAGATTGCTTTGGAGGAATGCCGAAATTTATTGGAAGGATCAACTCATCCAGTAAGCATTTAATCTGACCATAAGAATCTTCTATACCTTCAAGAACCCCCACCAGGCAAGGTGGTCACTGTTCTTTTCTAGGTTCAACTTCTTCATTCACTTCCGTCCAGCAGACAAGAACATCAGGGCAGAGATGGGATGGGACAGAGCAGGGATGCTGGGATTGGATGAAGAGACCCAGTACAGCAGAATCGGGGAGGAAGATGAGTCATGCATAGTGAGGACACGCCCCCTCCAGAACACAGGATGACATACAGTCATGGCCGTAAATGTTGGCACCCCTGAAATTTTTCAAGAAAATGAAGTATTTCTCACAGAAAAGGATTGCAGTAACACATGTTTTGCTATACATATGTTTATTCCTTTTGTGTGTATTGGACCTAAACCAAAAAAGGGAGGAAAAAAAAGCAAATTGGACATAATGTCACACCAAACTCCAAAAATGGGCTGGACAAAATTATTGGCACCCTTTCAAAATTGTGGAAAAATAAGATTGTTTTAAGCATGTGATGCTCCTTTTAAACTCACCTGGGGCAAGTAACAGGTGTGGGCGATATAAAAATCATAAAGTGGGTCTGTGTGTGTCACACTAAGCATGGACAACAGAAAGAGAAGAGAACTGTCTGAGGACTTGAGAACCAAAATTGTGGAAAAATATCAACAATCTCAAGGTTACAAGTCCATGTCCGGAGATCTAGATTTGCCTTTGTCCACAGTGCGCAACATTATCAAGAAGTTTGCAACTAGAGATGAGCGAACTTACAGTAAATTCGATTCGTCACGAACTTCTCGGCAGTTGATGACTTATCCTGCGTAAATTAGTTCAGCCTTCAGGTGCTCCGGTGGGCTGGAAAAGGTGGATACATTCCTAGGAAAGAGTCTCCTAGGACTGTATCCACCTTTTCCAGCCCACCGGAGCACCTGAAAGCTGAACTAATTTACGAGAAGTTCGTGACGAATCGAATTTACTGTAAGTTCGCTCATCTCTATTTGCAACCCATGGCACTGTAGCTAATCTCCCTTGGCGTGGACGGAAGAGAAAAATTGATGAAGGGTGTCAACGCAGGATTGTCCGGATGGTGGATAAGCAGCCCCAAACAAGTTCCAAAGATATTTAAGCTGTACTGCAGGCTCAGGGAGCATCAGTGTCAGCACGGACTATCCACAGACATTTAAATTATGGCAGGAGACCCAGGAGGACCCCACTGCTGACAGAGACATAAAAAAACAAGACTACATTTTGCCAAAATCCTTCTGGGAAAACGTCTTGTGGACAGATGAGACCAAGATAGAGCTTTTTGGTAAAGCACATCATTCTACTGTTTACCAAAAACGGAATGAGGCCTACAAAGAAAAGAACACAGTACCTACAGAGAAATATGTTGGAGGTTCAATTATGTTTTAGGGTTGTTTTGCTGGCACTGGGTACCTTGAATATATGCAAGGCATCATGAAATCTGAGGATTACCAACGGATTTTGGGTCGCACTGTACAGCCCAGTGTCAGAAAGCTGGGTTTGCTTCCGAGATCTTGGGTCTTCCAGCAGGACAATGACCCCAAACATACGTCAAAAAGCACCCAGAAATGGATGGCAACAAAGCGCTGGAGAGTTTTGAAGTGGCCAGCAATGAGTCCAGATCTAAATCCCATTGAACACCTGTGGAGAGATCTTAAAATTGCTGTTGGGAAAAGACGCCCTTCCAATAAGAGAGACCTGGAGCAGTTTGCAAAGGAAGAGTGGTCCAACATTCCGGCTGAGAGGTGTAAGAAGCTTATTGATGGTTATAGGAAGCTGATTTCAGTTATTTTTTCCAAAGTGCGTGCAACCAAATATTAAGCTAATACGTGAGATAGGTGGTGTCCAGCTACTATCCCTGGCCCAAATGCGCCCGGACTGGCGTGGGCAGCGCCTGGATACGTAGATACAAACAAGAGGATGTCCAGCGCAGGTAGATGCAGAACGTTGCTTTATTCGGTATAAAACTTCACGACGTGCAAGACATGGAAGGGTGATGCGTTTCGACCCTGGCGTCGGGCCTTAGTCATACTAAGGCCCGACGCCAGGGCTGAAACGCGTCACCCTTCCATGTCTTGCATGTCGTGAAGTTTTAAATCGAATAAAGCAACGTTCTGCATCTACCTGCGCTGGACATCCTCTTGTTTGTATCTAAATATTAAGTTAAGGGTGCCAATAATATTGTCCAGCCCATTTTTGGAGTTTGGTGTGACATTATGTCCAATTAGCTTTTTTTCCTCCATTTTTTGGTGTAGTTCCAATACACACAAGGGGAATAAACATGTGTATAGCAAAACATGTGTTACTGCAATCCTTTTCTGTGCGAAATACTTCATTTTCTTGAAAAATGTCAGGGGTGCCAACATTTACGGCCATGATTGTATATTGAGAATTCCATCTCTCAAAATGGCTTTCTCAATTGTGATTACAGCCAGAGGAATAAGAGAAAGGAATGGCCCTTTCTCCAAATACTCAGATCCTGGATGACAGACCAGATCCAAAAATCTTACCCAAAGTTGTTTCGGCTTTCCACAGGAGATTGTGTTACCATCCTTTTGTGATATCCCTCCAATGAAAAAAAAAAAAGAGAAGGAGTTTCACAACTTGGATGTCAGGAAATGTTTAATTTACAATTTGGACAAAAGTTTCTGTAAAACAAACAGTTTTCTGGCTCAGTTTGCCGAGACAAATGAGGGGCAGATGCTGTCAAAGACCTCATAGCTAGGTAAACCAAATAAACAATTGATCTGGCCTACGGATCTCCAAGGGTCCCAGTTCCATCAGGCATTAAAGCTCATTCAACTAAAGTGAAAGCTCCTTCAGTGACTCTTCTTTAGTACAGATCCGTAAGGCAGCAACTTGGTCCTCTCCACATGCCATCTCCTCTTATTGGTTGGATGTGGATAATCTGTTTGCTTTTTTCTTTTGGATGCATGGTCTTGCAGTCTGTCATCTCTGCCTTATTCTCTGGTTTTGCTCTCCAATGTGCTGTGGTGAGGGAGAAATCGGTACTTACATTTACAAGTAATTTTGTTACCTCGAATCACAGCAGCGCAATTTCATCCCGACCCTTACAACGCTTTATTTTCACTCGGTGTTTTTTCTTCAGTTGGGTGATGCATAAGAAATAAAAATAAATTAACAATGAGTTATGCTTTTAAAATGACATAGTTTAGGTTTACTGGTTTTATTCCGGGATTGATTTAATTCTGTTTGACTAACTAACTAAACCACTATTGAGAAGGCTCTTTATATAGGTCTTGGTAATCCACTGAAGGAGAGGAGAAGTCTTCTTTTGATCTCTGGGTTTCTTGTCCCTGGGAATGGGGTCCCTTTCTCCATGGTGCGGTCAGGCTATGTTCACACGGCGAATATCCGCATCGAAAAATTCTGTGTGGACATTCCCCCCACAGTGGAGCATGTCCTGCTCGGGAAATGCTCCGTCTCATAGATGGCAATGCATCTCCACAGTAAGATGCAGACTCTGGAATCAAGATATTTGTGGCAGAGACATCTGCCGTGTGCACAGTGCAGCAGAATCCCATTGAAATCAATGGGACTCTGCTGCAGCGGAATGGGCGTGCAGAATAATTAAGAAGTATACAGCCGCTAATAAGTACTGGAAGGATTAAGAATTTTTAATAGAAGTAATTTACAAATCTGTTTAACCTGTTGGCACCAGTTGTTTTAAAATAAATGTTTTCCACCACGCTACCCCTTTAAGTTTGGATACTTTAAAGGATCTCCAGTCTTAATGTTGATGCCACTTTTATAGACCTTAAAGGGGTAGTCCAGTGGTGAAAAACTTATCCCCTATCCTAAGGATAGGGGATAAGTTTGAGATCACGGGGGGTCCGACCGCTGGGGCCCCCTGCGATCTCTCTGTACGGGGCCCCGGCTCTCCGCCGAGATAGCGGGTGTCGACCCCCGCACGAGGCGGCGGCCGACACGCCCCCTCAATACATCTCTATGGCAGAGCCGGAGATTGCCGAAGGCAGCGCTTCGGCTCTGCCATAGAGTTGTATTGAGGGGGCGTGTCGGCCGCCGCCTCGTGCGGAGGTCGACACGCCCCCTTCCAGCGGGCTGTCGGGGCTCCGTACAGGAGATCGCGGGGGGCCCCAGGGGTCGGACCCCCCGCGATCTGCAACTTATCCCCTATCCTTAGGATAGGGGATAAGTTGCTCACCACTGAATCACCACTGGACTACTCCTTTAATAAAGCTGAAATGCACATACACTAAGAACCATTTGTTTGCGTTGTCATTATTTACATTTAACTCAAAGATAAAAGGCAAATTGGTACGGCACTGTGTACTTAGCTAAGGACAGCCGGCAATGGAGACTTTTGACAAATCTGTCATACATTAAAGAAGTTTGTGATCAAAAGCGTTATACTGTACATGTATTTTAGATGGACATTTGTCCTTAACTGTACCCACCACAGACATGGCCATCTCCGATGAGCTCCATTACCTAGAGGTTTATCTTACAGATGAGTTTGCCAAAGGAAGAAAAGTGTCTGACCTGTATGAACTTGTTCAATATGCTGGGAATATCATCCCAAGACTGTAAGTATGACTGCTGTTCCTCTACTTAAATCTCGTATTACAATGTAGAGCATTGGCAGCCCTTGTATGGTCAGTAGGTGTCCCAACTTAGACACCCACTGATGGCACCATCTGAGATCTCAATCGCCTGTGTTAAGGTGATCCTGCAATGTCTGGCCTTCAGAGGGTAGCATTTGTAGAAAACTCTGTCCGTGACCTGACGGATTTTTACTTTTTCTTTTTCAGTTATCTGCTGATCACTGTTGGTGTTGTCTATGTGAAATCCTTTTCCCAGTCAAGGAAAGACATCCTGAAGGATATGGTGGAGATGTGCCGCGGAGTGCAGCACCCACTAAGAGGACTCTTTCTACGCAATTACCTCCTGCAGTGCACTCGGAATATCCTGCCAGATGAAGGGGAACAGACTGAGTAATAAGAATGTTTTTTTTTAATTTATTTTTATATATAGCAATATCTATGTTGAATTTCTTTTAAGCCCATTGAAAAGGTGATGGACACAAGGTGAAGGACAGATTTCAACTACACTAAGCTGTGTCTTGTATCAGACCCATCACCTGTGCTTCCTACACTGTGTACTCTTGCACTACCTTTGGCCCTTTAAAGAAGACTACCATAAAAATGTTAATACTCCTTTCCGTTCGTAAGGTACAACATAAGTCATTTCCTTACTGGTGACCTTTTTTTCTAGCCATTCTGGCCTCCCTCTGTACCATGTACCCTGCACCTGGAATTCTGCAGTGTCCTAGGTGTGGGCTGAAAGTCGGGCATCTTAGTAATGGGCAAGATACTTAACATTTTTGTGAGAGTGCTTCTTCAGGCTATGTGCACACACTATTTTAAAGGGGTACTCCTCTGAAAACATCTTATCTCCTATTTAAAGGATAAGACGTTAGATCGCGGGGGTCCCGCTCTCCGCTGTGGCACCCCTGTCAACTCCGCTCCGTGCCAGATGACTAGCGATGCCAGCCGCTCCTCCATTCATGTGTATGGGAGGAGGGGTGACGGCTATGTACTAGCTGTCATGCCCCCTCCCATAGAATAGACATGATTTGAGGGGGCGTGGCGTGACGTCACGAACGTGGAAGCTGCGTGGACCCTCATGATCTAACATCTTATCCCCTATCCTATGAATAGGGGATAAGATGTTTTCAGTGGCGTACCCCTTTTACAAAATCACCCTTAGGGTTCACATGAGCGGACCCACAACGTATTTTACGTTGCAGATCCGCCACTGAAGGACCCCTGCATGGTGGCTTTTCATGTGCCTGCTCGAAGCAGCAATACGCCACTACGAGCAGACACCCTATGTGTGAGTCGCAGCGCGCATGCGCAGTATTCCCAGTCTAGCTCATGGAGCAGAGGGAGCGGCCGCGATGTGTCCGAGTACATAGCAGTGTTCTGCTCGTAGTGGCGTGTATCCGCTCAGAGCAGGCACATGTAAAGCCACCATACAGGGGTCCTTCAGCGGCGGATCTGCAGCGTAAAATATGCTGTGGGTCTGCTCGTGTGAACGTACCCTTAGGGTCAGCTCACACGTGCGTATTTCCTGCTGCAGATTTGTTGTCACTGGGCAGCATAACTGACATCATTGCACGCGCTGCGCAGGATGTCGGCGTCCCTGCGTGGCGCTTGCAATGATGTCTCTCACCCGTCATATGTGCACCGGGTTCCATGTAGCAGTGTTTGCCGAAGTGTGTGAAGTCTTCCTGAAGAAATCACCTGTCCGTTGCCCGGAACTGCATGTCCCAGGCGATACAAATTCCAGATCCCTGGTGCAGGCCACAAAATTTTGTTCCCCGGGTCGCAAATGGTCCGTGGGCCGGGAGTTTGTGGCCCCTTTTCTAGCTATACAAATAAGATGGTACATTCTCATCACACAGAACACACAATGCCTTAGATGGTTTTACCATGTCACCTTTTCATAAGGCAAACAGATCAATTCACATGTAACTCAGCCCTATTAGCCCAAAAGATTACATTGAAGACAAAGAAGGGTGAGGACAACATAAAAGAAAGAAGTCAGTTAAATGAGTAGTCTAGTGAAAAGGAACCTCCGTTCGTTGTTGTGCCCGGGCACAACGGACTGAAGATTCTTTTCACTACACTACTCCTTTATGGAAGGAAAGTAATATTTACTCATGGGCATTCCGCTAAGCCAACTGACATAGAAGTAAGCTGAATTGTAGCACAGCAAAGGCTTCCATGCTGCTTCAGTGCTGTTGGGAATACTTAGAGCTGGATTTTGGTCACTGACCGACTCAACAGAATTTCAACGTTTTAGAAGATCTAATAAAACCGTTTTCCAGCATCTTTCAAATGCTGATTTAGCTGCTAGGGAAAAAAAACTTTTACGAGTACGCTTATCCACATCAGGAGAAGGAATACAAGAATACTTTGTAGGGAATTGTGCAGGAACTCCATCTTAGATTGAAGACTATAGTTGGAAGTTTGGTTCTGGATTATTGATGCAGCGGCCTTACTTTGACAATATTTTGTATGGGATTGATGGTCTAGTGGACTGTGATTACATTGAAGACCTTTGTCTTGCAGTGAGGAAGTTACAGGAGACATCAGTGACTCCATGGATTTTGTACTGCTGAATTTTGCTGAAATGAACAAGCTGTGGGTGCGTATGCAGCACCAGGGACACAGCAGGGACAAAGAGAAGAGGGAACGTGAGCGACAGGAACTTCGTATTCTGGTTGGAACCAACTTAGTCCGGCTCAGTCAACTGGAGGGAGTCAATGTTGAACGGTATAAGCAGGTGAGTAGTATGTGGTTTATTTCTGTAGAATGCCCCTTCCTCAAATTCCAGATCGTTTTCAACAGCCATGATTTGTGCGGTCTGTTTTCTTTCAGATTGTGTTACCTGGGATACTGGAACAGGTTGTTAACTGTAGAGATGCACTGGCTCAGGAATACCTCATGGAATGTATCATACAGGTGAGCAAAGAGGCTTTGACCCCTGAGATAGGTGATGTTCTGTCCATACTGTGTTTTTATGTAAAGCACTTTGGACAGCCTTTCACTGTATATGTCCTCCTTAACCCCTTAAAGAGTACCTGTCACCTAACTGAACTTTTAATATATTGTTCCTTATGTAATTATAAGACACTTTGCTATTTACTTGCTGTTAAAATTCTCAACCTTTATATGTTTTTAATGTGATTGAAATAATGGCCACTAGTTGGCTCTGTTCTGTTCCCTGCACAAGTCAAACAGTTAGGGGGGGAGAAGGAGGAGGAGTTGGGAATATAAACTTAGTGTTACGCCGAGCGCTCCGGGTCCCCGCTCCTCCCCGGAGCGCTCGCTTCTCTCTCGCTACCGCAGCGCTCCGGGCAGCTCCACTGACCCGGTGCGCTGCGATACCGTCTCCAGCCGGGATGCGATTCGCGATGCGGGTAGCGCCCGCTCGCGATGCGCATCCCGGCTCCCGTACCTGACTCGCTCTCCGTCTGTCCTGTCCCGGCGCGCGCGGCCCCGCTCCCTAGGGCGCGCGCGCGCCGGGTCTCTGCGATTTAAAGGGCCACTGCGCCGCTGATTGGCGCAGTGGTTCCAATTAGTGTGTTCACCTGTGCACTCCCTATTTATACCTCACTTCCCCTTCACTCCCTCGCCGGATCTTGTTGCCATTGTGCCAGTGAAAGCGTTTCCTTGTGTGTTCCTAGCCTGTGTTCCAGACCTCCTGCCGTTGCCCCCGACTACGATCCTTGCTGCCTGCCCCGACCTTCTGCTACGTCCGACCTTGCTTCTGTCTACTCCCTTGTACCGCGCCTATCTTCAGCAGTCAGAGAGGTTGAGCCGTTGCTAGTGGATACGACCTGGTCACTACCGCCGCAGCAAGACCATCCCGCTTTGCGGCGGGCTCTGGTGAAAACCAGTAGTGACTTAGAACCGATCCACTAGCACGGTCCACGCCAATCCCTCTCTGGCACAGAGGATCCACTACCTGCCAGCCGGCATCGTGACACTTAGTTAAGAAAATATGGTTTTGATGACAGGTACTCTTTAAGGACACAGCCCATTTTGGCCTTAGGGACAAAGACAATTTCACAGCTTAAAGGCAGCGGGGTCCTTAGTGGGTGCAACATACTTTAGGGAGAAAAACGTGGTTTTCAGCTCAATGTAGTGTAGATTCAGAGAACCTACACATGAAAGCAGGCATTGTGCTGCCATAGAAGAGTTAACGCTGCTAATTCCCTCAGCCACCCATCGATGATTTATAGATTTCTCCCTATGCACAGTAATAGGAGGAAATCTGTCAGCTATGGGCAGGTGGACATAGGCAAGCCGTGATCCCTCTCTGGTTGCCTAATGCCTGCTTTCAGCTGTATGTTCCCCTAACCTACAGTAAATAATGATTTAAGGGACTGACTGCTTAAAACAGTGTGTCGATCCCTATGCAATGTTGCTCTAACTGAGGGTAGAGTAGCCTAAGCGTTAAGCTTTGGACATTCCTTTTATAAAGGATCTATTTTTTTTTACAACCATTTGAATATTACAAGTAGTTGTAAAGCAGAACCTTGTATGGGGGCCAAAACTTTCCATATCTTCACTATATGTTGGCATTTCAGGTTTTCCCTGATGAATTTCATCTTCAAACACTGAACCCTTTCCTTCGCGCCTGTGCAGAGCTCCACCAAAATGTGAATGTGAAAAACATCATCATCGCTTTAATTGACAGGTAAGTGTAGCTTTGGGGGATTCATCATTCCATGTGAGTGCGAAATGAAAGATTTGAGGAAGGGGATGAATGAAAGATGGCTGAGGTATATGAGGGAAGCGCCTGGTTGTTCACTTAACGCACTGATCTCTACCTGTTGTGAATATACAACTACCAGAAATGTCCTGACCTTTGGTTGTAATTGAGAACTACACTGTATTTTCTGGAAATAGTCGTTAAATAGAGAGTAAGGTTATTAACTCCTTTAGAACCATGGACATAACTGTACATCCATTTTAGGTGCACATTCACACTCATGGATGTACAGTTGTGTCCAAGGATGATATGGCGATCACTACAATAAATGAACAACCATGCACTTCCATCATACCTCAGCAATTTCTCTCCCATCCCCTACCGTTTCATCTGCATCGGAACCGGCTGCCACACATCGACAGTTGCCCGCTGCAAGTGTCAGTAGCTTAGCTGCCCTCCAATTCTGACAGTTAACTCTTCAGATGATGCAGCATCTATAGCCATGATAACATGAGGCCTGCAGGCAACAACCAGTGACCAGGCTACAGAAGCTGTTCAAGATGTGCTTGAGGCAGAGTTACTGCTTTTAGTTAATTTCAAGTGATCAAAATGTCATATGTAGCCCAAAATGATACCGCTAAAAACGTCAACTTATCCTGTAAAAGAACGGCCTTCACAATGTTGGTATAAAAAAAAATAATTTACAGCTCTCAGAATATGGCAATGCACTAACGTTTTTTATAGTTTAACTGTAATAGACTATAAAGTATACAATTCAGGTATTGCTATAACTGCACCCACCTGCAAAATAATATGTCATTACCGCACGGTGAACTCAATCCTACCTCTGTAAAAATTTATTAAAGTGAATAAAATGCCGAATGAATTTTTATGATGTAACTGTAATAAGCCATAAAAAGATATATAATTTAGATATCACCATCCATAGTTGTAACAACATGCAGAATAAAGTTAACATGTCATTTAAATTCCATGGAGAGTGACATGGAGAACTTTAACAGCATTATATACGCAACATCTAAAAAGCAATCAAAGTGTTACATGTACCCCAAAATTGTACCAATGAAAACATCAATTTGTCTTGCAAAAATTTTGGCACCCCAAGACCCTTTGATAATTCCACAAAATTTCCTAAATAAAAGGAAGACCTTCAAATACACATGGGGCTCCGGGCCTGTGTGTGCCATGTAGCACTCAAGGGCCACATATGGGATATTTATAAATCTATCAGAACTAGGGTAATAAATATGCCTTTCTCTGTCAGCACCTGCTGTGTTACAAAGAAAAGGAGCAAAATAAAATATCTGCATGATAAATTTATCTTCACTTTGCTTTATTTTGCATGAAACACCTAAAGGCTTAATAAAGTTCCTAAATGTAATTTTAAAGAAATATAAAAAACGAGGTGTGCTCCTAGTGGAGTATTATTAAGGTGGGGTAGTGCATACACTGTTAAATTCACCTCACCATAAGTAGTTGTGCTAAGGGCACAACACCTTGATTTCCCGGTAGACTTGCTGAAGTCTGTAGTACAAAATGGGCGGCAGCCTCGGCGTCCTTCACCGTGACCTTCAGGTAACGGTGCAGAAGTTCAGAAGTAGAGAGGAAAAAAAATTGGACGTTTTTCCCGTATGGCGCCTGCTCCCAAAAACCAGTGTGCCAAAATTATTTAAAACAAATTGGCATTTATTGGTATAGATAGAATGCAACACAGTGGTTTCGAACCCTGGCTGGGTTCTTCCTCAGGCAATGGGTATTACGGGGGCGTATTTGCGCTGGTTTAAATATACATACACCTCTCGGCATTAAATCACTTCCGGGTCACAGTAAACATCAAAACATTGATTACACAAAAAAACAACAAAAAAAAGAGCATAAAGTAATAGTGATTAAAAAGAGCAACAACATGAGCCTAGTAAAAAATATTCTCTAACAAATGTGTTATGTTATGTATTTTGTGCAGCGCTGGAGGTCTCTATTTGAGAACCCACTCTTGTAGTTGGCTGCAATATCTTTGCACACTGTGGGTTTCTAATCAGTTCTCCATTGTCTATTCTCGGAGTGGGACAGTTCAGTGGGTCTGATGTTTTTCATCGGAGCATAGACTTCAGGTGGTGAGTACGGCGCAGCAGCGATGTACTCCACATTGCCGGATTATTGAATAAATGCTGTGTATTCAGCACGGGTTTGTATAGCCATAGGGAGGCAATTGGTGAGGTAAGTACTTTCTTTCGGGATGATTTGGAGAATAGTATTGATGTTACAACTGTAATTGTGAGTTTTTTTGCAGTGCTGGAGACCTCTGTGGGAGTGCCCACGCCGCGAGCCTGAGCGCTCGGAGATGCTGCAGGGGCTTTGCTGCGGGCTTCATTTAAAGCATCTATGATCTCTGATAAGGCACGGTGAGTGTGTGCTGAATGGAGGTAATATACAATGTAGCAATAATATATGGACTACATAGCGTGAAGTGGTGAAGTTACCATTTGAAAACAAAAGGATATATGGGGGAGTGTAACATTGTATAGGATCCTTGACAGACTTGCGATCCTGATGGGTGGTAATTTATAATCATGTAGTACATCAGGATCGCAAGTCTGTCATGGATCCTATACAATGTTACAGTCCCCCATATATCCTTTCGTTTTCAAATGGTAACTTCACCACTTCACACTATGTAGTCCATATACAGGGTGGGCCATTTAAATGGATACACCTTAATAAAATGGGAATGGTTTGTGATATTAACTTCCTGTTTGTGGCACATTAGTATATGTGAGGGGGGGGGGGGGGGAAACTTTTCAAGATGGGTGGTGACCATGGCGGCCATTTTGAAGTCAGCCAACTTTTGTTTTTTCAATAGGAAGAGGGTCATGTGATACATCAAACTTATTGGGAATTTCACAAGAAAAACAGTGATGTGCTTGGTTTTAACGTAACTTTATTCTTTCATGAGTTATTTACAAGTTTCTGACCAGTTATAAAATGTGTTCAATGTGCTGCCCATTGTGTTGGATTGTCAATGCAACCCTCTTCTCCCACTCTTCACACACTGATAGCAACACCGCAGGAGAAATGCTAGCACAGGCTTCCAGTATCCGTAGTTTCAGGTGCTGCAGAATGGGCAAAACAAAAATTGGAACAGGACCCTCAGTTTACGCCGAAGATTTTGTTCAGTGATGAGGCAAACTTTTATGTGAATGGTGAAGTTAACAAACCAAACCACCGCTATTGGTCTGACACTATCCCACATTGGATAGATCCCTCCAAGACTGTTGGAACACAAAAATTGATGGTATGGTGTGGTATATGGGGTACAAAGATAGTGGGGCCATTCTTCATCAATGGAAACCTCAAGGCCACTGGATATGCGAAATTGCTACATGATGATGTGCTTCCCTCTTTATGCACTGAAGCCGGCACGTTCCCTGAGTTTTTCCAGCAAGATGGTGCACCACCACATTTATGGGTGTCAGGTCCGAGCATTCCTAGATGAACAGTTTCCTGGAAAATGGATTGGTCGTCATTGGCCAGTTGAATGGCCCCCAAGGTCTCCCGATCTGACCCCCTTAGACTTTTATCTTTGGGGTCATCTGAAGGCAATTGTCTATGCTGTGAAGATACGAAATGTGCAGCACCTGAAACTACGGATACTGGAAGCCTGTGCTAGCATTTCTCCTGCGGTGTTGCTATCAGTGTGTGAAGAGTGGGAGAAGAGGGTTGCATTGACAATCCAACACAATGGGCAGCACATTGAACACATTTTATAAGTGGTCAGAAACTTGTAAATAACTCATGAAAGAATAAAGTTACATTAAGACCAAGCACATCATTGTTTTTCTTGTGAAATTCCCAATAAGTTTGATGTATCACATGACCATCTTCCTGTTGAAAAAAACAAAAGTTGGATTCAAAATGGCCGACATGGTCACCACCCATCTTGAAAAGTTTCCCCCCTCACATATACTAATGTGCCACAAACAGGAAGTTAATATCACCAACCATTCCCATTTTATTAAGGTGTATCCACATAAATGGCCCCCCCTGTATATTGCTACATTGTATATTACCTCCATTCAGCACACACTCGCCGTGCCTCATCAGAGATCATAGATGCTTTAAATGAATAACATCAATACTATTCACCAAATTATCCTGAAAGAAAGTACTTACCTCACCAATTGCCTCCCTATGGCTATACAAACCCGTGCTGAATACACAGCATTTATTCAATAATCCGGCAATGCGGAGTACATCGCTGCTGCGCCGTACTCACCACCCGAAGTCTATGCTCCGATGAAAAACATCAGACCCACTGAACTGTCCCACTCCGAGAATAGACAATGGAGAACTGATTAGAAACCCACAGTGTGCAAAGATATTGCAGCCAACTACAAGAGTGGGTTCTCAAATAGAGACCTCCAGCGCTGCACAAAATACATAAAATAACACATTTGTCAGAGAATATTTTTTACTAGGCTCATGTTGTTGCTCTTTTAAATCACTATTACTTCATGCTCTTTTTCTGTTGTTTTTTGTGGAATCAATGTTTTGATGTTAACTGTGACCCGGAAGTGATTTAATGCCGGGAGGAGTATGTATATTTAAACCAGCGCAAATACGCCCCTGTAATACTCATTGTCTGAGGAAGAACCCGGCACAGGTGTGAAACCACTGTGTTGCATCCTATATATACCAATAAACGGCAATTTGTTTCAAATCATTTTGGCACACTGGTTTTTGGGAGCAGGTGCCATACAGGAAAAACTTCCTAATTTGTTTTCCTCTCTACTCCTAAATGAAATTTTAAATACTTTTGATGGGTGTAGTTTTTGAAATAAGGTGATTTATGAACAATTCTAGCTCACAGGGCCCTCAAGTCCACTTCTAAACTCAACTTGATAAATTTGGCGCACGGACGCCACTTTCCTCGCAACTTTTTTTTATTTAAAGTGAACAAAAAACAAGTTCACTTTTAATAAATGCCGCTCAATGTGTCACAAAAAACTTAAAGCGTCCTGAAGTTATTACAACATAAAGTGGGACATGTTAGATTCAGAAAATATGGGCCTTGCTCCTCAAGGCCAATATTTGCCCGGTCCTAAAGTGGTTAATGTAGAATGAAAAATGCACTGGTGAACAAACAAAAAACAAACAAAAAAAACACTTTATGATTTTTTTTTTTTTAAATAACAGTATATTATTACCATTATTAAGATTGAAAATTTTCAATCTAACACTTTGTGATCAGTGCTGGACAAGGCCCCCATCAATGTAAAACCTAACACACAAACAACTTCTCTGAGTTGTCTGGGTTTCCAGAGCTCAAATCCACAACATTTTATGTGGGAACATTAGTAAATATGTTAGGATTTTCTGAACCTGTCAGGGACGCGCCCCTTTTCGATGGATACACCCATTTTCATTTACACCCCACAGGTGTCTGACAGATTTTTGGAACAGTGGTCCGTGAAAATGAAAAATTGTCTTTCATTTGCACAGCCCACTGTTCCAAAGATCTGTCAAATGTCAGTGGGGTGTAAATATTCACTGCACCCCTTATTAAATTCTGTGAGGGGTGTAGTTTCCAAAATGGGGTCGTGTGTGTGTAGGGGGGTCCACTGTTCTGGCACCACTGGGGGCTTTGTAAACACACATGGCCTTCCACTTCTATTCCAACCAGATTCTCTCACCAAACGCTCAATGTACTCCTCCTCTTCTGAGCATTGTAGTTCGCCCGCAGAGCACTTTACATCCACATATGGGGTATTTCCATACTCAGAAGAACTGGGGTTACAAATTTTGGGAGGCCTTTTCTCCAATTACCCCTTGTGAAAATGAAATATTTGGGGTAACACCAGCATTTTAGTGAAAATCAAATTTTCATGTCCAACTTTAGCAGAAATTTGTCAAGCACTTGTGGGGTGTTAAGGCTCACTGTACGCCTTATGTTCCTTGAGGGGTGTAGTTTCCAAAATATTGTGCCAAGTGTGTGTTTTTTTTTATTTTTTTTGCTGTTCTGACACCATAGGGGCTTCCTAAATGCGACATGCCCCCCAAAAACAATTTCAAAAGCTTTCCAAAAGCAAAATGTGACTTCTTCTCTTCTGAGCATTGCAGTGCGCCCGCAGTGCACTTGACGTCCACACATGGGGTATTTCCATACTTAGAAGAGATGGGGTTACAAATTTTGGGGGGCATTTTCTCCTATAACCCCTTGTAAAAAATTTAAAATTTTGGGGAAAACCAGCATTTTAGTGAAAAAAAAAAATTCATTTACACATCCGACTTTAACGAAAAGTCGTCAAACACCTGTGGGGTGTTAAGGCTCAGCGGACCCCTTGTTACGTTCCTTGGGGGGTGTAGTTTCCAAAATAGTATGCCATGTGGGGGATTTTCTGCTGTTCTGGCACCATAGGGCTCCCTAAATGTGACATATCCCCCCCAAAAACCATTTCCAAAAAACTCACTCTCCAAAATTCCATTGTCGCTCCTTCCCTTTTGAGCCCTCTAGTGCACCCACAGAGCACTTGACATCCACATATGAGGTATTTCCTTACTCGAGAGAAATTGGGTTACAAATTTTGGGGAGCTTTTTCTCCTTTTACCCCTTGTAAAATTTCAAAAACTGGGTCTACAAGAACATGTGAGTGTAAAAAATGAAAATTTTGAATTTTCTCCTTCACTTTGCTGCTATTCCTGTGAAACATCTAAAGGGTTAACACACTTTCAGAATGTCATTTTTAATTCTTTGGGGGGTGCAGTTTTTATAATGGGGTCATTTATGGGGTATATCTAATAAAAAGACCCCTCAAATCCACTTAAAAACTGAACTGGTCCCTGAAAAATTCAGATTTTGAAAATTTTGAGAAAAATGGCTGCTGAACTTTGAAGCCCTCTGATGTCTTCCAAAAGTAAAAACATGTCAACTTCATGATGCAAATATAAAGTAGACATATTGCATATGTGAATCAATATATAATTTATTTGCAATATCCATTTTCCTTACAAGCAGAGAGTTTCAAAGTTAGAAAAATGCAAAATTTTCATGAAATTTTGGGATTTTTCACCAAGGAAGGATGCAAGTAACGATGAAAATTTACCACTATCATAAAGTAGAATATGTCACGAAAAAACAAAATCTGAATCAGAATAATCGGTAAAAGCATCCCAGAGTTATTAATGCATAAAGTGATAGTGGTCAGAATTGCAAAAAAGGGCTGAGTCCTTTAGGTGAAAAAGGGCTCAGTCCTTAAAGGGGTATTCCAGGAAAAAAACTTTTTTATATATATCAACTGGCTCCAGAAAGTTAAACAGATTTGTAAATTAGAAAAAGAGACAAAAATACCCAGACCTCAAGGATGGTAAACTATATGAATACAATTGAAGGAAACAAGAATTGTGCTTCAATTATAATAGGATATAGATTTTATTAAAAAATTAATATAAAATATTTTTTAATAAAATCTATATCCTATTAGAATTGAAGCACGATCCTTGTTTACTTCAATTGTATTCATATAGTTTACCTTCCATGAGGTCTCGGTATTTTTGTCTCTTTTCTAATATTTATTATTAGCACCATAGGTATAGGTGCATTACCCATTTGTCCTCGGTTGGTGAGATAATTGAGCTGCACATATTTCTTCTTTTTTTTTCCTAGAGATTTGTAAATTACTTCTATTAAAAAATCTTAATCCTTTCAGTACTTATGAGCTTCTGAAGTTAAGGTTGTTCTTTTCTGTCTAAATCCTCTCTGATGACACCTGTCTAAGGAAACGCCCAGTTTAGAAGAGGTTTGCTATGGGGATTTGCTTAAGATACTCCAGAATTTCATCCCTTAGAAAACCCTCAAACAATTTACAAACAACGGAGGTTAAACTAACATGTCTATAATTCCCGGGGTCACCTTTTGTCCCCTTTTTTAAATATTGGCACCACATTTGCCATGCACCAGTCCTGGGGAACAGTACCTGTTACTATGGAGTCCCTCAATATTAAAAATAGGGGTCTGTCTATTACACTACTTTAATTCCTTTAGAACAGGGGGTCGAATGCCATCTGGACCTGGTGATTTGTCTATTTAGATTTTTTTGTAGACGGCACTGTACTTCTTCCTGGGTTAGACAGGGGACCTGTACTGGGGAGTTTACCTTATCTCGCTGTATTTCATCTGGCATTTCATTTTCCTCTGTGAATACAGTGGAGAAGAATTTGTTTAATATATTTGCCTTTTCCTGATCTCCGTTTGTAATTTCTTCCTCATCATTTTTTAAAGGGTCCACACTTTCATTTTTGATCTTTTTGCTATTTATATAGTTAAAGGGGTACTCAAGCGCTAAGACATCTTATCCCTTATCCAAAGGATAGGGGATAAGATGCCTGACCGCGGGGGTCCCACCACTGGGGACCCCCCTGATCTTCCACGCCGCACCCCGCTAGAATCAGCCCCCGGAGCGTTCTCGCTCCGGGTCTGATTACTAGCGATCACAGGGACGGCACATAGTGACGTCACGGCTCCACCCCGTGTGACGTCACAGCTCCGCCCCCTCATTGCAAGCCTATGGAGGGGGCGTGATGTCACACGGGTGCGGAGCCATGACATCAGTATGCTCCGTCCCTGTGATCGCTAGTAATCAGACCCGGAGCGAGCACGCTCCGGGGGTTGATTTTAGCGGGGTGCGGCGTGGAAGATCACGGGGGTCCCCAGCGGCGGGCCCCCGCGGTCAGGCATCTTATCCCCTATCCTTTGGATAGGGGATAAGATGTCTTAGCGCCGGAGTACCCCTTTAACCCCTTAAGGACGCAGGACATAAATGTTCGTCCTGGTGAGGTGGTACTTAACGCACCAGGACGTACATTTACGTCCTGTGCATAACCGCGGGCATCGGAGCGATGCCCGTGTCATGCGCGGCTGATCCCGGCTGCTGATCGCAGCCAGGGACCCGCCGGCAATGGCCGACGCCCGCGATCTCGTGGGCGTCCGCCATTAACCCCTCAGGTGCCGGGATCAATACAGATCCCGGCATCTGCGGCAGTGCACGATTTGAATGAATGATCAGATCGCCCGCAGTGCTGCTGCGGGGATCCGATCATTCAGAACGCCGCACGGAGGTCCCCTCTCCTTCCTCCGTCCGGCTCCCGGCGTCTCCTGCTCTGGTCTGTGATCGAGCAGACCAGAGCAGAAGATGACCGATAATACTGATCTGTTCTATGTCCTATACATAGAACAGATCAGTATTAGCAATCATGGTATTGCTATGAATAGTCCCCTATGGGGACTATTCAAGTGTAAAAAAAAAAGTAAAAAAAAGTAAAAGTAAAAAAAAAGTGAAAAATCCCCTCCCCCAATAAAAAAGTAAAACGTCTGTTTTTTCCTATTTTACCCCCAAAAAGCGTAATTTTTTTTTTTATAGACATATTTGGTATCGCCACGTGCGTAAATGTCCGAACTATTAAAATAAAATTTTAATGATCCCGTACGGTGAACGGCGTGAACGAAAAAAAAAAAGTCCAAAATTCCTACTTTTTTAATACATTTTATTTAAAAAATTTTTTTATAAAAAATGTATTTAAAGTTTTTTATATGCAAATGTGGTATCAAAAAAAAGTACAGATCATGGCGCAAAAAATGAGCCCCCATACCGCCGCTTATACGGAAAAATAAAAAAGTTAGAGGTCATCAAAATAAAGGGATTATAAACGTACTAATTTGGTTAAAAAGTTTGTGATTTTTTTTTAAGCCCAACAATAATACAAAAGTATGTAATAATGGGTATCATTTTAATCTTATTGACCCTCAGAATAAAGAACACACGTCATTTTTACCATAAATTGTACGGCGTGAAAACGAAACCTTCCAAAATTAGCAAAATTGTGTTTTTCGTTTTAATTTCCCCACAAAAATTTAGTTTTTTGGTTGCACCATCCATTTTTTGATATGAGTTATGTCATTACAAAGGACAACTGGTCGCGCAAAAAACGAACCCTCATACTAGTCTGTGGATGAAAATATAAAAGAGTTATGATTTTTAGAAGGAGAGGAGGAAAAAATGAAAACGTAAAAATTAAATTGTCTGAGTCCTTAAGGCCAAAATGGGCTGAGTGCTTAAGGGGTTAAAGAACATTTTGGGATTAGTTTTACTCTCTTTGGCAATGAGTCTTTCTGTCTCTATTTTTGCGGTTTAGTTGGTGGAAATATATTCGAAAACCATAGACCTCATATATCAAAACTGTATTCAATACAAAGATTCTCATTGCTCTCTGACCAGTTGCCTTCAACACGTTTCTAAGTCTAATGTGAAATCTAAAGCAGTCTACTTGTCCCCATGACTTCACCTCTGATGGGTTAAACAGGTTTTCCAGCTTACAAAACCCATTTCATAAATCCTTAAGGGAATTGTGAGTTATTAGCTATAGGGGTCAGCGTTCAGGACTCTCATCTCTTCACCAGAGTCGAGGGCAGTTGCAAAGAGCATCTCTCGTTTTGAAGGACCTATCTTATCCTACATGGCAGAGACATCCAATGAATCTAAATGGGCACAATGTAATGTATTTCTCCTGTGGCAGCGCTGCAGGGACATTAAGCGCACGCTTCCATGTTTCCCCACTGAATGATCTCCTGCTGGGGGGGGGCGACACTTTAAGAGCAGCTTATAGACCCTTCTAAGTACTTTCCAATGGATTGTTCGGAAAAAAAATAATAATAATAATTTAGCGATGTTCACACACAATATTTTGGTCAGGATTTTGCTTAGTTTTTTTTATCCAAAAACAGGAGACACAAAAAGCTACAGTTTTTTTTGTTCATATTAGTTTTGGTTTAACTTCTGTTTTTTGTTAAAAGTAATGACCACAACTATTGGTTGATATAGTTATTGGCTAAAAACCTCACATTTTAATGGCACTTTTTGATGCAGTTTTCTAAACCAAACACGTGGATACAAAAGCGAGAAGATCTATTGTTATATTTGTTATTCTTTTCATTTTTATTAAATCCACTTGTGTCTTTGTAGCAAAAACTGCATTGAAAAATGAAAGAAGCTATCTGGTTTCAAGCGTCTCACCCTTAGCATCTGTATAGCCCCTTGAGATGTTCATCAAGATAGTATCTGAGATGTCAGGCCACATTCAAGAGAAGGATGTTCTTTTAGTCTATTTTTTTTTTTTTTTTTTTTATTGTTGGAAGGACAGAACAGACATTTGCAAGTGATATATGCTCAGGTAACCTCTGTCCTTTTCAAGCCTAGTTTGAATCCTCAATTCCAAGAAGTTGAGACTGACAGTTGTAATAGGCTGTACTGTAGCCTCATAACGGCTTTTTGCTGGAAGAAAAGATTGAGAGAGATCACAACTAAATATCTGAGCTTACCTCGTGTCCTTTTGTTTTCCTAAGTCTCCGTGCAGACAATGGAAATTTTTCAGCAGAAAAATCCATGACTTATCCACATCAGAGCATTTTCCCTCTGCCATGGATTCTGAATGCAAATGGAGCTAATCTGCGTTTAAGTAACTCTGTGTAATTTCCTTAACCAATCTATGTGTACGTGCATAAAAATATATATATTTTTTTTATTTCAAATCTGCCCAGTGGTTTCCCATTCAGGATAGATGCAGATTTTGTCAGGGAATGTGTTAAACAATTGTAAATCTGTTCATACTTACAATAACTGTTGGCTGAACATATGTTTGGCTGACTGTTATCTCTCGTGACCTTCCCATACATATGAATGTTTGATGTGGCCAAATGTTCATATTTCACCTTTCGGGAGAGGAGTAATAATTAGCAGTCATACAGATCTTGTGCTGGCTTTACCCTCCCAGAATCATGGGCTCAGGCATTGAAAATCCACACACCCAACCCTTTGCTCCACCAACAACAGGAAAAGCTCATGACTTATATGTTTTACTATTGCCTACGGTGGCATCTCTCGCCCTTAAAGGGGTACTCCGATGCTCAGCATTTGATACAGACTGTTCCGAATGCTCGAGCCGGCACCGGGAGCTCGTGACGTTGTAGCCCCGCCCCTGCAAGACGTCACACCCGCCACCTCAATGCAAGTCTATGGGAGGGGGCTTGACAGCGTCACTCCCCCTCCCATAGACTTGCATTTAGGGGGTGGGGCGTGACGTCATGAGGGGGCGGGGATATGATGTCACGAGCTTCCAGCTCCAGCGTTCGGAACAGTTTGTTCCAAACGCTGAGCAGCGGAGTACCCCTTTAAGCTTTTATGGTAGACAAGAAGTACACTGCATATTTTCTTTCTTTCTTTTTTAAAAATATATCATTATAAATCTTCAACTGATTAATGACTTTATACTGGTCAATAATGGACCCCTATGGAAACGTTCACTTTTGGGATTTTTTCTAGATTGTACATTAAACGTATTAGTAGAATGTCATATCCATGGGGCCTAAGCAGGCAAGCTCTCAATCTGAAGCTCTGGGAGGAATACACTTTTGGAAAGTTCCCTTCTTTAGTGGAGGATCTCCTCTTTCCCTTGCTGCCTTTGGCTCTGAAAAATAAAATTGCCAGTTTTATGACATTATTACATTATGCCATTTTTATCTTGAAAATAATTAATTGAAACACGAATCCTACTAAAAACTTCTGAGAAGTTTTCAGTTTTCTTTGGTGACCTTGACATCGGTAGACTTCACTCTGTGTTTCCTCTGTTTTATAGGTTAGCCCTGTTTGCACATCGAGAAGATGGTCCTGGGATCCCTGCAGATATAAAACTATTTGACATTTTCTCACAGCAGGTGGCCACAGTCATACAGGTGAGAAAACGCAACAGAAGCTATGTTATTTAAAGGGGTTGTCTTACCAATTTTAATATATTTATTATATAGTCTCGCAACAAGAGAACTCTGCACTGCTATGCTTACAATTGAAGCCAGTTGATACGAACTCCTAGATTAGACAGACTACACCGAACAACATAGAGATGGTGATCACTACTATAACTACATACAGTCCATATCAAAGGAATAATCAGGGCACTAACAAGCATTTTTTTTTCTTGCTCCAGTTTTCCTTTTATTCAATAGACAAATCATCAGTGCTTAAGGCACGAGATGGACAACATGCAGAAAAGGGATGTTTCCGTTGCTGTATGTTGTCCTCCTTGCACCTTAAAGGGGTACTCCGCCCCTAGACATCTTATCCCCTATCCAAAGGATAGGGGATAAGATGTCAGATCGCTTCTGTCCCGCTGCTGGGGAGCCCCGGGATCCCCGCTGCGGCACCGCGCTATCATTACTGCACAGAGCGAGTTCGCTCTGTGCCTAATGACGGGCGATACAGGGGACAGAGCAGCGTGACGTCATGGCTCCGCCCCTCGTGACATCACGGCCCGACCCCTTAATGCAAGTCTATGGCAGGTAGCGTGACGACCGCCATGCCCCCTCCCATAGACTTGTATTGAAAGGGGCGGGCCGTGACGTCACGAGGGGTAGAGCCGTGACGTAACGATGCTCCGGCCCCTGTATTGCCCGTCATTCTCGCTCTGTGCTGTAATGATAGCGCAGTGCCGCAGCGGGGATCCCGGGGCTTCCCAGCAGCAGGACCGCGGCGATCTGACATCTTATCCCCTATCTTTTGGATAGGGGATAAGATGTCTAGGGGCGGAGCCCCCTTTTAAGCACTGATGATTTTTCTACCAATTGAATAAAGGAACACAGAAGCAGGAAAAAACGCTGGTGAGTGCCCTGTTTATTCCTTTCTTCGCAAGGTTCGTGTTATTATATAGTGCTTAGTGAATCAACATTACCCAATACTTAACATTTTTGTAGATCATATGTCTGCTATATTATAAATGTTGTCATTGGTTACTTCCCACAGCGTACCTGAAAAGCCTAGGTTACGCATTCTCAGTTGGTTTCCTGTGCTTCACCTCTTTTCTGATGTCAGTTTGCCTGACGCAAGTTCTGAAGATTTCTTCCTTTTTTCCCACGCTGTCACTTCACTCTCCTGCTCTGACAGGTTCCCTTACCCTCTGTTCGACAGCCTGATGTTGTGCTACACAGACAAGTAGAGGAGGGGGCTGGCGTAGATTTTAGTTACAATTTACACCTTTTTTTCAGGTGTGAATTGTAATAAAATTTTTCACAACAAACTTTGCTCAAAGGAGAGAGGAAGGGTGCCACAATACGTAAACAATGAACTCCTAGGGGTTACTAATACCCTTGTATTTCCTCGATGCCAAAGTAGTAAAACTTACCTTTTAATAATGACTAAATAATAATTAAAACACAGTTCTTACCTGGTGGTTTGATACTTGTCATATGAGAAGTAGTATCTCTGTGTAATAGAACATATCGAATAGGTAGTTTAAGTAGGCACTGTCAGATTCAAAACTTTTTATATATTGTACATCTTGGCAAAACACATTTTCTTATGAAGTACTTTATATTAGAAAGGTTTAAAATTAATTTTTAAAGAAATCATGGCTTTGTCCAAGCTAAATCACAGACATGGACAAAGTCAAGTAAGTGAGGGTGGACTAGCACTCCTCTGTGCTCTCTCCTGTCCTATCAGACAGGAGAGCGCACAGAGGAGTGCTATCAGACAGGAGAGAGCTGAGAGGAGTCCTATCAGACAGGAGAGAGCTGAGAGGAGTCCTATCAGACAGGAGAGAGCTGAGAGGAGTCCTATCAGACAGGAGAGAGCTGAGAGGAGTCCTATCAGACAGGAGAGAGAGCACAGAGGAGTCCTATCAGACAGGAGAGAGAGCACAGAGGAGTGCTATCAGACAGGAGAGCGCACAGAGGAGTGCTATCAGACAGGAGAGAGCTGAGAGGAGTCCTATCAGACAGGAGAGAGCTGAGAGGAGTCCTATCAGACAGGAGAGAGCTGAGAGGAGTCCTATCAGACAGGAGAGAGAGCACAGAGGAGTCCTATCAGACAGGAGAGAGAGCACAGAGGAGTCCTATCAGACAGGAGAAAGCACAGAGGAGTCCTATCAGTCAGGAGAGAGCACAGAGGAGTCCTATCAGTCAGGAGAGAGCACAGAGGAGTCCTATCAGACAGGAGAGAGCACAGAGTCGTCCTATCAGACAGGAGAGAGCACAGAGGAGTGCTATCAGACAGGAGAGAGCACAGAGGAGTGCTATCAGACAGGAGAGAGCACAGAGGAGTGCTATCAGACAGGAGAGAGCACAGAGGAGTCCTATCAGACAGGAGAGAGAGCACAGAGGAGTCCTATCAGACAGGAGAGAGCACAGAGGAGTGCTATCAGACAGGAGAGAGCACAGAGTCGTCCTATCAGACAGGAGAGAGCACAGAGGAGTGTTAGCCCACCCTCACTTACTGGACTTTGTCCATGCCTGTGCTTCAGCTTGGACAAATACATGGTTTTATAAGCCATGATTTCTTTAAAAAGGAAATAACATTTTCTTATGCAGTATATTAGAAAGGTTAATGTTTTGCCAAGATGTACAACATATAAAAAGTTTTTGAATCTGACAGTGACCATTTAAAGATCACTGACGTCACAAACATAGCTGATAAAAGGGATCCATGTGTTTGACTGCTCAGTTCTGCCAGTACTCTTTCTGAGAAAGCCACAGTAGCAGTAGCCAAACATGTAGGAGGTGGTAGAGTACGAGTAGAGTTTGTGTATGTTAACATGCAGTTCTACTCTGGTATTCCTATTTAAAAGTGATAATGCGGTCTATAAGGACCAATGCGGTGCACAGAGCGTACGTACCAGCAATTCCTAAATATCAAGGTGTACAGTGCATTAAATCTTTGTTCAGAGTGTTAGTGCGGTATCTATGTATTGTTAGTATCTAGTGTTAGTATCTATTATTGTCAATTATTAAACTAAAACAAATTTTGCACATCCATAACTCCATGCTACCACTTGGCCAACACCATGCAAGGTGTCAACATTTTTGCGACCTTTTGCCATTTATGCCAAGGGAAGGGATGATGGATCCCCTCTCCTATTTGTGAATTAATATTTTTAGGCAACATGTGCAGATATGTATCTCCCCTGTACAAATTAGGCATGGAATCTATTAGGTGCTGGATTATCAGATATACTGGATTTTTGGCAAAATAGCATATAAAATAATATATTTACAATGCTAGATAACCGCAAGGCTAAAATAAGATGCGGATGCAGATGTATGCCGCTCTTAATGTCACTCAATCTGAGATTCTTTTTCTTCAGTCCTATAATCTTACATTCAAGATTACAATGCCTTTCTCTGCTAGAAGCCAAATGATCAGCCTTTCTGGATTATCGGAATTCAGATTCTAGGAATGATACAATAAATGTTAATTATAAAATTCCTTTAATCCAACTGCATATAATTTAGAAAGTCTTATAATCCTACCCTACTGTCCAACAATATTACATGTATTTTCATAAAATAGACGCAGAAGACTGAGCTGTGTAGGACAATATAGGAACTGCAATTCTACCATATGTATCTACCTTACTATGAGCATCTGATAAACTGGCACCTATAATAAATGTTACTGAGACACATACATAGATGGTAACTATATCCTAATCCTGATTCTTGCTCTCCGCACCCATCTCCTTATGCCCTCAGTCAAGGCAGGATATGCCCTCAGAAGACGTTGTGTCCTTGCAAGTGTCTCTTATTAACTTGGCGATGAAGTGCTATCCTGATCGGGTGGATTATGTTGATAAGGTGTTGGAGACAACTGTGGAGATCTTCAACAAGCTCAACCTGGAACAGTAAGTACATAAGAATAATAGACCTCAATTTCAGTCGACTTGGCGACCTTGGGACTTGTGGGAAGAGGGACCAGATGAGATCTAGATAGATTTCATATCTCTCTCAAACCTGACCGTGCGGGTCTGAATATCTCCTTTATTTATTTATTTCCTTTTTCCATTCTTGTTTTGTTCTCTTTTCTTGTCTTACTCTTCTTCTTATTCTGTTCTTTATTTCTACATATCTTCTTTACAAATTCTAATGGCATATCACGTTCTACACTGATTTGTGTACATCATGGGGATTCTTTCCTTTTGTTTCCTTCTGGGTAACATCCCCAAAACAGTTATGATCTAACCTATGATAATCTGTAGAGATCTTATACATATTAGTCATATGAAACTTGAAACTCAGAAAAGCCTATTTTTCTAATCTTACACCTCTTGTGGACTGTGCTACTAGATGCTTATAATGTATTATTATCATTACACTGGATATATGTTTCTAACATGTGTTCTCTTTTTCCCCTTTATATATTGTACTTTTATTGTATTTAATCTATTGTTAAAAGATGTAAAAACTTCTTTAAAATAAACAGTTATAAAAAAAAGGAAAAAAAAATAAAAAGAATAGACCATCAATGTGAGCTTGTTATAGGACTTCAGAAACTATAAAATGTATTCTCCATAGCCGCCATTGCTGCCTATTCAGTTGTACTGTATGATCTCAGTTCTCTCATTATAAATTGTACTAAGTCTTGATAGGACAGTAGGATCCTCACACACTGACAAAGATGTGATCCGAACACTTAAAGGGGCTATTTAAGACATAATCATGATATCACTGTTGGGAAATAGGGGCAACTCTAAGTACCGTATTTATCGGGGTATACCACGCACCGGCCTATAACGCGCACCCTCATTTTACCAAGGATATTTGGGTAAATAAAGTTTTTTACCCAAATATCCTTGGTAAAATGAGGGTGCGTGTGTGTGCATGTGTATACCCCGATACACTGTTTCTGACCCTGCAGAAGCCCCCAGGAAAGGCAGGGGGAGAGAGGCCGTCACTGCCGGCTTCTCTCCCCCTGCCTTTCCTGGGGTCTAGAGCGCTGCTGCCGGCCCTTCTCTCCCCCTGGCTATCTGCGCCGCTGCCCGTTCTCTCCCCCTGACTATCGGTGCTGGCACCGATAGCCAGGGGGAGAGAAGCGGCGCCGGCAATGGGGCAGCGGCGCCGATAGCCAGGGGGAGACGAGGGGCAGCGGCACCCATTGCCGGCGCCGCTGCCCCGTTGCCTCCCCCATCCCCGGTTGTATAATTATCTGTTGCCGGGGTCGGGTCCGCGCTGCTTCAGGCCTCCGGTGTGCGTCCCATGCATCGTTGCTATGCACTGCACGGCGCGTGGCGCAATGACGAGTGACGTCATTGCGTCTCGCAGCGCATAGCAAAGACGCAGGGGACACACACCGGAGGCCTGAAGCAGCGCGGACCTGACCCCGGCAACAGATAATTATACAACCGGGGATGGGGGAGGCAACGGGGCAGCGGCGCCGGCAATGGGTGCCGCTGCCCCTTCTCTCCCCCTTTCTGTTGGCGCCGCTGCCCCATTGCCGGCACCGCTTCTCTCCCCCTGGCTATCGGCACCGGCAACGATTTTGTCTCCGGTTTAAAAACCGTACTGCAACCGCATACGTTTTTTTTTTTTTTTTAACATGGACGTCAATGGGAAACGCACATGTATACGGTTCCATACGGGAAAAGTATACGTTTTTACTTTGCACATGCGCATTTGAATTCTAAAGTCCCCACCCAAGACCCCTCCCATTAAAAATGGACAACATTTTCAAAAACGTATGGGTTTTTTTTCTAGAAAAACTGACGGAACTGTATGCACTTTTAAAAACAGTATACTGTTTAAAAACGCATACGGTTTATTTTTTTCCATACTGTTCCATCCGTTTTTTTGCCATACGGTTTTCTTTAGAAATACGGATTGAAAACAGTATGGCAAAAATGTGATGCGAACCCAGCCTAAGGCTGGGTTCACACTACGTTTTCTCCCATACGGGAGCGCATACGGCAGGGGGGAGCTAAAACCTTGCGCTCCCGTATGTGACCGTATGCGCTCCCGTATGTCATTCATTTCAATGAGCCGACCGGAGTGAAACGTTCGGTCCGGTCGGCTCATTTTTGCGCCGTATGCGCTTTTACAACCGGACCTAAAACCGTGGTTGACCACAGTTTTAGGTCCGGTAGTAAAAGCGCATACGGCGCAAAAATGAGCCGACCGGACCG
This sequence comes from Hyla sarda, assembly GCF_029499605.1. NCBI lineage: Eukaryota > Metazoa > Chordata > Amphibia > Anura > Hylidae > Hyla > Hyla sarda. The sequence goes on along the minus strand of NC_079194.1, from coordinate 166,405,095 downwards.
AACGTTTCACTCCGGTCGGCTCATTGAAATGAATGACATACGGGAGCGCATACGGTCACATATGGAAGCGCGAGGTTTTAGCTCCCCCCTGCCGTATGCGCTCCCGTATGGGACAAAACGTAGTGTGAACCCAGCCTAAGCAAGATCAAGGTCAGGGCAGCACCTGTACTTAGACCAGTATTTCCCAACAAGGGTGCCTCCAGCTGTTGCAAAACTACAACTCCCAGACTGCCCGGACAGCCTTTGGCTGTCCGGGCAGTCTGGGAGTTGTAGTTTTGCAACAGCTGGAGGCACTCTGGGATACACTGACTGACAAATATGTTCCTGTTCACTGACAGCAAGCAGACATCCTATAAAAGTTGCATAAAGTAAATGAAATCCTTGAAGCCCCAAGCCATTCCAGTTTGTGACCTATTTTCTCAACCTCATTCTGTGCTGTTTGTGCAGGCAGCATCGCGCATTATGTACGCTGTCACTAGTCACTTATTAGGTTGACTCTCACCTCCGTCATCTGTGTCTCATCCAGACTGGCACCCCTGTTGACCCCTCTTCATGCCACAAACAAGTGCATAAATAGCTGGTACATTTAGTTCCATCTGCCTCAGCGGCTGTTAGTGAAGGCCACACTAATCCAGGGGTTATAGTTTTGTTTTGTTTTTTTTTGCTTTTGTTTTTTTTGTCCTTATTTGTGAATGTTTTTCTCGGCACAGAACTCATTTTGTAATTTTGCTTTAATGACTGAAGAGGGCAAAAGAAATTGTTGCTTAGGAAACCATTTTGTAGCAAGCCTGCCCTCTGCCTCTGTATGTGGGGCCGCTCTCAAAGGGAAAGAAGTCACTGTACCCTGTGTGTACATCAGTTGCTTCTCTAGGAGTATTGATTGTGTGGCATTTCTTAAACAGGAAAAAATATTGGTCTAAGGCAGTGGAAGGGTCAGTGTCCCCAAGTTTTAAACTTTATTTTGTGTCGCAGGGTTGAGTCTGTCATTTGCTGCACTCCTTTATCTCTGGTTCTTACATAGGACTGCAGATAAAACTACTGTACTTTCTTCTATCCACCGACAAACAATGCAGCGATAGATAAAAATCTCCGTTCTTTTTCCTTTAAACCAGAGGGTACAATGGTGCCTTAACACGTTGCCAAAATTGTACCTTTCAGCATTGCCACAAGCAGCGCCGTCTCGAAGGAACTGACCAGACTTCTGAAGATCCCAGTAGATACTTACAACAACATCCTGACTGTTCTGAAACTCAAACATTTCTATCCACTCTTTGAATACTTTGACTACGAGTCCAGAAAGAGTATGAGCTGCTATGTGCTGAGCAGTGCCTTGGAGTACAACACTGAGGTTGGATCTCAAGAACAGGTAAATTTAGACCAGCGACATTCCTCCTAGGTCATCCACATGTCTGTACGAAGTGGCCTCGTTCACACCCTGAATTACTATTGTTTGGTTTTATTGATAGGTGGATGCCATCATGAACTTAGTATCCACGCTCATCCAGGACCAGCCAGACCAGCCAGCAGAAGACCCTGATCCTGAAGACTTTGCTGATGAGCAGGGGCTTGTAGGAAGGTTCATTCACCTTTTGAGGTCAGACGACCCTGATCAGCAGTACCTGGTAAGGACCATTAGCCTATATGTAGCCATTGTAACGACACAATACTAAATCGTTATAGAATACTTATTTCCAAATGCTGTTTCCAGCTCAGCCAATATGTATAACCTGACCTGTCCTGCTGCCCTTGTTGTCTACCTGAACTTTTATGATTCGTCCACTGAGGGCCCTTTTTATTGATGAATAAGACCAAAGGAGATCTTGACTACTCCCTTTTATACTGTGAGACACCCTTTCAGCTGATAAGTGGGTTTTGCTGGTTTAAAGGGGTACTCCGTTCTGAACGTTTGGAGCAGGCGGCGGGAGGGGGGATTGTGAAGTCACGGCAACGCCCCTCACGAAGTCACGCCACGCCCTCTCAATGCAAGTCTATGGGAAGGGACATGGCAGCTGCACACCCCCTCCAATAGACTTGCATTGAGGGGACGTGGTGTGATGTCACGAGGGGCGTGGTCATGATTTCACGACCACTGCCGCCCGCACCCAGCATTCTAAATGAACGCCGGGTGCTGCACAGAGATCGCGAGGATACCAGCAGCGGGACCCCCGCAATCAGACATCTTATCCCCTATCATTTGGATAGGGGATAAGATTTCTAGGAGTAGAGTACCCCTTTATGTCCCCACCTGGATGAGCTGCTTAATGTAATTAAACTTTTTTTTATATATCAACTGGCTCTGGAAAGTTAAACATTTGTAAATTACTTCTATTAAAAAATCTTAATCCTTCCATTAGTTATTAGCTTCTGAAGTTGAGTTGTTGTTTTCTGTCTAACTGCTCTTTGATGAATCACGTCCCGGGAGCTGTGCAGTTCCTATGGGGATATTCTCCCATCATGCACAGCTCCCGGGACGTGACATCATCATTGAGCAGTTAGACAGAAAACTTCAGAAGCTAATAACTATTGGAAGGATTAAGATTTTTTAATAGAAGTAATTTACAAATCTGTTTAACTTTCCGGAGCCAGTTGATATATATATAAAAAAAAAGTTTTTGCCTGGAATACCCCTTTAATGCTTGTAAAGGTGAGCACAAAGCCCCCTCTGTGCGGAGTCACCCGCTAATTTGTAGGGAGACCTGGCAGTATAAAGTGTTCAGTTTTTCTGCATCACTATTGTGTAAATGTATTGATGGTGCTGTGATGGATGGGTGCTCAAACCAATGCTTTTACTGTGCAGCATCCAATATAACCACATTTGCTACATATTTGAGCATTATCACTCATGTTACCAAGGAAGGAGTGAAGTATCACTGAATATTGAGGCAGAATTTAGGACCCTGGATGATAGCCTCTACAATAGTAATTGTGGCGGTTTCGGTTGAGGAGGGTGAAATATGGGCTTATATTTCTGGAGATGTTATCATGACCGACTGCAGTTATTGGAGCTTTTAGTCTTACCCAGCAGATGGCTGCAGATTGTTCCAGCTCTGACTATTACATTTCATATGAATAATTGCTTTTATTGTGTGTAATTCATAGGACCATTGTGCTCAAACTACCTTTTGAGGCATCCAAAGTTATAATTCTCCATCCTATCAATCCTGTTTTAATATTTGTTTTATCATTTTATGGAATCCCAGCAGATGTCTAGGCAGGAGTCAGCACAGCCTACTGCCCCAGTGCCATGCTGCTGGTGACACAACTGAATGTTGTGTATAGTAGTATAACAAAAGGTTACGTGCCCCTTCCTATGCATGTATCATTTAAACAGCCAAGTCATTGCTCTGTAATCCTGCCTGAGAACTAGGAGTCATCAGTGCTGACCCATACATTGTAGTGGCTGAAAATGCTGAGACCCCTGACGATCTCTAGATATATTCAGTTGGTGTTCCCTTAAAGGAAAACGGTCACCCTGATCACCCACACTAAACTCAATACACAAGCTTATAGTGTGGGTGACTACGAGTGCAAAGAGGGGTCACTTACCAAATTCCATCCAGTGGCTCCTGTGATACTGCCCATTCTCATTCTCAGTTCGGTTGCCTGTGCGCAGGAGGTGGGGCCAAGATTGCTGTCCGCCCCCTTCTTCTTTCTGCCTCCTGAAACAATCTTCCTCTATTAGTATATTTAAATTCTGCGTTGCGCTCTGAGTCAGGAACGCAGGCACAGTTAGTTTTTAGACAGCTCTTATGTCCTAGTGATGAGAGCTCTTCTTGCCAGAGCGCAGCGCTCACGTGACATGCGGCTCAAGTCACTAGGACATGGGAGCTTTTTTGTAAACTAACTGCGCTTGCGCTCCTGCCTCAGAGCGCAATGCAAAATTTGAATATACAAATAGAGGCAGATTGTTCCAGGAGGCCGGGAGAAGCCATCGGGGCCCCACCTCCTGCGTGCAGGTAACCAAACTGAGAACGGGACTTTTGTTGGGCAATATCACAGGAGCCACTAGATGGAATTTGGTAAGTGACCCCTCTTTGCAATCCTGGTCACCCACACTATAACCCTGTTTATTGGGTTTAGTGTAGGTGATCAGAGTGACAGTTTTCCTTTAACTCATTGCAGGAGACTGTCTCTATTATAGTCTATAGACCCAGTCTCCTGCAGTAAGTCCAATCAAGCTCCAATTTGGATAGTGAAATGTGCTGCTGTGCACTTAAGTTGGCTATATCTAAAGAGTCTTTGCATTATCAATGACTACATTCTATTTGTCAGCACTGAATAGTTATAAGTCACCAAAATACGATGTAGGGAGGGTTCAACACCATCAAATGAGTCACATATTTAAAGGGGTACTCCGGTGCTTACACATCTTGATCGTGGGAGTCCCGCCACTGGGGACTATCACACCCCCTCCCGTAGGCTTGCATTGAGGGGCGGAGCGTGACGTCACACGCCGCCGTCCCTGCGGTCGACCGTAATCAGACCCGGAGCGAACACTCTCCGGGGACTGATTACAAACTGGGTGCCGTGTGCAAGATCATGGGCGTCCCCAGCTGCGGGACTCCCGCGATCAGGCATCTGATAAGATGTGTAAGCACCGGAGTACCCCTTTTAAAGCATAAATATTAATCAATGAATAGGAGTGCCATAAAGCATAACATTTATTCTAATTATTAAAATGACACTACGATACATATAAATGCCACTTATTATTTACCTTTTCCAGAATAACAAGTTTTATGTTTCGTGTTGTGCCAAAGTATGCCAGTTGGGTAGCTCATGCACATTATTGGTCATTAATGCCATTAAACATAGTATTGAAAGCAATAGATTATTCAGAAAACGTAAATAACATAGTTTTACTGTGTGGTTTACAGGTATTGTGGTGTAATTTTAATAATAAAATTTTATGGCACACATTTTCCTTGGTTAGGTCACAAATAGAATTACAAGGCATTGGCTTAGCTGTTGAAAATAATACATACAGTAGTGCAAAAATGTATTTAGTCAGCCACCAATTGTGCAAGTTCTCCCACCTAAAAAGAGGAGAGGCCTGTAATTTTCATCATGGGTATACCTCAACTATGAGAGACATAATGAGAAAAAAAATCCATAAAATCACATTGTCGGATTTGTAAAGAATTTATTTGAAAATTATGGTGGAAAATAAGTATTTGGTCAATAACAAAAGTTCATCTCAATACTTTGTTACATACCCTTTGTTGGCAATGACAGAGGTCAGACGTTGTAAGTCTTCACAAGGTTTTCACACACTGTTGCTGGTATTTTGGCCCATTCTTCCATGCAGATCTCCTAGAGCAGTGATGTTTTGGGTCTGTCGCTGGGCAACACAGACTTTCAACTCCCTCCAAAGGTCTTTTATGGGGTGAGAGATCTGGAGACTGGCTAGGCCACTCCAGGACCTTGAAATGCTTCTTAAGAAGGCAATTCATTTCCCTGGGTGGTGTGTTTGCTATCATTGTCATGCTGAAAGACCCAGCCACGTTTCATCTTCAATGCTCTTGCTGATGGAAGGAGGTTTTCACTCAAAATCTCATGATACATGGCCCCATTCATTCTTCCCTTTACGTCTATCAGTCGTCCTGGTTCCTTTACAGAAAAACAGCCCCAAAGCATGGTTGCTGCTGCAACCTTCTTTTTTGTATACTTCGTATTTGCCACAGCAGCGTGCACCCGTGTATTAGGTAGTTGTGCTGGCTATTTTTCTTTTTGTTTTGCTGTGCAAGTTAGGGGAAGTGGCACCCTCTGTACCTATTCACAGGAGGTTTTTTAAATTGATAGTGGATCCTACATGTCACTCAGTCAGAGGCTATATGCCCAGCAGAGGTGAGTGGAATAAGTATTAGGGTCCCATCCAAAATGAGGCCACCTCCGCGTGGTGGATGGGGACACGTTTTGATCAAAAAGTGTGCTAAGAGCCTCAATTTTTTGACCAAGAGTGCTGCTGCAACCTTCTCTTTTGTATACGTAGTATTTGCCACAGCAGCATGCACCCCTGTATTATGTAGCTGTGCTATTTTTATTTTTGTTTTTGCAGCCCTAAAGCATGATGTTTCCACCCCCATGCTTCACAGTAGGTATGATGTTCTTTGGATGCAACTCAGCATTCTTTCTCCTCCAAACACGAGATGAGTTTTTAACAAAAAGTTCTACTTTGGTTTCATCTGACCATATGACATTCTCCCAATCCTCTTCTGGATCATCCAAATGCTCTCTAGCAAACTTCAGATGGGCCCGACATGTACTGACTTAAGCAGGGGGACACGTCTGACACGGCATGATTTAGGTCCCTGGTGGCGTAGTGTGTTACTGATGGTAGCCTTTATTAATTTGGTCCCAGCTCTCTGCAGGTCATTCACTAGGTCCTCCCATGTGGTTCTGGGATTTTTGCTCACTGTTCTTGTGATCATTTTGACACCACGGGGTGAGATCTTGTGTGGAGCCCCAGATCGAAGGAGATTATCAGTGGTCTTGTATGTCTTCTGTTTTCTAATAATTGCTCCCACAGTTGATTTCTTCACACCAAGCTGCTTGCCTATTGCAGATTGTCTTCCCAGCCTTGTGCCGGTCTACAATTTTGTTTCTGGTGTCCTTCAACAGCTCTTTTGTCTTGGCCATAGTGGAGTTTGGAGTGTGACTGTTTGAGGTTGTGGACAGGTGTCTTTTATACTGATAACAAGTTCAAACAGGTGCCATTTATACAGGTAACGAGTGGAGGACAGAGGAGACTCTTGAAGAAGTTGTTATAGGTCTGTGAGAGCCAGAAATCTTGCTTGTTTGTAGGTGACCAAATATTTATTTTCCACCATAATTTACAAATAAATTCTTTAAAAATCAGACAATGTGATTTTATGAATTTTTTTTCTCATTATGTCTCTCATAGTTGTGGTATACATGTGATGAAAATTACAGGCCTCTCATCTTTTTAAGTGGGAGAACCTGCACAATTGGTGAAGGACAAAATACTTTTTTGCCCCACTGTACATAGGAAGTGGCATTTAACCTTTTCCTGTGATACCATACACAACAATCAGTGGGGACAGTAAGGCCTTCCTCCCACAAGTATATGTGTTGCAGCTCAGTTTTAGGCATTTTCCTTTTTGGGCAGGACCTATAGCACTGTTCATCCTAATCCCCCTGGTTTACAAAGTGAATTCTAGTAATGGACTGAATCAACTCTAAATAACTATACAGCTAAATATGTACCAAAGGGGAACAAATATAAACGATTAAAACTAAATCCTGCATGGCTGACAAATGAGGTTAAAAGAGCAATAAACAACAAAAAAATAGCCTTCACAAAATACAAATCTGATGGGTCAGCTATAACATTTAAACAGTACAAGGAGCTTAATAAAATCTGTAAAAATGTAATAAAAACAGCAAAAATTCAAAATGAGAGACAGGTGGCCGAAGAAAGCAAAACTAATCCTAAATATTTTTTTAGATATATAAATACAAAAAAACCAAGGACAGAGCATGTAGGACCCCTTAATAATGATAATGGGGAGGTTGTCACGGGCGATCAAGAGAAGGCGGAGCTACTGAATGGGTTCTTTAGTTCTGTATATACTATGGAAGAAGGAGCTGACATTGGTCAGGTCAGTGCTGGTAACACATCATATAATGTATTGAACTGGCTTAATGTAGAGATGGTACAAGGTAAGTTAAGTAAAGTAAATGTAAGCAAATCTCCAGGGCCGGATGGACTACACCCAAGAGTTCTTAGAGAGGTAAGTTCAGTAATATCTGTACCCTTGTTCATGATATTTAGAGATTCTCTGGTGTCTGGTATTGTGCCAAGGGACTGGCGCAAGGCTAATGTGGTACCAATCTTCAAGAAGGGCTCTAGGTCTTCGCCAGGCAATTATAGACCGGTAAGTCTAACGTGCATTGTGGGTAAATTGTTTGAAGGACTTATAAGGGATTACATACAGGAATACATAGGGGATAATAGTATTATAAGTGATAACCAGCATGGGTTTACTAAGGATAGAAGTTGTCAAACCAATCTAATTTGCTTTTATGAAGAGGTGAGTAGAAGCCTTGACAGAGGAATGGCTGTGGATATAGTGTTTCTGGATTTTGCCAAAGCGTTTGATACTGTCCCTCACAGACATCTGACAGGTAAGTTAAGGTCCTTGGGCTTGGAAACTTTAGTTTGTAACTGGATTGAACACTGGTTAATGGATCGTACCCAGAGAGTGGTGGTAAATGATTCGTACTCTGATTGGTCCCCGGTTATTAGTGGTGTACCCCAAGGTTCAGTACTGGGCCCGCTGCTGTTTAATTTATTTATCAATGATATAGAGGATGGTATTAACAGCTCTGTTTCTATCTTTGCAGATGACACCAAGCTTTGTAGCACGGTACAGTCTATAGAGGATGTGCATAAGTTACAAGATGACTTGGATAGACTAAGTGTCTGGGCATCCACTTGGCAAATGAGGTTCAATGTGGATAAATGTAAAGTTATGCATCTGGGTACTAATAACCTGCATGCGTCGTATGTCTTAGGGGGGATTAAACTGTCAGAGTCACTGGTAGAGAAGGATCTGGGTGTACTTGTAGATCACAGACTACAGAATAGCATGCAATGTCAGGATATTGTCATGTATAAAAAGAGGCATGGACTCGAGGGGCAGGGACATAATACTCCCCCTTTATAAAGCATTGGTACGGCGTCACCTGGAATATGCTGTTCAGTTTTGGTCGCCTGTTCATAAAAGGGACACTGCGGAGTTGGAAAGGGTGCAGAGACGCGCGACTAAACTAATATGGGGCATGGAACATCTTAGCTATGAGGAGCGATTAAAGGAGTTACAATTGTTTAGTCTTGAGAAGAGACGTTTAAGGGGGGATATGATAAACGTATATAAGTATATAAATGGCCCATACAAAAAATATGGAGAAAAACTGTTCCAGGTTAAACCCCCCCAAAGGACGAGGGGGCACTCCCTCCGTCTGGAGAAGAAAAGGTTTAGTCTAAAGGGGCGGCACGCCTTCTTTACCGTGAGGACTGTGAATTTATGGAACGGTCTACCTCAGGAACTGGTCACAGCAGGAACAATTAACAGCTTTAAAGCAGGGTTAGATACATTCCTGGAACAAAATAACATTAATGCTTATGCAGAATTATAAAACTACATCCCTTTCCCTTATCCCCTTACATCCTTCCCTTCAATCCCCTGGTTGGACTTGATGGACGTATGTCTTTTTTCAACCATACTAACTATGTAACTATGTAACTATGAATACAATACAATAGAGCTGGAGCAGGAAAAATTTTGAGCAATAACAGAAACGTGAATATTAACCCCCATGGGCAGAGAAGTAGTGACCGTAACTAGTTGTCACCCAGATTCTGTTATTTAGTGGTCTACACACTATGGCTATGTTCATATGCTGGAATGTCCACACAGAGAATCTGTGGGGTGTCTGCATAACATGCCAATGCTAGCACCGCACAGGAATGTGCCGTCTCATAGGCAGCTATGCATTCCATGGGGACTCCGCACAAAGAATGAACATGTTCATTCTATGTACGGACTCAGAAAATGGAATTTCCGTGACGGAAATATCTGGCACGGAAATTCTGCCATGTGCACAGAGCAGCAAAATCCTGTTGAATTCAACGGAACTCTGCTGCAGCTGAATTTCTGTGCTGAATTGCAATGCGGAATCTGGCACGAAAATTCTGACGTGTGAACATGCCCTATCCGTTGTGAATTTTCTGCTATCATGTCTGCAGACTGCCATTCTGGTGGGTGCTGTAATGTTGCAGTTGCTATAGAGCTATAGGCTACAGAAAGTACAATTCCCAGCATGTATTCTTGTCCACCATGTGAATGTCTTCATGCCTACACACTCCTAGGGCTCGTAAATGGTTGTAGTTACATAAAGCTGGAGAGAAGCTATGAGCCCCAGCATGTACTGATGTCTTCAGGCAGCGGGGGTTTGTTCAGAGTTGTACCTTCTCATGCACTGGAAGCCCAATGGGTGCAAAAAACTACTGGCCCTGAAATACATGGCTGGTATTATCTCAACCACAGGCTGCTAACACTGCTATGCCTGGCATGTATGGATGGCTTCAAGCTGTCAGGACTTTGGCAATGTTGTGCTTTTTCAACTACCGTATTTTTCGCCCTATAGGACGCACCCGCGTATAGGTGCAAAATCTAAAAAAATTAAGATTCTGAACCCAACAGTGGTCTTGAACCTGCGGACCTCCAGATGTTGCAAAACTACAACTCCCAGCATGTCCGGACAGCCGTTGGCTGTCCGGGCATGCTGGGAGTTGTAGTTTTGCAACATCTGGAGGTCCGCAGGTTGAAGATCACTGGTATAGGAGGTAATACTCACGCGTCCCCGCCGCTCCGGACCCGTCACCGCTGCCCTGGATGTCGCTCCGTCGCAGTCGCCGCGTCCCCGTGGTGTCCCCGACTCTCCGGACGTCTTCTTCCCTGGGATCCACGCTCTCCGCCGCCATCATCACGTCGCTACGCACGCCGCTCCTATTGGATGACTGGACGGCATGCGCAACCGCCAAGCAGGGGATCCCAGCACGGAGCAGAAACCGAGGGGGCAGGTAATGTCCTGTAAGCTGTTTGGGACCGCCATGATTTCACCGCGGCGGTCCCGAACAGCCCGACTGAGCAGCTGGATTCGTGACACTTTCCCTTCAGACGCGGCGTTCAGCTTTGATCACCGTGTCTGAAGGGTTAATACAGGGCATCACCGCGATCGGTGATGTCCTGTATTAGCCGCGGGTCCTGGCCGTTGATGGCCGCAGGGACCGCCGCGATAGGCGTGTATTCGCCGTAAAGACGCACCAACTTCCCCCCCCCCCCCAGTTTGGGGAAGAAAAAGTGCGTCTTATACGGCGAAAAATACGGTACGTGTGAGCTATAGGCTACAGACCATTGCTCAGGAGCATTCTCCTGTTTAACTCTGTGTCTTGTATTCAGTTTTCTTCACTGATCAGCTTGTTAAATGAAAAGTGAGAGAAGCCGCTTAAGGGGAAGGGACTGAGCCCTTCGATCCTCTCTGTACTGTAAGTGAGGTTATTGTCACTACGCTCGTCTTGCAGGGGAAGGTACTGATTGTCACCTCCTGCTCTAAGACTTGTTATTTTTTTGATGGTGGTTTTAGCGGTCACCACTGGCGCTGCTGACAGCTCTTCATTGTCATGAAAAGAAGCAATTTCCCCAAGGTGTCCTTTGTGTACCGAACAAATGACCAGATGTAATTCACAGCTCATTTTGCCTAGTCCAGCCGGGTGAGGAGAGACTCCGGCACTGGGTGAGAATCTAAATCAGAGCGGCTTATTATAGACTGGAAGAAGTGATCAGCGGGTATTCACCATTGTCTTCCACTGCTCGCCTGACATGTTTATTGTCCTTAATACACTAATATAGTGCCAATCAGTCTATTGGGATTTCAATAATGTTAGTGGGTTTTATGGACTTGTAGATAATTCAGACAGTATATAATGCATCAAATGAGACTGCTGTGGAGTGACAGCTGGATCTCTCTTCTCTTTAGAATTGGCACTGTCACCTGTGGACCCCACCTTGTGCGCACCAGCCCAAACCTTACTGCTGCAATAGTTTACATCCCGCACCAAACCTTTTCTAAAGTTATAATATCTCTTAGCTGTCGCCATGTAGAGGTTTTGATGTGCAGCTTTTTGTCACGTTGCCTTTATTTGTGTGCAGTTTTATTCACAGAGACTTTTTTTGTTTCCACCTTGTATATTCCTATGGACTTAGCATTGCCGTTGTGGCACTGCTAAAAGCTTTGCGTGAGCACTACAGGGTGCAAAAGAGGTGATACCTGAGTTATGTGCAAATTCTACAATGGCACATTAGGCTGTAGTAACATACAATCTCATTTCCAATGCGTTTTCTTTCTATTTGGTTTGAGATGCGATCTTTGACATTTCCTTGCATAGGCTTTAAAGGGGTATTCCAGGCAAAACCTTTTTTTATATATATCAACTGGCTCTGGAAAGTTAAGCAGATTTGTAAATTACTTCTATAAAAAAATCTTAATCCTTCCAATAGTTATTAGCTTCTGAAGTTTTCTGTCTAACTGCTCAATGATGATGTGACGTCCCGGGAGCTGTGCATGATGGGAGAATATCCCTATAGGAACTGCACAGCTCCCGGGACGTGAGTCATCAGAGAGCAGTTAGACAGAAAACAACAACTCAACTTCAGAAGCTAATAACTATTGGAAGGATTAAGATTTTTTAATAGAAGTAATTTACAAATCTGTTTAATTTTCCGGAGCCAGTTGATATATATATATATAAAAAAAAGTTTTGGCCTGGAATACCCCTTTAAAGAAACCATTGTGTTCTGTGAATTCTACAGCTTCAGAGATCGATACGCCAGTATTTAATCTAGCTGGGGTGCCAGGGGGCCTCTTCTGTAAATTCAAAGTGATTCATTATCTTATTCATTACCTACATAATTGACTTGGATTGAACCAACAGCAGCAACCGTGCAACAATTGGGAAGTTCTCCAAAACATCATGGCTTCTAATCCCTGCTCGGTCCGTCCTCTAATAAATCGCTGTGTTTTCCTTTTTACTTGAAATTATTGGGTGTCCATCTTTCCTTGATTTAATAAAGACTACAGGGGTTAGCTGCAAACAAATGCTTTATACGTGTGATGACTACAAGGAACCGACCTTACAGATGGGCGGATTGTGCATTATCGTTGCTCTCGGAAGGCTTAATTGAAGCACGGCCTTTTGAAAGCTTTTGAAACCCGTACATACGCATATGAAGTATCCCCGGGAACGGCACTCTTTCAATCTTAATAGCTTCATTTCGTGCACTCTTAAGATGTGAGGACGTGGGTTTAATTCCAAAGAAACCTTTAATTTTGCTATATGCTTGCTCCATTATTCTTGAATTAACTGCACATTGGTTCCTTTCTACATGGAGAGTGAGGTTTTTTTTTATTGAAGGAAATGACAGATCACTTAGCGAACGAACAATGTAGATTCTAGTACTGTTTATGGCAGATATTATAGTAAGCCATGTTTGCTATATTCTCTGCGAATCACTTCAAGATGGTATGCAAGGTTTAGAGAAGAAGAATCTTCATACAGTGCCAACATATTCCGCAACACCATAAGATTCAGACAAAAATCTGATATTTCATCTTAGGTTCTGATGCCAGCTCTAGTTAGATTAGTGTTTCCCAACCAGAGTGCCTCCAGATGTTGCAAAACTACAACTCCCAGCATGCCTGGACAGCCTTTGGCTGTCCAGGCATGCTGGGAGTTGTAGTTTTGCAACACCTGGAGGCGCCCTGGTTGGGAAACACTGAGTTAGATGCTATCTGTATTCCGGTTTTGGGTAGTCTCTATCTTTTGAATTGGCCACAGGGAGCTGCTGGGATTTCTTGCTGGAAGAGGAAAGAGAGAGCTGCTTCACTGTCTTAGGCTGGGTTCACACCACGTTTTTCAAATACGGTGACCGTGTACGGTTTTCCGCTAAAAAAAAGTATGGCAAAAACCGTATGCAACCTTATACAACCGTATGACTCCAAATTAAAACGTATACGGTTTTTCCCCGTACGGTTCTATCCGTTTGCATCAGTTTTTGCCAACGGTTTTGCTATTTTGTTGGAATTAGTTTTCCAGCAATTTAATAAAGTTATTATTGTTCTATTGAAATTCCAATCTGCGCATGTGTCAACTCCAAAAACGAATTAGAAAAACCGTGTGCAACCGTATTCTGAAATTCTGTGTACGGTTCTCATAGACAACAATGTTAAAAGAACCGCATACGGTTTTCCAACCGGAGGAAAAAACGTGGTCGACAGCGTTTTTGCCTACGGTTGAAAAATCGGCAAAACCGTATCCGCGGCAAAACGGATGCAACCGTACACAACATTTGGAATACGGTTTACAATGCATTCTCTATGCATACGGTTTCGGATAAGGTCGTATACGTTTTTTTGAGGAAAACCGTATACGGTTACCGTATTTGAAAAACGTGGTGTGAACCCAGCCTAATCCCTGATCTGTTACTACATTAATTCCACATGTGTAAAGTCTACTAAAATAACAAGAAAAACATTCTGCTTTATTGGGTGAACAAGTTTTTTGTTCTCCATCTTTTAGATGTTATTTTTCTAGAACACTAATGGGATGCAGTTGCGTTGCATTGCTTTGCTTTAATGACATACTGCCCACACCAGCTACAGTCAGTCTCTGTGTGGGGGGGCCTACAGCGTGCCTGTCATATACCAAGTTGTAGTTCATCGGTGGTCATTAGCGTTGTGGTCAGTCCAGGTAATTACTAGGTAGAAATGGCCTCATCATACTGAGTAGACATGTATTCTGCGGTCATTTATTAGTAGCCTTTGAGCGGACCTATTCTGTAAGGGCACAGTGAATGGTTGGTCATTATTACCTATAACTACCTGTGCTAGAAGATGTTGCTTTTTGGTTTCTATTAAGGATAAGATTTTCTTCTCTTCTACAAATATAACAATATACGTAAGTATAGTATAACTATATAAAGGTGTGTGTGTGTGTATATATATATATATGTGTGTGTGTGTGTATAGAAGAAAATGCCTCTGGTTTACTGTATGAAAACCTCACATGTGTTTGCAGCAAGGGACTGCCGTATAATGTGTCTTAGAGCTGGCGGTATGACCAAAAATGTGTATCACGGTATTTTTTGTAAATGATGGCGGTTCCCAGTTATTTACCCCCCCCCCATCATCATGTGACCCTTGGGCGCTGCTTCTTTCTACCTGGAAGGAGACATCCTGTGAATGGTTGTTCATCTGTGGCAGCGTGATCAAACTGTTTTTTTCCTTCTCTCCTCTTAATTTCTGATTTCCAAACAATAGTTGAATGTCCAGGCACAACATGCCAGCGCCATGACCGTTCGGAAATGCATAGTCTCATAGGCAGTGCATTTCCTTACTAAATCCGCAAAAACATGTTCATTGCCGGAATCAGGATTTGCAGATGTTGCTGACGCAAAAATTCTGCCGTGTGAACAGAGCAGCAGAATCCCCTTGAAATCAATAGGACCCTGCTGCTGCAGAATATCCGTGCGACATTCTGCCGTGTGAACCCGAGCCTACAACTGGTGTGAGTGCATTTCATCCCCATTCTACCATCTTCCACATAGACCATAGCAATGCCCAATGCCCATTACATACTACTCACCATACAAAAGGACTGATCTTTTCATTTGCTTCTTTTCAGATCTTGAACACTGCTCGAAAGCATTTTGGTGCAGGGGGAAACCAGCGAATCCGTTACACGTTACCGCCCTTGGTGTTTGCAGCATATCAGCTTGCTTTCCGATACAAAGAAAATGCCAAAGTAGTAAGTACATTTTTTTTTTCTTGATGCTTTTTAAAAGAATTTTGAGTAGTTATCAGGTTGTTCAGGTTTATTAATTCTACAGTGTTGCTATTTTTTATTCTACATGAGGCCAGCCAAATCTGCACTTATTTTCTTGAGTTGTTTGCCTCTCAATAAATTTGGCATTATTGCCAGTTTTCCCAGAACCCTCTTTGTTTCCCATATGTGGATATTACTAAGTAATTGCGTAGTAATTTCTTTCCTCTGTCTTGCTGTAATGTCTTTCTCTCTTCCCTCTCTGTACAGGATGATAAGTGGGATAAGAAGTGTCAGAAAATCTTCTCCTTTGCCCACCAGACGATCAGCGCATTAATAAAAGCAGAGTTGGCCGAGTTGCCCCTCAGACTATTTCTCCAAGGTGCTTTGGCAGCTGGTGAAATTGGATTTGAAAACCATGAGACTGTGGCCTATGAGTTTATGTCTCAGGTAATGACCTGTCCGCATCTATCGTTTTTCTTTTTTACTTGCTGTCACTTCTCTGGTGACCTTGCTATCTCACGTTTCAATTATGGGATCATGTCTGTTAAAATTGCTCCTCTGCGGAACACAGGCTTCTGATCTTTTCTGCTCAAAGTTCATGGCAGAGGTGTTAAAGCTGTTGTGAATGAGAACATAGGATAGAATGTCCTTAAAGGGGTACTCCGGTGAAAACCTTTTTTCTTTTAAATCAACTGGTGGCAGAAAGTTAAACATATTTGTAAATTACTTCTATTAAAAAATCTTAATCCTTCCTGTACTTATTAGCTGCTGAATACTACAGAGGAAATTCTTTTCTTTTTGGAATGCTCTGATGACATCACGAGCACAGTGCTCTCTGCGGAAGTTATTATAATAATAATAACACTTTATTTATTGTTGTCCTTAGTGGGATTTGAACCCAAGTCCCCAGCACTGCAAGGCAGCAGTGCTAACCACTGAGCCACCATGCTGCCCTTAGCATGCACCTGCTATGCACGGTTGCTAAAATGGACAGAGATGTCAGCAGAGAGCACTGTGCTCGTTATGTCATCAGTGTTCCAAAAAGAAAGGAATTTCCTCTGTAGCATTCAGCAGCTAATAAGTACTGGAAGGATTAAGATTTTTTAATAGAAGTAATTTACAAATATGTTTAACTTTCTGGCACCAGTTGATTTAAAAGAAAAAAGGTTTTCACCGGAGTACCCCTTTAACCCCTTCAGGACGGAGCCCATTTTGGCCTTAAGGACCGGAGCGTTTTTTGCACATCTGACCACTGTCACTTTAATCATTAATAACTCTGGAATGCTTTTAGTTATCATTCTGATTCCGAGATTGTTTTTTCGTGACATATTCTACTTTAACATAGTGGTAAATTTTTGTCGATACTTGCATCCTTTCTTGGTGAAAAATCCGTAAATTTGATGAAAAATTTGAAAATTTAGCATTTTTCTAACTTTGAAGCTCTCTGCTTGTAAGGAAAATGGATATTACGAATACATTTTTTTTGGTTCACATATACAATATGTCTACTTTATGTTTGCATCATAAAATTGACGTGTTTTTACTTTTGGAAGACACCAGAGGGCTTCAACGGTCAGCAGCAATTTTCCGATTTTTCACAAAATTTTCAAACTCAGTATTTTTCAGGGACCAGTTCAGGTTTGAAGTGGATTTGAAGGGTCTTCATATTAGAAATACCCCATAAATGACCCCATTATAAAAACTACACCCCCCAAAGTATTCAAAATGACATTCAGTAAGTGTTTTAACCCTTTAGGTGTTTCACACGAATAGCAGCAAAGTGAAGGAGAAAATTCACAATCTTCATTTTTTACACTCACATGTTCTTGTAGACCCAATTTTAGAATTTTTACAAGGGGTAAAAGGACAAAATTTTTACTTGTATTTGTAGCCCAATTTCTCTCGAGTAAGCACATACCTCATATGTCTATGTAAAGTGTTCGGCGGGCGCAGTAGAGGGCTCAGAAGGGAAGGAGCGACAAGGGGATTTTGGAGAGTACGTTTTTCTGAAATGGTTTTTGGGGGGCATGTTACCTTTAGGAAGCCCTTATGGTGCCAGAACAGCAAAAAAAAAAACACATGGCATACCATTTTGGAAACTAGACCCCTCGGGGAATGTAACATGGGATAAAGTGAACCTTAATACCCCACAGGTGTTTCACGACTTTTGCAAATGTAAAAAAAAAAAAAAAAATTTTACCTAAAATGCTTGTTTTCCCCAAAAATTTTTATTTTTAAAAAGGGTAATAGCAGAAAATACCCCTAAAAATTTGAAGCCCAATTTCTCCCGATTCAGAAAACACCCCATATGGGGGTGAAAAGTGCTCTGCTGGCGCACTACAGGTCTCAGAAGAGAAGGAGTCACATTTGGCTTTTTGAAAGCGAATTTTGCTCTGGGGGCATGCCGCATTTAGGAAGCCCCTATGGTGCCAGGATAGCAAAAAAAAACCACATGGCATACCATTTTGGAAACTAGACCCCTCGGGGAACGTAACAAGGGGTTAAGTGAACCTTTATACCCCACAGGTGTTTCACGACTTTTGCATATGTAAAAAATTTTTTTTTTTTTTTACCTAAAATGCTTGTTTTCCCCAAAATTTTACATTTTTAAAAAGGGTAAAAGCAGAAAATACCCCCCAAAATTTGTAACACAATTTCTCCCGAGTACGGCGATACCCCATATGTGACCCTAAACTGTTGCCTTGAAATATGACAGGGCTCCAAAGTGAGAGCGCCATGCGCATTTGAGGCCTAAATTAGGGATTGCATAGGGGTGGACATAGGGGTATTCTACGCCAGTGATTCCCAAACAGGGTGCCTCCAGCTGTTGCAAAACTCCCAGCATGCCTGGACAGTCAACGGCTGTCCGACAATACTGGGAGTTGTTTTGCAACAGCTGGAGGCTCCGTTCTGAAAACAGTGGCGTACCAGACGTTTTTCATTTTTATTGGGGAGGGGAGGGGGGCTGTGTAGGGGTATGTGTATATGTAGTGTTTTTTACTTTTTATTTTATTTTTTGTGGTAGTGTAGTGTAGTGTTTTTAGGGTACAGTCGCACGGGCGGGGGTTCACAGTAGTTTCTCGCTGGCAATTTGAGCTGCAGCAGAAAGTTTGCGGCAGCTCAAATTTGCAGCCAGATACTTACTGTAATCCTCCGCCCATGTGAGTGTACCCTGTACGTTCACATTGGGGGGGGACATCCAGCTGTTGCATAACTACAACTCCCAGCATGCCCGTTGGCTGTCGGTGACTGCTGAGAGTTGTAGTTTTGCAACAACTGTAGGTACACTGGTTATGTATCACTGAGTTTGTGACCTAACTCAGTGTTTCACAACCAGTGTGCCTCCAGCTGTTGCAAAACTACAACTCCCAGCATGTACGGTGCATGGTGTAAGGTGACTGTTGAGAGTTGTAGTTTGCAACAGCTGGAGGCACACCGGTCATGAAACACTGAGTTAGGTAAAAAAAAACTCTTGAGTTTCACAACCAGTGTGCCTTCAGCTGTTGCAAAACTACAACTCTCAGCAGTCACCGACAGCCAACGGGCATGCTGGGAGTTGTAGTTATGCAACCAGCAGATGCACCACTACAACTCCCAGCATGCACTTTAGCTGTTTGTGCAAGCTGGGAGTTGTAGTTAGACAACAGCTGAAGGTACACTTTTCCATAGAAAGAATGTGCCTCCAGCTGTTGCAAAACCATAAGTCCCAGCATGCCCATAAGGGAATGCTGGGAGTTGTGGTGGTCTGCCTCCTGCTGTTGCATAACTACAGCTCCCAGCATGCCCTTTTTGCATGCTGGGAGCTGTTGCTAAGCAACAGCAGGAGGCTGTAACTCACCTCCTGCTGTTGCTTCATCGCTGGACTGTCCCTCGCCGCCGCAGCTGCTCCTGGGGCCCCGATCCCAACAGGGGCGCCGGGGATCGGGGTCCCCAGCACCGGGGGTCGTCTTCCCGCACCCGCTCACGTCCTCCGGAAGAGGGGCGGAGCGGGTGCGGGAGTGACACCCGCAGCAGGCGCCCTGATTGGTCGGCCGGTAATCCGGCCGACGAATCAGGGCGATCGTGAGGTGGCACCAGTGCCACCTCACCCCTGCTGCCTCTGGCTGTTCGGGGCCGTCTCTGACGGCCCCGAACAGCCAGTAATTCCGGGTCACCGGAGACCCGATTGACCCGGAATCGCCGCAGATCGCTGGACTGAATTGTCCAGCGATCTGCGGCGATCGCCGACATGGGGGGGCATAATGACCCCCCTGGGCGATATGCCGGGATGCCTGCTGAACGATTTCAGCAGGCATCCGGCTCCGGTCCCCAACCGGCTAGCGGTGGGGGCCGGAATTCCCACGGGCGTATGGATACGCCCTCGGTCCTTAAGGACTCGGGATTCAGGGCGTATCCATACGCCCTATGTCCTGAAGAGGTTAAATCTTATTGTGAAGGATGATTGTTGGTCCGGGGATTTATTCTGATTGCCATATTGGAGTCGGGAAGGAATTTTCCCTCTGTCATGGGGCAATTGGCATCTGCCTCATGTTTTTTTTTTTTTTGCCTTCCTCTGGGTCAGCACAGTAGGGTTTAAGGTTGAACTAGATGGACTCTTGTCTTTTTTTCAACCCTACAAACTGCAGTAATGGCCGTAAATGTTGGCACGCCTGAATTTTTTCAAGAAAATTAAGTATTTCTCACAGAGAAGGATTGCAGTAACACATGTTTTTCTATACACGTTTATTCCCTTAGTGTATTGGAACTAAACCAAAAATGGAAGGAAAAAAAAGCTAATTGGACATAATTATACACCAAACTCCAAAAATGGGCTGGACAAAATTGTTGGCACCCTTAACTAAATATTTGGTTGCACACTCTTTGGAAAAAATAACTGAAATCAGTCGCTTCCTATAATCACCAATAAGCTTCTTACACCTCTCAGCCAGAACGTTGGACCATTCTTCCTTTGCAAACTGCACCAGGTTATTGGAAGGGTGCCTTTTCCCAACAGCAATTTTAAGATCTCTCCACAGGTTTTCAATGGGATTTAGATCTGGACTCATTACTGGCCACTTCAGAACTCTCCAGCGCTTTGTTGCCATCCATTTCTGGGTGCTTTTTGATGTATGTTTGGGGTCATTGTCCTGCTGGAAGACCCAAGATCTCGGAAGCCAACCCAGCTTTCTGACACTGGGCTGTACAGTGTGACCCAAAATCCATTGGTAAGCCTCAGATTTCATGATGCCTTGCACAAATTCAAGGCACCCAGTGCCAGAGGCAGCAAAACTACCCCAAATCATCATTGAACTTCCACCATATTTCACTGTAGGAACAGTGTTCTTTTCTTTGTAGGCCTCATTCCGTATTTGGTAAACAGTAGAATGATGTGCTTTACCTAAAAGCTCTATCTTGGTCTCATATGTCCACAAGATGTTTTCCCAGAAGGCTTTTGGCTCACTCAAGGTGATTTTGTCAAAATGTAATCTTGCTTTTTATGTCTCTGTGTCAGCAGTGGGGTCCTCCTGGGTCTCCTGCCATAGTATTTCATTACATTTAAATGTCGACGGATAGTTCGCACTGACACTTATGCTCCCTGAGCCTGCAGGACTCTTTGGAACTTGTTTGGGGCTGCTTATCCACCATCCGGACTATCCTGCATTGACACCTTTCATCAATTTTTCTCTTCCGTCCACGCCCAGGGAGATTAGCTACAGTACCATGGGTTGCAAACTTCTTGATAATGTTGCGCACTGTGGACAAAGGCAAATCTAGATCTCTGGAGATGGACTTGTAGCCTTGAGATTGTTGATATTTTTCCACAATTTCCAGTACACACAAAGGGAATAAACATGTGTATAGCAAAACATGTGTTACTGCAATCCTTTTCTGTGAGAGATACTTAATTTTCTTGAAAAATATCAGGGGTGCCAACATTTACGTCCATGACTGTATGTAACCTTATTATACTTTTTATTTTATTTTTTTTGCATTTCATTGATATGTATAAACTTCAATACACATCTACCCTGTTCTATAACTGCTTTCTAGGCATTTTCACTATATGAAGATGAGATCAGCGACTCGAAGGCACAGCTGGCGGCCATCACTCTCATCATTGGAACCTTTGAGAAGATGAAATGTTTCAGTGAAGAAAACCATGAGCCTCTGAGGACACAGAGTGCACTGGCTGCCTCAAAGCTCCTGAAGAAGCCAGATCAGTGCAGGGCCGTGAGCACCTCCGCTCATCTCTTCTGGTCTGGACGCAACACAGATAAGAATGGTGAAGAGGTGAGAACTTGTTTTCTTTACTGGGTTGGCCCACTTACCACAGGATAGCCAATAAATATATGAATGCTGGGCGCCTGACTGCTTGGATCCCCGCTGATTAAGGGAACAGGCTTCTCCAAATGCCCCTTATAAATGAAGCAGTAGTGCGCTTGTGTAACCGCTGCTTCATTCACAGTCAGTAAACAAATGACAAGAAAGCCAAGTACAGTGCTTGGCTATTACAGTCAGTCCCATAGACAGTAAATGCAGCGGGGGTCACACAGGCACATTAATGCTCTATTCACAAGGAGGCACTCGGGGACCACTCTTTATTGGTAGAGGTTATTTTGACCACAGCACAGATTATTTCTCAGGGGGGGCATCATTATCCTTTGGGAGTCTGTGACCTGCCTTTTCATGTGATGACTGTAAGCTCAGGACTGCAAGTGATAGGGCAATATCATGATGTGAGGAGAACAAGAGCATGGAGCCTAAGTACAAGTTGTGTAGGGATTCACACGGACATTCTGGGAATACATACACCACTTAGGCTATGCTTGGATAACAGTGTATCAGTGACCAGGAGAAGCAAATAGACACAGTGCACTGCTACCCATTTATTTTATCTTTATCTACTATTTTATATCAATCAGGAGATTAGGAAAGCTGGATGACAGCTCATATAAGAGCTGTAATAAGGAGTGAATGACTCAAGGCATGTTTAACTGGGGATTCATCTAATTTTTAGGAAAAAAGCACTTTATATGTTGACTCATTACTCTTATTGAGATATCCACAAATGCCTTCTTAAAGTCCTTGGTGGCAACATGACTTATTCCTTGGAAATGTATTCACATAAAAGAAAACCTCTTTTGTCAGCTATTTAAAGAAGTTCATACAGAATGTATTGAACTGATATGTAGAGAATGGCTGACTGTTTCTACCATTCACAGAGCTCTGCATTTAGTCCCTGACCTCATAGAAATGCATAGTCCCTGCTCTCTCGTTCCACCCCTCCCGCCCTGTCTCCTTCCATTAGATCAGACTATTGAATTAGCTACTTATGTTTTCCTGGAGTGTGTGTAGAATTGACATGAAAACAACAAGAAGCAACAAGAGTCCACATAGTTTTGCAATAAATTATGGTCTAGATCTGTTATTTTGGGGGAGATTTATCAAAACCTGTCCAGAGGAAACGTTGCTGTGTTGCCCATAGCAACCAATCAGATCGCTTCTTTAATTTTTGAAAAGGCCTCTGCAAAATGAAAGAATCGATCTGATTGGTTGCTATGGGCAACTCAGCAACTTTTCCTCTGGACAGGTTTTAATAAATCTCCCCCTTTGTGTCTGTGATCTATACAATTTACCAAACCTTGTGCAGAGGAACAGGATAACAGTTACTCTTAGCAACCAGTCGGAAAATGAGAAGCTGGAATTTGATTTGGTTGTTATGGGCAACTTCTCCACTGTTTCTTTGCACAAGGTTAGATAAATCACCCCCTAGATACATAAGACCTTATTCACACTGTTCTTTTTTTCACTGTGTCCTGACCACGGACACAAAATAACAGATCCATCAAGAAAGTATGGATTATATGCATATAGCTACTGCAGTGTTTCCCAACCAGGCCTTTGGCTGTCAGGGCATGCTGAGAGTACTGCTGGGCGATATGACCAAAAATGAGTATCATGGTATTTTTCTAAAGTATCACGGTATTTCACGGTATTTATTTATTTTTTACATTGAGACTTGCATTGAGGTGGCGTAGCGGAACTAAATGGGCTTTTGGAACTAAATGATCTGAACACTGGGGCAGTGGAGTACCCTTTTAAATAGATGTAACAAACAACCCTACAGCCTCCAGCTGTTGCAAAACTACAACTCCCAGCATGTTGGACTATATAGTAGTGTATAGTATAGGTCAGTGTTTCCCAACTAGGGGTGCCTCCAGCTGTTGCAAAACTACTACTCCCAGCATGCCCGGACAGCCGTTGGCTGTCCGGGCATGCTGGGAGTTGTAGTTTTGCAACAGCTGGAGGGCCTACTGTAGGTATAGTATATTATACAGACCCCTGTCCATCCCAGAACCCTGAATCACCTTCCCAGTTGCTGCAGGGACCGTCCGGGGAGGGTGTTCCGGGCCATCCATCCTTCCTGTAGTGTCCGGCGGCATTCCGGGTGGAGGGTGAACCGGTCCGGGCTGTCCTTCTTCTCCGGGGTCCTCTTCTCCACTCCAGGCAGGCTCCGGCCTAGTAACCCTGCATAGACGCCGCTGTGCAGTGACGTCCGTGCGCAGCGACGCACCTGGCGTCACAGCGTAGCGGCGTCTATGCAGTGTACTAGGCCGGAGCCTGCCCGGAGTGGAGAAGAGGACCCCCGGAGAAGGACAGCCCGGACCGGTTCACCCTCCACCCGGAATGCCGCCAGACACTACAGGAAGGATGGATGGCCCAGACCACCCCCATTACGGGTAAGTTTATTTTTTTTTTATATTGACTCGGAGGGTGGGGGAGGGGCCTGACCGGTATATCGGTATGGGCAAAAATCCATACCGTGGGAGAAAAAAAAAAACGGTATCCGGTTCATGCCGGTATACCGCCCAGCACTATCTGAGAGTTGTAGTTTTGAAACAGCTGGAGGCACCCTGTTTGTGAAACACTGAGCTACTGTCTAGCTGAGGGATAGAGCTGTGCTATTACACTAATTTCAGTCTGGGGTCTGATACCCCAGCACAAAACTTAAATATAATCTTGAATTGCTCTAATTCTGTGGTAACATTTATTCTGGGTTGTGTTAAAGAGTTTAGTTATATATATTTAATGTATTTTCTCTGGCTGTTGGATAATCCATGAATGCCAGAATTCATTTGACGGTATCATTACTCCCTCATTTTAGTATGTGATCCTTATTGCCCTCAACCATACAAAATGGTAATTCTGAGTAATGCCGAACAGTCCAAGTATTTCTTTGGATTCCTAACGTGGTTGGTTACTCGGTTACCTTGAATCGTAGTCGTTGCTCCAGAGTTTTTCATAGGATACATGACAAAAGAGAAGCGAGTCAAGGGCTTGTTCATGTGGAGGTAATTGTTTTACACTTTCCATGTGACAGTAGTCGCCTACTTTTGTTCAGTTTTCCTCCTCCCTTTACACAGTAACCATGTATAACATGGCCCACACATTCTTTTGTTGCTTCACCCACAATTAAAAATGTATTTTTTCCATAACACTTTTTCAATAGACTCTTAAAGGAAAACCTCACCTAGAAAAGTAACTTAAGGTAGAGCTTGTAGCATCTTGCACTTGCCCAGTGTTTTCACAGCTCGAGGGTACATGGCACAATTGATAAGGTTGTCCTTTCATCTCCTGTTCTTTAGCTTGTTACGTCCGGTAGATGAGAAGGTGCTCTAAGAGTAGAGGTGTTAAAAGTATGAGATGGGAAAAGTGCTAAAAGTAGGCTCTAACCAAACAGCAGATCCCTCCTATAGGATTATACAAATGTGGGTGTTAGAGCCCGACTTTGCTTTTTATATATGGTAAACGTATCCATAGATGCCAAGCATGACAGGCTGCTTTTACGTTGTCCATAAACAGTAGTTATGCCATAACAGAAGAAGTCAGTGTTTTGGGGGATCGGTTAGTAATATCTTGTCTAGGCACCATCTAAATTGTCTGGTTCTGCAAAAAATCTGTTTCTTTTTTCTGATTGTAATTTATTATTATTTTTTGTGCATTGTTATGTGGGCTGATCCCTTGCCTGAGCTGTTTTTAACAGCACTTAGTGGTATCTTTAAAGAGCAAGATCCAGAGAGGTCCCATTTAGATGAATTGAAAATGCTACTGTCCATTCTCTGTGACCTCTTAAGAGGTTATTCTATTGAGAGGGGGATGCGGATTTCTGCTCTGAATGGTGGGGGATGCAGTATTCCCTCTCTCTACTGGTGTCACCTTGTCTGGTCTGAGAAAAAAGGCATCCCTGGATATTACCTGTACATAAAGTCTCAGCTTAGTTTTAGCCCTAGTGGCCAGAATGAAATGTCAAGATTATTTTAAAATTTAGATAGTAAAATGCAAAATTTGTATAAACTAAATCACAAAAAATTCTTAAAAAATATTAAAAAAATTCTTAAAATAACAAAAACATGTACAACTTCCTTAAGGTTTGAAGAAGGTCAAATCTTAGGCTATGTTTACACAGTGGAATGCCCGCATGGAAAAGGGGATAAGATGGATGACATCGCGGGATAAGATGACATCGCGGGAGTCCCGCCGCTGGGGACGCCCACGATCTCTGCTGCGGCACCCCAGACATCCGGAGCACAGAGCAAACTTCGCTCCATGCTGGAAGACTAGCGATGCAGGGGGTGGAGGCTCATGACGTCACGGCCATGCCCCCTCAATGCAAGTCTATGGGAGGGGGCATTAAGGCCGTCATGCCCCCTCCCATAGACTTGCATTGAGGGGGTGCGGCAGTGATGTCGCAAGCCTCCGGCGCTGCATCCGACGCTCTAAACGAATGCCGGGTGCAGCAGGGAGATTGTTGGGTCCCCAGTGACGGGACCACCGCTATCAGACATCTAATCCCCTATCCATCTTTTCCCCTTTTCCATGTGGACATTCCACCGTGTAACCATAGCCTAAGATTTGAGCTTCTTCAAACCTTAAGGAAGTTGTACATGTTTTTGTTATTTTAAGAATATTTTTAAAGAATTTTTAGTGATTTAGTTTATTCTAATTTTGCATTTTACTATCTAAATTTTAAAATAATCTTGACATTTCATTCTGGCCACTAGGGCTAAAATTAATATGAGACTTTATGTACAGGTATTATCCAGGGATGCCTTTTTTCTCAGAGCAGACAAGGTGACACCAATAGAGAGAGAATACTGCATCCCCCACCATTCAGAGCAGAAATCCGCATCCCCCTCTCAATAGAATAACCTCTTAAAGGGGTACTCCGCCCCTAGACATCTTATCCCCTATCCAAAGGATAGGGGATAAGATGTCAGATCGCCGGGGTCCCGCTGCTGGGGACCCCGGGGATCGCTGCTGCAGCACCCCGCTATCATTACTGCGCAGAGCGAGATCGCTCTGCACGTAATGACGGGCAATACAGGGGCCGGAGCATCGTTACGTCACGGCTCCGCCCCTTGTGACGTCACGGCCCGCCCCAGTCAATACAAGTCTTTGGGAGGGGGCGTGGCGGTCGTCACGCCCCCTGCCATAGACTTGCATTAAGGGGATGGGCCGTGATGTCATGAGGGGCGGAGCCATGACGTCACGCTGCTCCGGCCCCTGTATCGCCCGTCATTACGCACAGAGCGAACTGGCTCTGTGCTGTAATGATGGCGGGGTGCTGCAGCGGGGATCCCCGGGGTCCCCAGCAGCAGGACCGCGGCGATCTAACATCTTATCCCCTATCCTTTGCAGAATCCCTTTAATTAGTGGGACCTGGCCGGACAAAGAAATGCTGCAAGCTTTTATTTATTGTCTGATCAGATCCAAGTAAACAGACAAATGGAAACCAGATAGACCACAATTGGACCCATCTGTTTTTGTAGTGCAGTTTTTTTTTTTTTTTTTTCCATCTTGTGTGACGGTTGTTTTTTTTTTTTTTTTTTGTGAGGTGAGCTATAACTTGAATTCGTCCCATTATGGGGTAAATGGGACTCTTAACTGATTAAAAGGGGTTAAACATCCAGGATGTGAGTTATCTCTGAACCCAGTCTCTCCCATCAGATATTAGCTGTGTAACACAATACAGCCATTACCCAATATGGATAAATCTTATTGCAGAAAAATCCCTCTTTCTCCAGAATTCACTGTAAAAGTCTTTAGAGAGGCGGAGTTGAAGGCAGATTAGACGTTTTACTGAGTGATCTGGTTACATCTGCTGCACATAGAAATCTATTAAAAGGGGTTTCTGCAGAAAGAGAGGGACAAAGACAATGGGGGAGATTTATCAAAATCTGTCCAGAGGAAAAGTTGCCCAGTTGCCCATAGCAACCAATCAGCTTGCTTCTTTCATTTTTAACAAGGCCTCTGCAAAATGAAAGAAGCAATCTTATTGGTTGCTATGGGCAACTTTTCCTTTGCGCTGGTTTTGATAAATCTCCCCCAATGTCCTGCTTCAATTTTCAGCCCTGCTTACAATTGCTGTATATTGACCAACATGCTGCTGCTTCTGATAGAATTTTACTTAGAAGCAGCATCTGTCTCTTTCTCTCTGCAGCAGTTTCCTCTCCTCTTTTTTTTTTTTGTTCTCTCCATAAACTTTATGTGACCTGAACAATAGCACAGTGCCAAATAATTACAAATGATGATCTCGTCTTTAATGAGCATAATTACTGAATTCAGTAAGTCTATGTTCACATCAGTATTGTGGTGTTCCATTACTGCGGATAACAGGCGGGGACAGAGGTTGTGACACCGGACACCAACTGATCCCGACACGTCCCATTCACTTTAAATGAGGGCTGTCAGGGTTCTGTTAGATGCCCACTATTTTTCATGATTTTAGTGGCAAGAAAAAACAGAATCAGCAAATGAAACTCCAAACGCAATGTAAACATAGCCTTATAATTATGAGGAGGAAGTATCTAAACCAGTGCAATACAAGTACAGATGTGACATATAAATCTTATTTCTTTGACTATTTGTAATTTATTTTTACTTTGTGGCAGTGGTTGAATCTTGTGTTAATAACTTATGAATGTGTTAATATGTATACATAGCATTTTTGCCCATTTTTAGGTGTTATAGACTTTATGTGCTGTAGATTTCTCAGTAAAGCTCCATCTCGCTTGCTCATATGTATGAATTGTATTAGTGAATTTAGGGTAAGTGATCAGTGCAGGTAGTAGGGGTCTAAAAAGTGGACAAAGCAGCATTATTCTATAATAGAATATATTACAAATGTACGCTAAAAATAACTTGGCGACCCCCAAAACACCATATGGGAATTTATCAAAACTTGAATGCCAGGTTTCAGTTGTAAAAAAAAATGTTAGCGCAAGCCCCATTTTGGTAAAGAAATGTGCAACTTTTCTTTTTCTGTATTTTGCGCAATAAGTGGAGAAAATGTTGCCTTTTTATGCCAGTTTTCTGGTGTAGGATTGATACATTTCCCCATGTCTTGTTCTGTTATTGTGGCTGCAGAGTTGACCTTAGTTGCTTCCATGCTGTCCCTGAAGGACTCTTTTCTATGGATAGTATACATCCTTAGCTGCACTGTAAGTTCTTGCAATGCATGCATGCTAACAGACACTCTCACTGCAGCTTCCGCCCCTTGC
This sequence comes from Hyla sarda, assembly GCF_029499605.1. Taxonomy (NCBI): domain Eukaryota; kingdom Metazoa; phylum Chordata; class Amphibia; order Anura; family Hylidae; genus Hyla; species Hyla sarda. The sequence continues at coordinate 166,376,145 of NC_079194.1, read as the reverse complement.
TGACCACATTCCGGGACCAAATCTTCCCAGGACCAATACCAGTCTTAGGTTGGGGCACCCCACTGATTTTATAGGGGATCTTTGAGCCATGCAGCCAGCAGCAAACTCAACCCAGGCTTTTGAGAAAATATTTGTCTCCTATAAATGTATGTCTAAAATCCCTTGTTCATCAACCAAAAAAATATTCACTTTGTGCCCTGATCTTGTCTTATTTTAGATTCATAGTGGCAAGCGCGTCATGGAGTGTTTGAAAAAGGCTCTGAAGATCGCCAACCAGTGCATGGATCCTTCCCTTCAAGTGCAACTCTTCATAGAAATTCTTAACCGATACATCTACTTCTACGAGAAGGAAAATGATGCGGTACGTGAATACTTCTCAAAAAGTCTTTCTTTTCTCCTCCTCCTCTATCCACACCCCAACTTTTAAGGTACATTTTACGCTGGGGATTTGCTAGGATGTAGAAAACAAGAAATTCTTTAATTTTTATGTGATTAGCCTTTCCTCTGTCGTCTTCGGTACAGGTTATGAATTAGTATAAATGTGATCTGTCATCCAGTGATAACTTTTGTCAGGGGGGAAAAAAAGTCCCACAGACCATGTGATGGTTTAATGAGACAAACAATGACGGAGTGATTATCTTTACATTAACCTCTTCTACAACAGGTTCAGGGATCTGTGTTCCTTACTGTAGGAGTGATAATTACTTGCTGCTTTTAAGCTAATTATTTTGACATTTCTCCCAGTTTATTTTCCTGGAATCTTATATAGCCATATGGCAGCCAAGTGGAGACTCGATCATTGTAGGAAACTCAACATAATATGGTTGCAAGCCTTATTGTTGCCTTGTGGTGTATGTATTAAGGGACATTAGTGTTCTTTGTGATCCCATGCAGGTATTGAATTTTGTGCAAATAGATCTGAACTGGTTTAGCTGTAAATACTTTTTACACTGGCCGTACACAGTGAGCATAGAGCAGAGGCTGGCACGGAGAGAAAAAAGGAGCAGAAGCTGGCACAAGGAGGGCTCAATAATCTCTGTATTAACAGTGGTTGATCAATGGAGAAGTACAGAGGTTGAAACAAGAGTATGGAAGCCAGGGAGCAGAAGGTTTCACAGTTTAGAGGTTAGGGAACAGAGGCTGAAACAAGGGCAGAACTGGCTTTTTGTTAGCAGTGGATGGCACAGTGAGATGAAGGTTGGGGAACAGTGGTTGTTAAGGGAGTTAGAAAGGGAGAATTTAGAAGAGCAAGAACTGGCACAGAGATTGACACTGGCTTGTTGGGACTGGCACATAGCACAAGTCTGACTCAGTGACACATGCTGGTAAGAGAGAAGAATTGGCTACCATGGGGACTACAGTTGGCACAAGTTGACAGCTACCTTTGTTCAATAGAAACCATATCCAAAAAGCAAAAATCTTTTCTATACACACAATGGCTTTTCTAGGAGATCTAGCGACTCTAGACTGAAGGATTGTATGTGATCCAGGATTCTATCAGTCCCTTATATACATTAGGCTTTAATTCCAACCCCTAAACCCCCAGCATTGTCTTTTCAGGTCACCATTCAGGTATTGAATCAACTGATCCAGAAGATCCGTGAAGACCTTCCCAACCTAGAGGCCAGCGAGGAGACAGAACAAATAAACAAACATTTTCACAACACTCTGGAACATTTACGTCTACGGAAGGAGTCGCCGGAAGCTGAAGGTCCCGTATATGAGGGTCTTGTTTTGTGAAGTGAACCCCGTTTGCCCGGTCCATCGTCCCTTGCCATGAATTCATCTGTTGTTCTGCTATGATTCTTTTTCCCATAAATTCTAATAATTTCCCTTCAGTGATAGATTGTGCCTTTTGGAAATGCCAAGTATTAAAAGCATCAATTTCCAGACCATTTCTGAAAATTACCATAAAGGTGTCATGAGCATCATGCCTAGAAATTAGACTGCTCTCATACTATCGTTTATCCTCTTGGGGAGGAATTTTCACACCCATAAAGAGGAAGTATAAGTGAGAATCCCTGTAGTTTTACAGTATTTGCCCACCTGTTAAAAGTGCCCTTTTACATAAGTATAGTCACACTAATACATTCTGGCTGCCTGCAGCCTCCACAACTGCACAATGCTTACATCTTACAGTTTTTGTCTACAAACCTTTTATTATTTGCAGGATAAATTAGAACAAAATGCATTGTCAATGGTATAGAAATATAATAAAGGAACATGTAACTCCCAAACAAAAAATGAATGTATACACTAATGTTAGAAGTCTGCTGACAGCTTTATGTAGAGGAGGGGAGACGAGTGTAATCATATGTTGAGGCCCAAGCATGCAAGTACCGTGAAACCTCTTTGAGATGACCACCCAAAATTGTGCAAAAAATAAAAAAGACTGGTCTTCTAGGGTGGTGTTCTTATGAGAATGCATTATAAGTGTGGAACTGAAAATCTATTGCAGAAAATCCAGTCTGGATAAGGTAAGGGTCTTCTCAAAAAGGTGATCTTTTGAAAGTGTTTCACTGTACTTAGGAGGCAGGCCCTTAATATATGGCACCTCCTTTAACATGAAGACCGTATGCTCACAGGGGGTACAACTGCTGGGATTCCCTGCAATCTCGAGTATGGAATTCAAGTATGCGCTGTACTGCTCCCCTGGTTGTCTGTGGGGCTGCGAAGATAATATAGTACAGAGCTTTGAAAGGGAATAATTGTTAAAAGGGTATTTCAAGCATAGGATAGGGATATTGTGTTAAATCACTGGAAATGTGGCTTTTAGGACCCTTCACAATCTCCAAAATGGGGCCCCTGGTCTTTGTTATTAATGGAGCAGCCAGTCACACATGCATGCTGCTCTGTGCATTCTCTGTGGAGCTGCCTAATGCAACACTCGGCTATCTTCAACAGCTCCATATAGAAAGGATGGAGTAGCGGTGCGCATGTGCAACTTGCTGCTCCATACATAACAAAGACTCAGAGGCCCCATTCTGGAAATCCAAGGGGGTTCCCGATGGTCGTACACTGCAGCCTCACATTCATCCCCTGTTCTGTGGAAAGGGAATAAGTCATTTTAACTACACAAATACACGTTTAATGGTAGCACAAACCCTCTTGGTGCCAAAGTTCTATTGCATCAAGTACCTCTTCAGTCCTTTTTCTCAACTGAGTGTGGTAGTGACTTCTTGATTGGATGCTAGGACTCTCCACCTGAGAGGCTGCCGTAGCAGCAACTAGAGCAATAAAACTCTTTTTTTTGTCGGTCATGCAGGTCGCATAATCGGGACCCAAGGTATAATTACACTCCCCCAATCCTCTATATAGTACAGAAGACTCAACACTGGGGACCATTTACCTTTAGTGTCAGTATTCTATACTTCCCCTATAAAGAACTAAAGAATGTATTGTTACAATCATGGAAATCTCCTCTTCATGATCCCCCCCCCCCCCACACACACACACACACACACACACACACACACACACAAACACACACGAAAAAAACTTGTTAATTCACCTGCTGTAGGTATGTAGTAGTACTTATGTCCTATACAGATCATAGCCAATAATCTCATGTAAGGTAAAAGCGGCTATTCTTACAGTAAATTGAAGAAATGCTTTATCGGTTTTCAGCAAGTATGAAGCCAATGGCTTAAAACTGCACTTACAGAATGAAACTTGCAGTTTAATATCTTGTTAGAAGCCTAGCGATGTCTTTAACAAGACTGAAGTGTTACGGTTATAATTGTTACAGTAGGGATTGTAACCAGTCATGAAGAATTGTAATGCTGAAGTAAGACTGGTCCCAAGTCCACTTGCTATTATATTGAAGGAATATGAACACATCTATGTTTATGGGACTCCTCTATAAGATGTATTATTTAAGAGTTTGAAGAATCTATCTGTGCTGGTCGTGGCTTAGTAAAACTTCCCAAATGATTGTGTGCTGTTATAATATTTAGTTCAGCTTGTAATGTGGGCAATGAGCAGCCATAATTGTATTGGGTAACGTTGTCTATGCCCGTAATTTGGAGCTGTGTGTGTGGGAAAAAAATGGCGCTCCAACCTCTTATAATGATGTTCCAAGGTGGACGTTCCTTATAGACTGCATTCCCTGCAGAAATGAGAAAATAAAAAAAGGACATTTTTTAATTAATACAAGGTCCTAGCTGGTGATATCTGTATCAGGGAATGTTGGGTGACCACCACTATGACCATTACAATTCCTGTAGGGGCATCACCTACTTTTCCTAGACTTGCTGCATAATAAATGACATTTGCTCTTATGGGCTGTGAAAATATAACAAAAAAACCTGCAGAAGATATAATGTTGGCTAGTTTTAGTTTTCTTACAGATACAACTTTAAGCAGTTGACATTGACCTTTTTACAAATTTGAAGTCTTTTTGTTTTTAGATGGGTATTGATCATTACCTTTGTGTCTGCTAAGATGGGTGTTGTTCTTAAAGGGGTTTTCTGGAATTTGATAAATATATTGAATTCCAGAAAACCCCTTTAAGAAAACCCCTCAATCTTTGCAGACATAGTGCAGTAAATGTAAGGCCAAAAGCAGACCTCTCCAATAGCATTACCCTATAGATTTGCTTTGGCTGACCATGCACATGTGTTTTCAGAAATAGGTGAAGTGGTGCTGTTGCACTTTCCCTTTAACATTTTCTTTTAATGCAGCAAGCAGCACCACCCCCTCTCATTCCAGCTTGTATCAGAGCATGCCTTGGGACTTCCAGAATGGACGGAGTTCTATTTTAGTGACTGGGGTTCTGTTTTGTCCAGTGAGGGCCAGTACTGTGCGCAGACCTCCTTTATCATCAGCGTTCATGTTTGACATAGCATAAGAAGAAATCTTGAGAACATTTGTGATGAAATATATAGTGTATGTATAACCATTCTTGTAAATTTAGATATAAATGCGGTATGCACATTTATTCAGTCTCATGATTTGCACCCGTGGTATAATAAAATGATTATTAACAGTTCAGAACGGTGTCTTTTCTCTAGGGGGATGACCTTATTGTGTCAAGGTGGGGGTGACTGGGGATTTGAAGGGGAACTCCGGTGGAAACAAGTGGAAAACAAATGTTTTCAAATCTACTGGTGCCAGAAAGTTAAACAGATTTGTAAATTACTTATATAAAAAAATCTTAATCCTTCCAGTACTTATCAGCTGCTGTATACTACAGAGAAAAGTGTGCAGTTATTTCCAATCTGACAACATTGCTCTCTGCTGACACCTCTGTCCATGTCAGAAACTGTCCAGATTAGAAGCAAATCCCCATAGAAAACCTCTCCTGCTCTGGACAGTTCCTGACACGGACAGAGGTATCAGCAGAGAGCACTGATGTTAGACTGGAAAGAACTTCACAAATTTCTCTGTAATATATCTGTAGGATACAGCAGATGATAATTACTGGAAGGGTTGAGATTTTTAAATAGAAGTCATTTACAAATCTGTATAACTTTCTGCAGCCAGTTGATTTGAAAACAAATTTTTTTTTCCACCGGCTATTCCGGGTAAATCAGGTCTCTGGTGAGGAGCAGGAGTGAGGTGGCACGGGTGCTGCCTCACGATCACGTGATTGATCGGTCAGAACGATCATGGCAACGATCGAGGCCAGCGGGGGTCTCCGACCTTGCCCTGGTCTGGTGGGGGTCCCCTCGTGTGCGGTGGCGGCGACAGTATCAGCAGGATCGGTGGCAGCGGCGGCGGTCCCGGCGGCAGGATACAGCAGGAGGTGAGGACTGTTCACCTCCTCCTGTTGCTTAGCAGCAACTCTCGGCATGCAAAACCAAAGGGCATGCTGGGAGTTGTAGTTATGCAACAGCTGGAGTTCCAACTACAATTCCCAGCATGTCCTTTGGTAGTCTGTGCATGCTGGGGTTGTAGTTATGCAATAGCTGGAGGCACATTTTTTCTATGAAAAAGTGTGCATCCAGCTGTTGCATAACTACAACTCCCAGCATGCCCTTTAGTAGTCTGTGCATGTTGGAAGTTGTAGCAGTGTGCCTCCAGCTGTTGCAAAACTACAACTTCCAGCATGCCTTTCGACTGTCAATACAAGCTGATTGTTGCAGTTTTGCAACAGCTGGAGAAGCATTGGATGTGAAACAGAGTTTGTGTCCTAACTCACCTAGTGTATTGCAACCAGTGTGCCTCCAGCTGTTGCACAAAATACAACTCCCAGCATGCACGGAGAGACTGTACATGCTGGAAGTTCTAGTTTTGCAACAGCTGGAGGCACACTGGTTGTGAAACACTGAGTAACAAACTCTGTGTTTCGCAAGCAATGTGCCTTCAGCTGTTGCATAACTACAACTCCCAGCATGTATGGTCTGTCAGTGCAGGCTGGGAGTTGTAGTTTTGCAACAGCTGGATGTTTGCCCCCAAACCCCCCCCCCCCCCCCACACACACACACGTGAATGTACAACGTACATTCACACGGGTGGGTTTACAGAGAGTTCTGCTGCAAGTTTGAGATGCGGCAAATTTTCCTCACTGTAAACCCAATTGTGTAATGTAGTGTTTTTAGGGTACATTCACAAAAACACAAAATTAAAGGTAAAACCCTACATATACATATACCCCTACACAGTCCACTGTTCCAAAGATCTGTGAAATGCCAGAGGGGTGTAAATGTTCACTGCACCCCTTATTAAATTATGTGAGGGGTGTAGTTTCCAAAATGGGGTCACATGTGGCCCCCCCCACACTATTCTGGCACCACGGGGGGCTTTGTAAACGCACATGGCCTCCCACTTCTATTCCAACCAAAAGCTTAATGGTGTTCTTTCTCTTCTGAGCATTGTAGTTCGCCCACAGAGCACTTTACATCCACATATGGGGTATTTTCATACTCAGAAGAAATGGGGTTACGAATTTTGGGAGGCTTTTTCTCCAATTACCCCTTGTGAAAATGAAAAATTTTGGGTAACACCAGCATTTTAGTGAAAAAATAAAAATTTTCATTTTCACATCCAACTTTAGCGGAAATTTGTCAAGCACCTGTGGGGTGTAAAGGCTCACTGTACCCCTTGTTACATTCCTTGAGGGGTGTAGTTTCTAAAATAGTATGCCATGTGTTTTCTCTATTTTTATTTAATTTTTTTTTTTTTGCTGGTCTGGCACCATAGTGGCTTCCTAAATGCGACATGCCCCCCAAAAATCATTTCAGCAAAATTTGCTGTCCAAAAGCCAAATGTGATTCCATCTCTTCTGAGCATTGTAGTGCGCCCGCAGAGCACTTGAAGTCCACACATGGGGTATTTCCATACTCAGAAGAGATGGGGTTACAAATTTTGGGGGGCATTTTCTCCTATACCACTTGTAAAAATGTAAAATTTGGAGAAATACCAGCATTGGTAAAATGAAAAATGTATTTACACATCCGACTTTAACAAAAAGTCATCAAACACCTTTTTTTTTTTTTTTTTTTTTTTTTTTGCTGTTCTGGCACCATAGGGCTTCCTAAATGTGACATGCCCCCCAAAAGCCATTTCAGAAAAACTCACTCTCCAAAATCCCATTGTTGCTCCTTCCCTTCTGAGCCCTCTAGTGCACCCACAGAGGACTTTTACACCCACATATGTGGTATTTCCTTACTCAAGAGAAATTGGGTTACAAATTTTGGAGGGCTTTTTCTCCTTTTACCCCTTGTAAATTTTCAAAAACTGGGTCTACAAGAACATGAGAGTGTAAAAAATGAAGATTTTGAATTCTCTCCTTCACCTTGCTGCTATTCCTGTGAAACACTTAAAGGGTTAACACACTTGCTGAATGTCATTTTGAATACTTTTGGGGGGGGCAGTTATTATAATGGGGTCATTTATGGGGTATTTCTAATATGAAGACCCCTCAAATCCACTTCAAAACTGAACTTGTCTCTGAAAAATTAAGATTTTGAAAATTTTGTGAAAAATGTGAAAGTTGCTGCTGAACTTTAAAGCCCTCTGATGTCTTCCAAAAGTAAAAACATGTCAACTTTGTTATGAAAACATAAAGTAGACATATTTTATATGTGAATCAATATATACTTCATTTTGAATATACATTTTCCTTACAAGCAGAGAGCTTCAAAGTTAGAGAAATGCTAAATTTTCAAATTTTTCATGAAATTTTGAGATTTTTCACCAAGAAAGGATGCAAGTGATGATGAAAATTTACCACTGCGTGAAAGTAGAAAATGTCACGAAAAAACAAACTCTGAATCAGAATAATCGGTAAAAGCATCCCAGAGTTATTAATGCGTAAAATGACAGTTGTCAGAATTGTAAAAAAGGGCCTTAAGGTGAAAATGAGCTGCGTCCTTAAGGTGAAAAGGGGCTCAGTCCTTAAGGGTGGTTTCCTTAAGTGGTCTGATCACCAAAATGTATTTTATGGTGTAAGAAGGAAAGCATACATTAATATGCATACATTAATAATAAGTAATGTTATTTCTAAAAGTAGAGGGATCGCTCATTGCCAACCCTGAAATTTCTGAAGGTTGCTTGTAAGCTGTGACACATTGGCTGTGACACAATAGCAGTGAGCTTCCTCCCCCTCCCTCCCTGTGTGTCAGCACACAAGCAAAGATGTGATTGAGGGGCTGGCTGAGTACAGGAAGGTCTCTTATGCAGCCATCTCTATCTATCATTAAAGGGGTACTCCGGTGCTTACACATCTTATCCCCTATCCAAAGGATAGGGGATAAGATGCCTGATTGCGGGAGTCCCGCAGCTGGGGACGCCCGTAATCATGCACGTGGCACCCCGATTGTAATCAGTCCCCGGAGCGAACACGTCTGATTACGGTCGACCGCAGGGTCGGCGGCGTGTGACGTCACGCCTCCGCCCCCGTGTGACGTCACGCTCCGCCCCACAATGCAAGCCTACGGGAGGGGGCGTGATAGCTGTCCCCTCCTGTAGGCTTTCATTGAGGGGCGGAGCGTGACGTCACACGGGGGCGTGACATCACACGCCGCCGGCCCTGCGGTCGGGGACTGATTTACAAATCACGCTCCGGAGACTGATTTACAAACAGGGTGCCGCGTGCATGATCACGGGCGTCCCCAGCTGCGGGACTCCCGCGATCAGGCATCTTATCCCCTATCCTTTTGGATAGGGGATAAGATGTGTAAGCACCGGAGTACCCCTTTAAAGGGTCACTCCACTGGCCAGCGTTCGGAACATTTAGTTACGAACGCTGTGTGTGTGCGCTGCTGGGGTCAGCCACATCCCCTCAATGCAAGTCTATGGGAGGGGGCGTAGCGTGACATCACGAGGGAGGGTAGCCGACCCCCTCAGCGCGCACACAGAGTTTGAAACTAAATGTTCCGAATGCTGTTAGTGGAGTAACTCTAAAGTGGGACTGTGAGATAGTGCCTACTGTTATCAGGCAGGAAAGGCACAGACCTGGTCTCACAAGACCCAAGACAGCAGACCATCGATATTACATCTGTAGGGGATCAGACCCCCCCACACCACCATTCGTTCAGAAGCCACAAGAATCCCGCAAGCACACCAGCTGGTTTATTGTTTATATCAGCTAGTAGTGGAGCAGGTGCTGCTACACAACTGCATTACTAAAGACATAGGTGTGAAAAGAAAGTTGGCTGTAATGGGGTATGTATTGGCTCACATTCAGAAATATATAACGTTAGCAGAGGATGTTCTGCATATTTACCTTTTTGTTTCTCTGGTGCCTCTTTGTTTTTTTGGATACTATTTCTGCACAAGCATTAATCAATATGGACACTGAACAACAGGATGCTTCAGTTTTCACCCAAATTTTCCTTTAAAGATGGTTTCACACATGGCGTTGTTAGGAAAAATGCCTACTGCAATTTTATGATCCAAAGCCAGAAATTTAGAAGGAATAAGAAGTATAAAAGAAGGACTTGTGAATTCAATTTCTTTCTTTCTCAATTCAGCCAGTTGGTGTGAACATTTTAAGTCAACATACCTTTCTGAGACTATCTGTTTAGAGGATAATATAGATACAGTGAAATATCAAACCATGGATCCATGTCAAGACAAATAACTACTGTATAAAATAACATGTCCCAAGAATATACATCCAGTTACCATGTGGAGCAGCAGAGGTGGCTGGAAAAATTAGAAGAAGATGGAAGAACTACCCAATTGCCTGTAAAGGTAATAGAATTGCAGCACTGAGCAGTAAGTGTGCTCTTTTATCTGTGTCTATCATGTGTAAGGTTGGGAAGTTATGAGGTATCCAGCAGCTTCTCCATCCAGGAGAACTTAGCAGCCATCCATAGACTTGCATTGAAGGGGCGTGGCCATGATGTCACGAGTCTCCGGAGCTGCACCCGATGCTCTAAACGAATGCCGGGTGCAGCAGGGAGATTGCAGGGGACCGCAGCAGCGGCATCTCCACATTCAGACATCTTATTCCCTATCCTTTGGATAGGGGATAAGATGTCTAGGGGCGGAGAACCTCTTTAACCTCATGGCTACCCCAAAATGCATCAGTTTGAAAAAGCTTAGATGCAGAAAGTTAGCATTTGCTCACAAGGTGGATCTAGGGGAAACCGTTGACTGGGGGAAGAACCTAAAGACTAAGGACCAAACCCAAGCCACTGTGGCAACAGGGGGAAAGAGGGATATAGAACAATGACACCTATATAGTGTGTGTTAGACTTTCATAGGAACTAAGAAGCACCCTGGTTAGTTTGACAAATCAATATCTAGCCCCCAGTGGGCATAAATCATTTGGGATGAAGGAAATAGTTATAATAGTGCATATTAGGGACTGCTAGACCACAAAATGTTTTGGAAACTTGTAAGCTGCCCATTGGTATGGACAAATAGCCTTTCTGTGACATGGGCAAACATTCTATGGTATGTCATTCTGGGACATCCTTGATTGGCAATTGTAAAGGGAGCTGCCAGCAGCAGATCCTGATAATTTGCTTGCCAAAGTGCATTCAGCGTGGCAGAAAATTCCTCTGACAACCATTAATATTCTCAATGATAGCTTGCCAAGGCATGTAAGTGTGTTCATTTTTGTGTGTGGCTTTCATACTTGATACTTAGTCATTTGCATATCATTAATATGTCTATTGTTTCTCTGATTTCCATAATCCTCAACTTTTCCTTCTTAGTGTTGCAATTTCAATGTTGAGAAGTGTATACGAATATAGCAATAAGTTTAGTCATTAAAAAGGATATGGAAAATCTGTGCTGTCCAACACGAGTGGACCATCGTACAATAAAAATAACCTGAATTAATTTTATTATAAAAGAACCAGTCTATATGCTCAAGTGATTGCAGCATGTATCCAGTGTTTCTTTAGCTTTGAGCTGTATTCTTGTCACTGCCATTGCACTTATTTGGAACATGTTCCAATTCTTCAAAGTGCAATAGTGCTAGGTTGGGATTTCCCTGATGAAAGTGGAAATGTAATGGTAATAACCAGGGGGGTGGAAAACATATTAGGATCCTTACTCTTACACTATCCTCACCTTTTCCACACCCAAGTGGTTTAGAGGGGGATATGTTTGTCCCTCCCATTAGGAGAGTATGGCAAGCATTGGGGGCAAGGCATAGTATTGCACCCCCTACCCCAACCTGGCCCATGAATGTAAGAGACTGGCAATGCTTATTGATACTGATTAAAAACCAGCGATCACAGGCCAATAATACAACTATACAATGGACAAATAATTATGCCCCACCATGACCACTACCATTACTACCACTATACTGATACTGAATATAACAAGGATAATATTCCCTACAGGGCCTATACAATATCGTAGATTACATTGCATCTACATCTTGTGACCCATAAGTGTTCTTATTTTAGTTGTTCTACAGGGAGGGCCATTTATATGGATACACCTTAATAAAATGGGAATGGTTGGTGATATTAACTTCCTGTTTGTGGCACATTAGTATATGTGAGGGGGGAAACTTTTCAAGATGGGTGGTGGCCATTTTGAATCCAACTATTGTTTTTTCAATAGGAAGAGGGTCATGTGACACATCAAACTTATTGGGAATTTCACAAGAAAAACAATGATGTGCTTGGTTTTAACGTAACTTTATTCTTTCATGAGTTATTTACAAGTTTCTGACCACTTATAAAATGTGTTCAATGTGCTGCCCATTGTGTTGGATTGTCAATGTAACCCTCTTTTCCCACTCTTCACACACTGATAGAAACACCGCAGGAGAAATGCTAGCACAGGCTTCCAGTATCCGTAGTTTCAGGTGCTGCACATCTTGTATCTCCACAGCAAAGACAATTGCCTTCAGATGACCCCAAAGATAAAAGTCTAAGGGGGTCAGATCGGGAGACCTTGGGGGCCATTCAACTGGCCCATGATGACCAATCTACTTTCCAGGAAACTGTTCTTCTAGGAATGCTCGGACCTGACACCCATAATGTGGTGGTGCACCATCTTGCTGGAAAAACTCAGGGAAAGTGCCAGGTCCGAGCATTCCTAGATGAACAGTTTCCTGGAAAGTGGATTGGTTGTCGTGGGCCAGTTGAATGGCCCCCAAGGTCTCCCGATCTGACCCCCTTAGACTTTTATCTTTGGGGTCATCTGAAGGCAATTGTCTATGCTGTGAAGATACGAGTTGTGCAGCACCTGAAACTACGGATACTGGAAGCCTGTGCTAGCATTTCTCCAGCGGTGTTGCTATCAGTGTGTGAAGAGTGGGAGAAGAGAGTTGCATTGACAATCCAACACAATGGGCAGCACATTGAACACATTTTATAAGTGGTCAGAAACTTGTAAATAACTCATGAAAGAATAAAGTTACGTTAAAACCAAGCACATCATTGTTTTTCTTGTGAAATTCCCAATAAGTTTGATGTGTCACATGACCCACTTCCTATTGAAAAAACAAAAGTTGGATTCAAAATGGCCGACTTCAAAATGGTCACCATCCATCTTGAAAAGTTTCCCCCCTCACATATACTAATGTGCCACAAACAGGAAGTTAATATCACCAACCATTCCCATTTTATTAAGGTGTATCCATATAAATGGCCCATCCTGTATTTCTTTTTCTTCTCTGTCTGGCCCACTCTGGACAGTTCCTAAGGAGAAGGAATAATATGTCTGATCGTGGGGGTCCCGCCGCTGGGGACCCCCGCGATTTCTCCTGTGATATCCACCCGCCGTTCCTCAGCTGCACGGAGCGAGATACATGGGACGGAATATACCTTTTGATAGGGGATAAGATGTCTAGAGGTGGAGTACTCCTTTAATGAACTGGTGGCCAAAACTGAGCAACATAGGCTGAACTAGTGCTTTATGAAATGGTAGTATTATGTCCCTGTCCTTTGAGTCCATGCTTCTTTTGATACATGACATCAAAGTAAGATATAAAAATGGTATGCACGTTTAATGTATGCTCAAGGCACCCTTTTTAACCCCACGTTGATGGCCTTAAGGGTGTATAGTGCAAGCTCCTGACTATACCCCACACCATACTGGGCGGCCCTCAACTTATTGCTGTAGCTGCCATTAATAGCCAGCATGTGCGATCACCGAGCCGGCTAGTAACCATTTTGATTGCAGCTGTCAATAAATAGACATTTAAATGGTCCTTGGTGGCCTAGTGTAGTGAATAGCTCCCCCACAGCCCGATCTCTGGGGGTGGGGGGGGGGGGACACTTGGGGGATGATCCACTGTTGAGGTAGACGGAGGGCTTACCTTTCCATCTCCATGATAAGATTCTGCCAGGCCTTATCAATCGAGTGCAGAACACACAGATCAATGAAATTTCTATTGAACTACATTGATCTGTATGGGTTATCTAATGATTCTTTCAAAAAGTCCCCTAAGGGATTTGGTCGCACCGACCTAAAGTATCAAGATAACACATTAGTTTTACTGCATGATAGACAGTGTAAATAAGAACAAACACCCCCCCCCCCCCCCCACCACCACCCCAATTTTGCATTTTTTATTTTTTTTCAGTTTCACTTCACAAATCTTTTTTCTCTGTTATGGCCAAATGAAGGAAGAAGTTACAAACTACAATTGGTTCTGCAAAAAACAAACCTTCATATGGGCGTGTAGATGACTAAATAATAGTTACGGATATTAAAGGGTGAGGAGTCAAAAAACTAAAGTTTAAAAAAAGAAGATTGGCCCGATCCTTAAGGGGTTAAATTTAAAATGCAGATAACTGGAAAAAAGAAATTCCCCAGATGGCTAAGGCATCATTGAGATGAGATTGCCATAAGCCTGGGTTCATTCAAGGTTTTAAACGCTTCAGGAATAAAGTTAAGGAGTTGTTTCCTCGCCCTTGTTGTTTATATTTAGGAAACGGTCCCTTTTATATCTAATCTGTATGTCACACACAAGCACATGCGACCACCATCTCTCCTTAGAAAGTATCTGACATTTTCAGTACATCCTTTAGGTCATTTTACTTTAATGATTGAGCAAAAGGCGAAGAGAGTGCCTAAATCTCTTCTCACTCCTACCTCTTCAATAAATTTGTTTCATCTGTATTACTTCAAAAGAGAATAATAAAGTATTAGATTTCACGCTGGTCTACGCCAGGGCTGACTTCGGGTCAGGCGCAGGAAATTGAATCTGCGCCACGTCTCCTATCTCATCTCAGCATTTATTACTTGGAGACATAATTTGAACTAAGCAAGTCAGCAGCAAGGATATTAAGACTTCGCTGTGGTTCTTTCGTAGCTGAGTCTTCAGATCATGCCTAAAGAAGAGGGGCTGCTGCTTCATTCATAGAAATGGTCCCTCAGTTTACGTTGGTAATTCGTTCCAAACGACCCATCGTTTGTCGAATCCATCGTATGTTGAGGGATTCGTGCAATGTAAAGTATAGGAAGTTATACTCACCTGTCCCCGCCGCTCTGGACCGCGTCCTCACCGCTCCTAAAGCTGTCCCAGAGGCTCCCGATGCTGTCCCGCTGCTCGGGCGTCTTCTTCGGGATCCTCCGGCTTTTTCCGCATCTTCTCCGGTGTCCGGGCCTCGCTTTCTGGTGACGTTATTATGTGCGGTGCCGAGACGGCGTGTGCAGCGACGTGATAACGACGCCGGAAAGTGAGGCCCGGACCCCGGAGAAGATGCAGAAAGCGCCGGAGGATCGCGAAGTGGACCCAGAGCAGCAGGGATAGGTAAGTGAACCTGTCCGGGATGCTTAAACTGCTATCCGACAGCAGCTTAAGCATTTTGCGCTGTCAGATAGCAGTTAATGCGATGGCCCCGACATATAAAAGCATCGTATGTCGATGCTGACATCGACATGCGATGGCCTCTGAGAGGCCATTGTATGTCGATTTGATCATATGTCGGGGCCATCGCATGTCAGGGGGTTACTGTACTTTGTTATATAAAGTGACAACAATTCATAACCATAGTAGAATGTGAGGCTCATAATATACTCACCTAAAGGTTACTTGTCTGGTGTGAATATCTCATTGGTGGTGATCATAAGTGTATAATAGGTCAGAGAGCCTGACCCGGGAATTATTTGTAAAAAATATGGATATCATATATTTCATGATACACTATTGTCAATTATATGTGTGTAATAAGTACCTAGGCTGACACCTTTTGCAGAAAGTTGATTCAGCATTTAGAAGGATTTCACTCATTTTGGTTCACAGAGCTTGTAGACCTGAAGTCTGAAAAATTTGGTGTGTTTGTAAATATTGTCCGCTTGGGTGTTTAGCACAACAGTTCTAAAATGAAAATACATATTAAATCGACACCTTAGCCTGTTACCCAGACTCCTGGGATCTGCTGTTACAGGGTTACTAAGCCCCAAGACATGTTATCCCCTATCCAAATCTCGGGGCTGGCGCTAGGCGTTACAGGCCCATGTCATAAGCCTGAGGCTTCTGTGATTGTGACTTTACACCCCCTCCATTCAGCTCCAGGCTTCTGTGTCCGTAACGCAGCAGCTCCAGGCCAGAGATCAGGGGTGGTCCCAGCTGCCGGACCCCCGCGATCAGACATGTTATCCCATATACTTTTGGATTGTGGATAACATGTCTAGGGGTGGAGTACTCCTTTTGAGAGATGAAAAGAATGCGCACAGCCCCCATTGGCTTAGACTTAGATATCGATGACAAGCTGGAGAAAGAAACAAAGGTATTGTTAAAGTCAAACTAGTTATTTTGGACAATCAAAGTATTTATATGGGGAATTATTAAAATGAATCAGTAACTTTAACCCCTTAAGGACCAGGCCATTTTACACCTTAGGACCAGAGCGTTTTTTGAACATCTGACCACTGTCACTTTAAACATTAATAACTCTGGAATGCTTTTACTTATCATTCTGATTCTGAGATTTTTTTTCGCGACATATTCTACTTTAACATGGTGTTAATTTTTGTGGTAACTTGCATCCTTTCTTGGTGAAAAATCCCAAAATTTTATGAAAAAATTGAAAATTTTGCTTTTTTCTAACTTTGAAGCTCTCTGCTTGTAAGGAAAATGGATATTCCAAATAAAAAAAAATTTTATTCACATTTCCAATATGTCTACTTTATGTTTGCATCATAAAATTGACAAGTTTTTACTTTTGGAAGACACCAGAGGGCTTCAAAGTTCAGCAGCAATTTTCCAATTTTTCACAAAATTTTCAAACTCGCTATTTTTCAGGGACCAGTTCAGGTTTGTAGTGGATTTGAAGGGTCCTCATATTAGAAATACCCCCTTATAAAAACTACACCCCCAAAGTATTCAAAATGACATTCAGTAAGTGTGTTAACCCTTTAGGTGTTTCACAGTGTTTCACAATAGCAGCAAAGTGCAGGAGAAAATTCACAATCTTCATTTTTTACACTTGCATGTTCTTGTAGACCCAATTTTTGAATTTTTACAAGGGGTAAAAGGAGAAAATGTATACTTATATTTCTAGCCCAATTTCTCTCGAGTAAGCACATACCTCATATGTCTATGTAAATTGTTCGGCGGGCGCAGTAGAGGGCTCAGAAGGGAAGGAGCGACAAGGTGATTTTGGAGAGTAAGTTTTTCTGAAATGGTTTTTGGGGGGCATGTTGCATTTAGGAAGCCCCTATGGTGCCAGAACAGCAAAAAAAAAACACATGGCATACCATTTTGGAAACTAGACCCCTTGAGGAAAGTAACAAGGAATAAAGTGAGCCTTAATACCCCACAGGGGTTTCACAACTTTTGCATATGTAAAAAAAAATTATAATTTTTTCACTAAAATGTGTGTTTCCCCCCAAATTTCACATTTTTGCAAGGGTTAATAGCAGAAAATACCCCCCACAATTTAGAACCCCATCTCTTCTGAGTATGGAGGTGCCCCATAAGTTGACCTGAAGTGCACTATGGGCGAACTACAATGCTCAGAAGAGAAGGAGTCATATTTGGCTTTTTGAGAGCAAATTTTGCTCGGGGGGCATGTCACATTTAGGAAGCCCCTATGGTGCCAGGACAGCAAAAAAAAAAAAACACATGGCATACTATTTTGGAAACTACATCCCTCAAGAAACATAACAAGGGGTACAGTGAGTCTTCACACCCCACAGGTGTTTGATAAATATTCATGAAGTGGGATGTGAAAATGAAAAATTGGATTTTTGTACACTAAAATGCTGGGGTTACACCAAATGTTTCATTTTCACAAGTGGTAAAAGGAGAAAATGTCACCGTAAGTTTGTAAATACATTTCTTTGGAGTAAGGACATACCTCAAGTCTGGGCGTAAACAGCTTGCACACTGGTCTGAGAGGAGCAGGTCGCATTCAGGGGCCTTGAGCTTCTGCGTTGCGGCTTATGGAGCCAGAACAGTGGGACACTAAATAACTAAAATGGAGTACAGTGGGACATAAAATTATAAAACAGGTTATGTTCCCAGAATGATGACCCAGAGCATAGCCAAAACTAAAAAATATGCCCACCCCAAACCCTATGCTCTGAATCATCATTCTGGGAATGTGACGTGTGTGGCCGTCCCTAACCTGTTGCCTCAAATGCGCACCCCGCTCAGGTGGAGAGAGAGCGCTGCGCATTTGAGGCAACAAAAAAAGTCCCCGATGATAGTGACTCAGTTACCCATGACCCAGAGAAAAAAATACCCCCAGAGGTCTCATCATTTTTTTTTTTTAGATGAGTTTTTTTGGGCAATTTAGTGGTTTTATGGTGTTAAAATTTGGAATGTACTCTGGACATGGTACATTGGGGTCAAATTATGGAAAAGTAAAATGAAAAGGGAAAATTTAGTACTGCATGGAAGTGTGATACTCCCTGAAGCAGTTTTTAATGCAGAGGCCCGGATGATCGGGTCAAGTGTCACATTGAGTGGTGGTGTCCTTCCGAATCCCCCTCCTGTTACACACACTGCATTTTTTCTGGGATCGTCCCTTCTTTCCAATGTGGGGGACTTCACCTGGAAAGTGTTGGCCTGGGACGATCCTGGCACCTATAGCTCCAGTTCCTTGGGAAGTCCGGCCTGCTCTTTCCCGGTCGCCAAAGATCAGGACCTTTAGGACTTCTTCTTGGAACTGGAGGAATGTCCCTGTGTTGCCAGCGTACTGGGACAGTACAAAAGCGTTGTACATGGCAACCTGTACCAAGTAGACCGCAACTTTTTTGTACCATACCGGTGTTTTCCGCATGGCCATCTATGGCTTGAGGACTTGATCAAAAAGATCAACTCCCCCCATATACCGATTGTAGTCCAGAATACAATCGGGCTTGAGGACTGGTTTTGTGGTACCTCGCACAGGGACAGGTGAGCTGCCGTTACCATGAACAGTGGTCAGCATAAGGACATCCCTCTTATCCTTATACCTGACCAACAACAGGTTTTCATGGGTAAGGGCACGGGACTCACCCTTGGGCATAGGTGTCTGCAGAAAATTTAGAGGGTGGCCTCTCTGTTTTTTTCGCACGGTCCCACAAGCGGACGTGGATCTGGCGGCAAGGGATGTGAAGAGAGGGATGCTGGTATAAAAGTTGTCCACGTACACGTGGTAACCCTTATCCAGCAAAGGGTGCACAAGCTCCCAAACGATTTTCCCGCTAACACCCAGAGTGGGGGAACAATCTGGGGGTTCAATACGGGAATCTCGTCCCTCATACACTCTAAACTTGAGAGTGTACCCGGAGGTACTCTCACAAAGTTTATAGAGCTTCACGCCATACCGCTTCGAGGGAATATACTGGCGGAAGATGAGTCTCCCCTTAAAACTGATAAGAGACTCATCAACCGAGAGCTCCCTGAGGGGTACGTAGGCCTCCAAAAATTTGGCCCCAAAGTGATCGATGACCGGCCTCACTTTGTAAAGCCGGTCTTGGGCGGGATCACCTCGGGGCGGACATGCCGCATTATCTGCATAATGCAGGCATTTCCGAATCTCCTCGAACCGCCTCCGTGCCATGACCATACTGTAAAGCGGGGTCTGGTAGAGGATGTCCCCGCTCCAGTACTGTCTGACACTTGGTTTTTTGACCAGGCCCATATGCAGCAAGAGGCCCCAAAATGTCCTCATCTCTGCTGCATCAATGGCGTACCATTCATTGGGCCTGGCCAAAACAGAATCAGGGTGGTGGGCGATGAACTGCCTGGCCGGCCAATAGCAGGGATCCTGGGGGGGTGACGAAATCGCCACCTCCCCATAGATACAGAGGGTGATAGGGGGTGTATCCTACACCCCCGATCACCTTGTATCTCCGGGTCAGCGGGTCGCACGTGACCGGCATCACCAGAATAGCCGAAAATCGCAAGTGTGAATTCACTTGCGTTTTTTGGCGATCGCCTACATGGGGGGGTATGATGACCCCCCTGGGCATTGGCGCGGGGTGCCTGCTGATCGATATCAGCAGTCACCCCGGTCCGGTCCCCGCCCGGCGCGCAGCAGGGACCAAAATTCCCACGGGCGTACAGGTACGCCCTTGGTCCTTAAGTACCAGGGAGCAAAGGCGTACCTGTACACCCTTGGTCCTTAAGGGGTTAAGGAGGGTTTTCAAAAAAAAAAAAAGGAACTTAAAGACCTAATTAAGTAGAACAACATTCATAATGACTCATCTGTTATTAATAAAGAAAAATGGTTGCTGGTGCAGAGGAATCTAAATGAATATTTAATAGAGAAAGCCAAAAGCAAGACTGCCTTTATAAGTCAAAGAAAGTTTTGGGAGGCTAGAAAGCCCAAAAAAAGTTTGTCTTTTGTTAAGGAGAAGAAAAAGAGAAGACCTATATTGGCATTGACTGTAGGGGATGTAGTGACCCAGCAAATATTTTGAAATAATTTTGTAATGTATTGTGTTAATATGTATATATTTATACATACAGTATATTTTTTTACAGTTTATCTAAACTGATTAATGAAAGCCCTACAAAATGAGAAGGTAAAGAGGAATGAACAATCTTATATATACAGTAAATTGCTGGACTATCTTTATAGCAACTTTAGATTTAAGAGTTGTGGAGAATGGGAAAAGAAGTTAGGGAGATTACAGAGATGAGGTGGCAAATTATTTTTCTTAATATTTAAGTAAATGCATTGAAATAGTATTTTATTGTTATTATTATTGTTGTTGTTATAATTATCATAATATTATTATTATTATTACTTATCCCCCCAAAATGTGAAATGTTATCCAAATTACATAGCAGAGTTGACTTTTTTCCTAGGTGTGAATCTGAAGAGGCAGGGGTATTACATGTATTGGCTTTCTGGAGAGAGGTTTAAAGGACAATTAAAACAAGAACTGGCTGTATTATCCTATATTCTCAATTGCCCGCTATTTTGCGAGATGATTCTGAACTATCCATAGATAATCGAAAAAGAGGAGAAATAATTGAAAGCCTTCTTCACACAAGACTTTTAATTGTGAGGAAATGGTTGTCTCTGACTACCCCCAAATTAGTGGAATGGTCTAATTTAATGAAGTCAATGAAGAAATATAAGGTGTAAAATGATTCTTTCTCTCTCTTCTCTCCCTGCATACCCCAGTTAGGGGGTGGGGGCTATCTTACATAGTTGTATATGTATATCAATTAGAATACCTTTTTAATAGAAGGGAGAAAAAAAAAAAGCTTGGGCAGTACCTCTGACACAGATCCATGTAAAATAGAGAACAGTAAAGTCACGTGTATAAAAAAGGAAAAAAAAACACATCATGAGGTATAATAATGAGGGAACCCTAACATCACTATGGTGACCCCTGTACTATTACACATAATCTGTACTTAGAACAATTTAAGTATAACGCAGGGAAAACCATACAGTATCCAGCAGTCTTCTACCAAGATCATCAGTGTCTATTTTACATACTGTGGTGAAAAAGCTTTTAAAACAGAAACGTTCCTAAGAGAAGCTAACATATTTCTAACCAGTTACCACAATTCTGACTTTGTGAACAGGTTGCAAAATTATACATAATAAGACCCTATTATGTAACAGATTATTTAATATATGTATGAAAAGTGCATTCTATAATTTCGTCCTTTGGAAAAACCTTGTGTCTAAAGGCAGGATCCATAATGCCTTTATGTTAAGTAATACTATGGCTCCTTTCTCTACTCTTAACCTTCTCGATTCTATAACCCAGAGGCTACTTACATTACTGCTTGGAAACTCATGATACATGTCATGACCGGGGGTGGACATGGAGAGTGTTTCTAGGGACAGCTTAGGGCTCACTCACCCTGCCTACTTGCCCATCCGCCCTAAACTGCGGAATCGACAACTTTGGAGCCGGTCCCTCCCTGTGCTAAAGTGCAATGGGCGTAAAGGTACACAAATAATACTGTACATTGTCGGGGACAGATCAGAAACATAACGGGGGGAAAAACTAACTACCAGATAAACCAGACAGGATATAGTGTACTAACATACAGTTCAGAAACCGGATAAGATAAACGGCAGATATGAATAAATGAACAAGACTAAATTTGGAATAAATATACAGCAGAAACCAGGAGATGCATGGGAAGAACAGATGAACTGAATGTAAAACACTAAACAGGTCAGGAAACAGAACACTGTTCACACTGGACACAGAACACTACATAAACTGATACTAGACCAAGAACAGATAAAGATGACAAACAGGAATATTACAAAACCAAACTCCATAACATGGAGGAATACGGGTCAGACTACTAAACAGGAATACTAAATACAGAGCGCGGGAACAATCAAGAACCAAAGGAAAACAGAACAAGCTAGCAACTATTAAGTGATACACACCAAGGATTGCAAAATATGCTTGTAAAACAAGTCTTTATTCATGAATTCAAATATACAAAAAAGAGAGTACACAAACATTTAAAACCATTTAAATAACACAATAAAAAGGTGGAGGAGTGTGATCCTGCAGCGCCTACACCGTACTAGGGAAAATAACCCAACAAACAGATATGCGCTGTCCCGGACCTAAGCGGTATAATAGAAAACTATAGCATGTAACATCCAGGCCCCATAATTCATGAACTAGCGATCACATATGCAAATAAATCAAATGTACATGTTTGCATATGTGAATTGCAGTGTGCTATGAATACCCAAATGTAGTGAGCTACAAGCCTGTAATGCGAATGATCTAGAAGTGCCAGTGGGACCCACGATGTCTCAGTATGAATGTCGGGACTGCATACACATCAGTACGGGGGAAGCTAACCCAGTAGGAACAAGCAAGACTCACAGTTTGAACACAGACTAAGATATAACAAGGTACTAAAAGCTGACAGATGTACTTAAAAACAAGCAGACTAAAATCAAGACATAAACAGGAATCCACCATGGTTAAAACTCAGACAAAACAGACATAGCAAAAATAAAACTAATAACCAGGACAGAGCTTGGGTTCACATAGCCCCACCTGAGTTCCCATTGGCTAATAGCATTAACTATTCCCTATCCAGGGAGAATAGCACAGAAAACAGTTCATACAAAAGAACAAAGTCTGAACAGGGCCTAAAATGGAAAAATACAAAAACGGACATTACAATACATTACAAAGGCCTGGATTCAAGATATTATGAATATGTTTGCTTAAGTTATCAATAAGTGAAAACAAGCTTATCAATGGGCATCTGACCACTGAAATCCCTACTTGATGGTGAGAATGCAGGTCTCTTGTCCCTAGGGTTAAAGATAGCTGAATGCTGTTTTTGTGTCTTTTGTTCCATAGAATGTAAAAGGAGCGGCAGTGCTTTGGCATCGGGTTGAGCTGCCACATCGGGTTGAGCTGCCACCCTTGGGGCACAAGGGACCCCTGTTCACATGAATGGGGGTCACAGCAGTCTAGATCCATTGAGTTGTAACTGCTCAAAGACTCAAAGGGATATTCCAGTTTGAGAAAATTTTATTTAAATAAGACTACCATCCTAAACTTTATACTTTATTAATCTAGTGTTATCACAATTTGTATTCAATTTTTTTCATTTTATTGTGGTATTTTCTCCAGCTCCTCCTCTCCTTCTCCCCCAAGACACTGCATCATCCTCTGCTTCAGGAGACTTGTCTGGATCTTGCCTCTGAGTTTTAGCCAGCCCCCTCCACCTGAGTAATGTCATCACCTTTGTCCAGCCCCTACAGCCTACATTATTATCTTCATGTCATATACAAATACATATGTTTATTGGGACATTGAGGAAAGAAGTATGTTTAGAGCATGCTGTCTTGTGCTGAACAATGCGACAGCAGGTGCTGCAACGTCACTGTTTGTGCTATAGTCAGCTCTGGCCGAGTGCTGCGGGGGTAGATAGGGTGGGAGAAGTGTAATGAAGAACTTAGGGAAAGCAATGCATTCTAGGAATTGTAGTACTGCACAACTGCTCAACCAGGAAGTACAACAAGGAACTACTTGGCTCAAACCCCTAAAACAAACAGATTTTTGGTGGTTTCAGAAATAGGCAGACAGGTAAGCAACACATTTGCTTCTGCTGCAATTTTTCTTTTTACCTCATGTTAGAGTAACCCTTTAAATGAGTATTGTTTATGGCTGCACTTGTAACTGCCTCTCCACGCAAAATCTGTTTCTTTGATATATGAAGACAAAGTTATACTATTTTACCAATCGTAAATGATCCGTTTGAAATAATTTGATCTTACAGCATACATGTTGTTTCAGGTAATTTCTCAGGATTAGCATCATGTGTACATGAAGAATAACACTATTTTTGTCCATTATATAGCTTGTATATGGCATTATGCACCATCTATTTTTTATTTTGGTTGGAACTGTTTAATGAGAGTGTGTCAATCCCCTTTCTTCCCGTTTGTCAAAACACTGTATGTGGCTACCACAGGTATCTTCCTATGCTGTTTACCAGACAGACCAAAAAGTGTCATTTGGCCTCCACTGAGGTGGTACACGATGCTGTATGGAATAGCTCAGACTTATGTGTTCTTTAAAGATTTTGGCACAAGATCCAATACATATGTTTTCACCCCCCCCCCCCCACCACTACATCTATTTATATATTCTAAGCTTTTGCACCAGGACCTATAGACCTTTACCTACCCTCTGCTCTACAGTCTTTCTATTTACTTTCGTCTTTTTCTAGCTACTCCTTCCTCCTCTCCTTTTCCCCCTCCCTTCTCTCCCTTTCCCTCTACCTTTCTTCTCCACAGGCTTGAATAAATAGCATGTAATCTGATCTCTTAGTGAGCTGCTAGTCCCTCTTGCCTCTCAGGACCGATTTGAGCTATTTTTTTTTGGGAGTAAATTATGAGTTGGGGGGGGGGGGGGAGGAGTGATTTTTCTTTTTTCTATTTAGCAGGATTTTATGATATTAAATTGTACCGTCATATCCCACAAAAAAGTTATATGTTACTCAGTACCTAATCCTGATTATGTGCTGTATCTCTTCATCCAATCACTGCAGGCTGCTCTGTAACCCCACTCCTCCCCCCCCCTTCCTTTTTGGCATGCCGCAGTCTGATAGGAAAGGCATAAGCACAGAGGAGTGCTGGTCCCACCCTCACTTACTGAAGTTTGTCAAAGATGATGGGAGTATGTTCTGGGTGGTATGGGGTGTTTTAAAAATACACCCATTAACCCCTTCCATATTAGAAGTTTGAATCACCCCCTTTTCCCAAATTCCATATAAAAAATATGTAAACATAATATAAATAAACATATGTGGCATCTCTGCATGCGCCAATGTCCAAACTATAAAAATATTGTGTTAATTAAACCGCACGGTCAATGGTGTACACGTAAAAAAAAGTCCAAAATTGTGTGTTTTTGGTCACTTTGTATACCCTAAAAAAAGTATAAAAAACTATCAAAAAGTCCAATCAAAACAAAAATGTTACCGATAAAAACTTCAGATCACGCAACAAAAAATGAGCCCTCATACATCATACATACATCCCAGTATATGGAAAAATAAAAAAGTTATAGGGGTCACTTCTAAAAATAGGGGTCACTTCTTTTGGTACATGTAGTTATAATTTTATTAAAGTAGTAAAATAAAATAAAACCTATAAAAATGTGGTATTCTTGTAACCGTATGGACCTAACCCTGCGTCCTTAAGGGGTTAATTATCTGCTATTTTAACAGCTCTTTAAAAAAAAAAAAATATTATAGCTATAGGCTAATATATTAGTACTGTGGTAATATTCTGCCATGTATATTCACTAGGATTATTACAATAACGTCTTGCTCTTATATATTAGCCCACTAACAAATTGTGCACAATGAGTTTAGGATAACAGCTTTTAACAATATGCCAGTGATACGGTTTCTGTATAGTTTGCAATTTACTGCTCCTGTATCTATATCTCCAGATATTTGTACACAGGAAAATGATGTCTTTCACCCTCCTCAAATGTGAAAAGTAGATTATCATTGTTACCATTAGTATGTAAAAGACAAATTATAACAAATGACCTAGATCCTCCTCAAATAAGGAGGACGTCATCAATATAATATCTATACCAATGCACAGTGACCAAATGGATTGTTTTTGTTACGCCGAGCGCTCCGGGTCCCCACTCCTCCCCGGAGCGCTCGCAACACCCTCGCTACTGCAGCGCCCCGGTCAGATCTACTGACCGGGTGCGCTGCGATACCGCCCCCAGCCGGGATGCGATTCGCGATGTGGGTGGCGCCCGCTCGCGATGCGCACCCCGGCTCCCGTACCTGACTCGCTCTCCGTCGGTCCTGTCCCGGCGCGCGCGGCCCCGCTCCCTAGGGCGCGTGCGCGCCGGGTCTCTGCGATTTAAAGGGCCACTGCGCCACTGATTGGCGCAGTTGGTCTAATTAGTGTGTTCACCTGTGCACTCCCTATGTATACCTCACTTCCCCTGCACTCCCTCGCCGGATCTTGTTGCCATTGTGCCAGTGAAAGCGTTTCCTTGTGTGTTCCTAGCCTGTGTTCCAGACCTCCTGCCGTTGCCCCTGACTACGATCCTTGCTGCCTGCCCCGACCTTCTGCTACGTCCGACCTTGCTCTTGTCTACTCCCTCGTACCGCGCCTATCTTCAGCAGTCAGAGAGGTTGAGCCGTTGCTAGTGGATACGACCTGGTTACTACCGCCGCTGCAAGACCATCCTGCTTTGCGGCGGGCTCTGGTGAATACCAGTAGTAACTTAGAACCGGTCCACTAGCACGGTCCACGCCAATCCCTCTCTGGCACAGAGGATCCACCTCCTGCCAGCCGAAGCGTGACAGTATTCACTCCCTGTAATGTATAGGTTCACTAAGGATAGAAAAAAATATGCAGCAATAGGGCACATTTGCAATTGTAATATACTGTGTAGGACAGAGAGTACAGAGATGGCACAATCACAAATACAAAAGTCCAAATACAATAAAGGTTTTAAAGTGAACTGCAGAGGAAAAATATGAATCCTGGGGTGCAAAGCTATAAAAATATATGTAAAGAAAACACGCTTGCAGGCATAGGGATCACATATTGGTATAGCCCGCCGAATGACAGATGGTTCTCAGCTGAGCTGCTTGATCACATGTACATATACTGTTTATCAATTAATGAAAATCAGTAATGATTTAAAAGAAACAATATCGCCATTAGCAAAAAATAGTTTTAACATTTTTAGAGTATTTACTGCCTTTTTATTACCGATTGCTAAAAGCCATAATTTCTCGTTCACAATAAATTGTGATGGTCTTGAAAATATATAACAGGTAACCAACATATGTTGTGTTTTCCAATTTCAATAGGTTATGCATTGCAATTGCATTTCTAGAAAAAAACATAATCCTGTTAGAAAGAAACCTGAGTGCATACATTTCGTGTTCCAGCGCCAACATGTGAAGTCAGGCTAGCTTACCAGATACAAATCGGGATGATATGGCAGTGGGTTGGATCCTGCCATCTTGCTCTTGCTGCTGCATGCTACCATTCTTGATAACTGCCTGTTTACCAAACATCCACTGATGGCCAACGGGTTGTTACTTGGGCCTCGGTTACCAGAACTGCATTTGTTAGTCACCTAAGCCTTATGACTGGCATGTATAAGTGGGTGTTCTCTGCTTATTGTGGTGTGGTTAGTTTGGAAGGGTCTTACTGTAGACTAAGCTAACCATATCTTTTATCCCTGAACCACCCGAACAGATTATATATAATTTTTCCCCCCAAGATATCCAACCACTCTTAAGTGTCATATAATCAACATTTAGCTGCCATCATTAACACTAGGGAATAATGATGCATGACCAGAGATGTCCCAAGGTTAGACAGGTAGAAAAAAGTCAAAGCCAAACTACTATCACAACCACATACACACATGTAACAGACATGCTTCCTCTACAAACTGGCAAGGATAATTCAATATGGAGAATTCACCTCCAGATTTTATCTCACCCATCATCCAAGAAACACTACAATTGCTAACTCCCTAAAGCTAAGTGAAAATGATGTGGTCCAACAGGGAGGGCATAGAAAATCTAGAACCTAGCATACAGACATTGGAGTCTGAATATGAAAAAAAAAAAACTGCCTCATGCGCAAGAGCAAAAAATAAATAAAATAAAATAATTAAATCAAATGACTTTTGGAATACCTTAAATATCCCAAAAATGTATCCTGATACAACTGTTTGTGCATAACTGACGTTCTGTAGTTGGTTCAAGAGAAATGACAGAGACCAAAAGGACAAAAGGATTGTTTTTAGATTATATGGACAAGATGGCTATACTTTTGCATTTTAAAAACTTGCACAGTTTTGTTACATTAACCCTTCATAGTGGTGACAAAGTGATTTTAGTGCTCTCACTGCGGTTAGGGCTTGTTCACATTGGCGTCAGGCTTCATTATACGAAGCTCCGTCAACAAGTCTGACAGAATGAGTGGAGTTTAGTGGAGAAAAAATAGTGCATGCCTTATTTTTTTTTCTTTGTTGGGACCCGATGGAGTCTTTTGGGCTCTAGACCGGTTTTGGGGCCATTTGGTGCAAAAAAAAGAGCCCCTAATGGGACCGAGCACAACGACAATATGGACTTAGCCTTACTGAGTCCCCTCCGTGTGGTTTACAGCTGTTTCTTATTTTCTCCATTTCAGCTGGTGGGCTGTTTTCCATGAGTTTAAATACCTGGGCTTCCCTTACCTCTCCACAATCACAGGACAGCACTTACTCCTCTCTGCTATGCCATGACATAGGGCTGATGGAACTGTACAAGACTGATCACCACTGTGCTGTACACTTTTACTTTGTTGGAAGGTGACCATTATACTGTGACAAGCCCTGTATATGTCAACATACCTTTTTGATTTGATTCTGAAGTATTACACACATTGGGGAATATTTATCAAAGTGGTGCAGTTGCCAATAGCAACCAATCGGATTGCTTCTTTCATTTTTTAAAAGGCCTTTCAAAAATGAAAGAAGAATTCTGATTGGTTGCTATGGGAAACTATGCCACTCTTCCTTTATACAAGATTTAATAAATCTCCCCCATAGTCTGGTCACTACTTTAGTCAGAAGGTAGAGAACAAGATATTCATGCCGAGAGGCTTAACTGTTTTGCTACCTTGACAGAGGAGAAGAAAAGTGTTCTAAGTGCTTTGATTTCTCAGACAGAGATTGAAAAATGCTACAGTTTCCCTGAAGGCCACAAAGCCTTAGGCACTAACAGGGAGATTTATAAGACCAGCTGTCCTTGAATTGTTACATTTATTCATTGGATATTTGCAAGGCTGAGATATTTCCAACTCTATTAATACAACATACATTAAATTACTTAGATCAGGAAAGATGGTCCCAGGCTTCATAATACAAACCAATCTCATTCATTGACATTGACCTTAAATGGGCACTGTCGGATATAAAAACATTTTATATGTTGTACATCTTGGCAAAACAATAGTTGTTCTAATATACTTCTTCAAAAACTTTAACATTTTAATAAAGAAAACTGCCTTTGAAAATCCCACCCCTAGGGGTCCCCATACCTCATGGGACACTGATGAGTCCCACAGCAGCATGAGTGTGTCCAAGGGTCATGGACACAAGATGGCTGATTGACAAGGCTGCAGGAGGAACACAGCCTGGAGCAACACTGCTGTAACGCAGAGTTTTACCAAACATGTGCCTCCAGCTGTTACAAAACTACAACTCCAAGCATGTCTGGACAGTCAAAGGATGTCTGGGCATGCTGGGAGTTGTAGTTGCAAAAACTGTAGGCACACAGCTGAAGGCAACACTGCTGCAACAAAGAGTTATCCAAACACTGTACCTCCAACTATTCCAGAACTACAAGACCCAGCATTACAGGACTGGCAAGGTATGATACACATGAATGACAAAATGAAAATATATATAAAATGTATGCACAAAAAACCACTGTACTTTCCGCACTAAACCTTTGCACTAATTTAGGAAGATTAAGTTATACAGTCACCATATTGTCTTTGGTGGTAGAGTGCAGGCAATCTGCAATAATCATTGTGTATGTGTGTGTCTGTGTGTGTGTGTGTATACAGCATAAAACCAGAGAGGAAAGGGTTGCAGAGCAGGGCTGCCAGGCTCGCTCCTGAGAGCAGTGAGTCAGCAGAGTGAGGTAGGAGTCATCACATTGCAGACAAGAGAAGGACATGCCCCCTCCCTTTGACATGATGGAAAAACATTGAGCAGCTGTAATTTGCTATTTTTAGTGAAATATTGGTGACAGAGACATAAAAATTATGAGGGAGATTCATCAAAGCCTGTGCAGAGAAAAAGTTGACCAGTTGCCCATAGCAACCAATTAGATTGCTTCTTTTATTTTTTTAAAAGGCCTCTGAAAAATGAAAGAAGCGATCTGATTGGTTGCTATGGGCAAATGGTCAACTTTTCCTCTGCACAGGTTTTGATGAATCTCCCCCTATACGTACATGATCAAAATTAGGTACTGAGTAACAGGTACACTTTTAATTAATGGCTAAAATAATGGCAGACATGATATTGAGCATTCTGTCCTGTATGATCATTCCCACCCAAATTTGATCTATTCTATCTGCAGCTGCCCCTCTACCCAAGGTGATGACAGTCATGGACAACATAAAGATACAGTGGGATGCCAACCCATTCCCAGGGATTCTAACCATAGGTTCTAAAAAACATATTTTGACTGCGTATAATGGGAATGGCTGGGTAGGGTACTAGACAAGATGGAGAACTGATATATGGCATGCCCTAGTTTAGGTCATTGGGGTAGATTCATGAAACTATCAAAAAAGAAATCCTGTCTCTGTTGGCCGTAGCAACCAATCACAGATCAGCTTTCAAATATCCACAATTGTGTTTGTGTATGATTGGGCTGAGGTTTATATTTTATTTTTGTAAATTATTTATAAAAATTTTAATAATTTTACCTTTTTTTTCCCCTTTGTTTGCTGAGTGACAGGTCACATGACCAGATGATCACCAGGAACTGTGGAGACTGCTGCAGCCTGAGTGTTAAATACAATTTCTGCTTTCTCTTGGGGGTTCCTGACTGGCAGCTAGGCACTTTGCCCACAGCTGCTCTCTAGAATAAAGGACTGTTGTAAAAAGGCTTATTAGTGGTCATTAAGGGGTTAAAACATAATGATGTTAACAAGTTGGAGGCAGCCTTCATGTTTTACATCTTGCCCAAAAAATGTCTGACAATGGCAATAATGAAGTTGATGCTTCCCAAGGGGGATTTTTCTTGACATTAGAAGCGACTTCCATGACGTTGTTCAGACTGGGCTCAGATTTTCACTCTATTTATTCTCTGGAATGTAATTTGCCCTTACTGCACACCAAATATTACACACCTACTCCTTAAAGGAGTACTCCGGTGAATTTTTTTTATAAAATCAACTGGGGCCAAAAAGTTAAACAGATTTGTAAATTACTTCTATATAAAAATCTTAATCCTTTTAGTACTTATCAGCTACTGTATACTAAAGAGGAAGTTCTTTTTGAATTTCTTTTCTATCTGACCACAGTGCTCCCTGCTGACACCTCTGTCCATGTCAGGAACTGTCCAGAGCAGGAACAAATTCCCATAGCAAACATATGCTGCTCTGGACAGTTCTTGACAAGGACAGAGGTGTCAGCAGAAAGCACTGTGGTCAGACAAAAAAGAACTACTCAACTTCCTCTGTAGCATACAGCAGCTGATGAGTACTGGAAGGATTAATATTTTTAAATTAAAGGAAATTACAAATCTGCTTAACTTTCTGGCACAAGTTGATTTGAAAAAATGTGTTTCCCACCAGAGTACCTCTTTAAAATAAAATAGCAGCATGAAAAGTAGTGACAAAAGACTTTGGTCTGCCTCTCCTGCTCTCTAAATACATTTTAAGTCTAAGTTTATCTAAGTTTATCTAAGTGTTCCATGTTGCAAACAAACATCACTGTGCTACTTTATGTACTTTTAGGACCCGTCCACACTGCTGACTTGTGCCTGTAGTGGGTCCCCCTAAAATCATTAATGTAGGCCTGTGCAGATGTTCGCCACCTACATTGTGCATGTGCATTCTTTTGGCGGGTCCTGAATCTCACATTTTTGCTGCAGAATTTTCCCTCTATGGAAATTCCTCATTGTTAGAGCCCGTCCACACTGCTGAATAAAAACTGCAATTCAGCAAGCGGAATTCAGATGTGGAAATACTGCTTGCAGCAGAGTCCCATGTGCACACTGCTGGATTTTCCACAGTAGAAATGTTGTTGTCGAATGGAAGAATGAACATGTTTTATTTTTTGCCTGGAATTCCGCAGCAGAATCCTATCCTATCCTAGAAGTCAATGGGACTAGTAGTTTCCTCCAAAATCAGTTGTGTGATCGGAATAGCAATGGAATTGTAGCAGAAATGTTGTCTGGAATTTTTAAGACAAAACGTATTAAAATTGCCCACAAAAGTTGATACTAGCCCACAAAACGCGGCTTAAATGCGGCAGCAGAGTTCCATCGAAATCAATAGAACACTGCTGCTTGCGGAATCATGTGGCAGAATTTTGTCTTTGGAAATTCTGCAGTGTTTCAGGTCTGAGCTGTCTGTCATGTGAAAAGTTTTTCTTAAATGACAGGAACACTTTAGGACAAATTCTCTATACGTTCTATGCAGGAGGTGCATGTGTAGGTGGAACATTTCCTTAAAGGGGTACTCCTTTGGAAAACTATATTTTTTTAAATAAACTTGTTACAGAAAGTTACAGATTTGTAAATTACTTTTGTTTAAAAATCTTAATCCTTTCAGTACTTATCCGCAGCTGTCTGACCACAGTGCTCTCTGCTGACATCTCTGTCCATGTCAGGAACTGTCCAGAGTACAAGCAAATCCCCATAGCAAACCTCTCCTGCTCTGGACAGTTCCTGACATGGACAGAGGTGTCAGTAGAGAGCACTATGGTCAGGCCGAAAATACATTTCAAAAAGAATAGAACTTCCTCTGTAGCATACAGCAGCTGATAAGTACTGGAAGGGTTAAGATTTTTAAATAGAAGTAATTTACAAATCTGTTTAACTTTCTGGCACCAGTTGATTAAAAAATAAATAAATAAATAATATATATATATATATATATATATATATATATATATATATATGTGTATATATATATATATATATATATATATATTTCCACTGGAGTACCCCTGTAGGATGGAAAGGACAAAGACAAAATAGACCAAAGGAATTCACTTTGCAACATTTTTTCAGAAAATGAAGATCTGTTATTTGTCAACTTTTGAACACAGGGTAAACAGAATAATTAAATGGCACAATTTAGAATGACTTTCTGGTATTTTATCATAATTGTGGCCAGAGTCACACAAAAATCCATTGACAGCGAAGGGTTAGTATAGGTGATGTAGAAATTGCCTCTATTGACATAGCTTTTTTCGGTACTTGGGTTGTGTTAATGTCAAGATTTTTTTTTGTAATTGATAAATCAATGGACATTTCTTTAACTAATAATGTACAGTGATCCCTCAACTTATAATATTTTCATCATACAATGAAGGGCGGACTGACCGGCTGGTCCATTCGGCCGTGGTCCGACAGGCTGTTTGCCGCCTGTCATATAAAATATAAATAAAACAAATTTAGTTTTTTTTTTTTTAAATAGCCGTGCCCGTCAAGGGGAAAGGGCCCGCCGTAGCCGCTAGGTCGGAGCCGTGCCCGGAGCTGTTACAGTTATTCCGCTCCCAGGCAGCCACTGTAGCGGCAGCCCTTTAAGAGAACCGCAGTGGCTGCCTGGGAGCGGTGCTTAGGTCACGTGAACTTCACATCCGGCAGTGCCGGAGTTTACTGCTGCCGCCGAAGACCAGTGCCCCCGGCCTGCTTGTCCTCTGTGTACGGAGCCCTGCTTGTCCTCAGTGTACAGAGCCCTGCTTGTCCTCAGTGTACAGAGCCCTGCTTGTCCTCAGTGTACAGAGCCCAGCTTGTCCTCAGTGTACAGAGCCCTGCTTGTCCTCAGTGTACAGAGCCCTGCTTGTCCTCAGTGTGCAGAGCCCTGCTTGTCCTCAGTGCGCAGAGCCCTGCTTGTCCACAGTGGGCAGAGCCCTGCTTGTCCTCAGTGTCTGGGAGCCCTGCTTGTCCTCAGTGTCCGGGAGCCCTGCTTGTCCTCAGTGTCCGGGAGCCCTGCTTATCCTCAGTGTACAGAGCCCTGCTAGTCCTCAGTGTGTAGAGCCCTGCTTGTCCTCAGTGTCCTGCTTGTCCTCAGTGTCCAGAGCCCTGCTTGTCCACAGTGCGCAGAGCCCTGCTTGTCCTCAGTGTACAGAGCCCTGCTTGTCCTCAGTGTACAGAGCCCTGCTTGTCCTCAGTGCACAGAGCCCTGCTTGTCCTCAGTGTACAGAGCCCTGCTTGTCCTCAGTGCACAGAGCCCTGCTTGTCCTCAGTGTCCAGAGCCCTGCTTGTCCTCAGTGCGCAGAGCCCTGCTTGTCCTCAGTGCGCAGAGCCCTGCTTGTCCTCAGTGTGCAGAGTCCTGCTTGTCCTAAGTGCACAGAGCCCTGCTTGTCCTCAGTGTACAGAGCCCTGCTTGTCCTCAGTGTACAGAGCCCTGTTTATCCTCAGTGTACAGAGCCCTGTTTGTCCTCAGTGTACAGAGCCCTCCTGAAGAAGTGCCCTGATCTCTCTGCCGGCTTTCTCAATCGACATCTGCATGGACCCCAAAACAGGGTAGCCTGGCCAGGTGGGTGGCTTATGAATTGTATAGTTGTATGTATCTTCTACCTGCCTTTCACCATTCCCTACATGATGGCACAGTCTGACATATAAGTTGTGTATTTCTGGCAGGGACTGTAGTTAGGCAGACAGTCTGACTCACTACAGTTCGCTCCAGAAATCCTCTGTGCTGCTGTGCTAATTCTGTAATGAATCTAAGAGGCCTCAGCCTCACCCAAGCAAGAGACAAAAAAAGGTAAAGTGTGTAGCTTATAAATGGAACAGTTGCTATTTTATTACCTGCCTTTCACCGCTCACTATAAGATGTCACAGTCAGAGATATGAGTTATATACAGTATCTGACTGTGCCATCATGTAGTGAGCAGTGAAAGGCAGGTACTCAGGTGAAAACCTTTTTTTTTTTTTAAATCAACTGGTGCCAGAAAGTTAAACAGATATGTAAATTATTCAAACAGTGAGATAGGAAGGGGGGGGGGGGGGAGAGCCAACAAAAGGCAAACTACACCTGTCCTGGATGTCAGCATGGCCTCAGCAAACCAACTCTATGGCCCTTATTTACTAAGAGTGTTGTGTAGGTTTCTTTGTGGGTTTTAATTCCCTACAATTTATTTTCCACAGTATTTACTAAGGTTTCCCTACATTTTCCACTTTCCCTACACTTTGCTTTATTTTTACACATGTTCTGATCTGTCTGGTTTTCCTCAGCTGAAATCCACCACATTTTCTGTGGAAACTTTAGTCAATATGTTGGGATTTTGTGAAAATGTCGGGAACACGGCCCTTTTCTGTGACCACTCCCCCTTTCCCCAACGGCCATGCCCCTTTTTCGGGTTTTCTTAGCAAAATGGAGAGTTAGTTGGGTTTTTTCATTTCAGGCTCAAATTCAGGCGCAGACAGAATTTCAGGCACAAATTCAGGCGCAGACAGAATTTCAGGCGCAATGCGCCCGAAAATGGCGCACGACCCGACAAAACATGTTGGGTTTCCAATAGTAAATGAGGGCCTATGTCTCCTGCGGGGTGCACGTACACAAAGTATGAAGTATCAATAGTAGCAAACAACAGAGCACGTACGTGCATTCACCGCTGAGTGTAGAAGTCTGGTAACGGGAAGCTGGAACACAGCATCAGCGCAGGTAGAATGGCGGTCACAGGCTGCACTGGCAGTTTTGCACGCAAGTGCGTGCTACTTCCAGCCTCACGCACTTGAGGCCGGAAGAAGCACGCACTTACGTGCGAAACTGCTGGCGTAGCCTCCGGGCACCATTCCACCTGCACTGATGCTGTGATCCAGCTTCCCGTTACCAGACTTCTACACACAATGGTCTCCACTGAGCGGTGAGTGCACGTACGTGCTCTGTTGTTTGCTTGATATCAAAATTATTTCTATTAAAATTTTATAATCCTTCCAGTACTTATTAGCAGCTATATACTACAGAACAAATTCTTTTCTATTTGGGGTTTCTTTTCTGTCAAGACCACAGTGCTCTCTGCTGACACATCTGACCATTTTAGGAACTGTCCAGAGCAGGAGAAAATCCCCATAGCAAACATATGCTGCTCTGGACATTTCACAAAATGAGCAGAGTGTCTGCAGAGAGCACTGTGGTCGTGACAGAAAAGAAATCCCAAATAGAAGAGAATTTCCTCTGTAGCATACAGCAGCTAATAGGTACTGGAAGGATTAAGAATTTTTAATAAAAGTCATTTACAAATCTGTTTAAGTTTCTTAAAAAAAGTTTTCCACCGGAGTATCCCTTTAAGGTGAGTAGAGGCAGGAGCCAAGTTGGACTGGGTATCACAGACAGAGATCCCAAGTTGGCACAAAAAGGATAAGGAAAGTTTAGTGTTTTAAGGCACTTGGTGTAGTTAAGGTGATTGGCATTGCCATCCCTCAAAGTACCCCATAGCCTCAAGCGATTGTACCCCCTATTCCTTTCTATGGCAAATATTCATATACATACTGGGCGGGAATAGGGGTGGGGCAGAGGTGGAGCCAGGGGTGGAGTCTTGCTGGGGGCCCTTGATTTATTTGGTCCGGGGGCCCTGATTGGTGTCAGTCCGCCCCTGCATACAATGGTCTTATCTGGACCATTGGAACATAGAAACAGACTCAATAAACAATGCTGCGGACAGTCAAGATCTTTAAACGTTTCAATGGCTGGAAGATCTGACCAATCAGAATGGGCATTTCACTTTTCTCAATAAAACTTTCTACATGTAACATGACATTCTCTTTCGCTCTTATCATCACCTTCTATCCACAGGGTCACTAGACAGATTGAAGCCACTCAGATGCTTCTCATGACTTCTGGCCACACAATTCTTTCTATAAATTTGATTGTAAGTTTTTCTCTGGAATCTGAAGGCCCCCAAAGCACATTTAGAAAACAGTACTGATCTGTGATCTGTGTTTCCGAGGAGACGGCGTGAGCCTTCAGTGCGTGTTTCGGGAGTCTGAGCTTGAAATGTTTTCTCTCATGATGTAAGCGTTCGATTGAATAACAATAATTCCTTTTCAACAAGCAGAGTCTCGCGGTGCAGATAGAGATCAGCTCTGCAGTATGTGTAAGGAGGCTGTATGCGCAGTCTTGCTATGGGGCCTGATGATTTTTGAGCAGAGGTGTTGCCCATGCATTATATGCCACTCTGAATGGAAAATCTTCCTTATGCTAAGACATATTACCTGCTGCACATCTCAGCATACATAACAAGTCAGATTTGATGTTCAGGAGTCAGGAGAAGCTGGGTGTCACCAGTGTGTGTGGTGTACTGGTGGTTATATATACCCAGCTTTCCGCAAATCAGCACAGTCTGTAATAGCCCACAGTTGTTATCCTATTGGGGATCATCTAGTACAGCAAATATGAAGCTATATATAGATCATGCACAGACACCCCGCTGTCTCCACATACAGTAAACATATGGTCCAGGACCATATCTTCTTAAAACCAGCTCCTTTTTAATATGACAGGTAGAATAAACACTGGCACCACCTTGTGCTGGACACTGAATCAATACGACGCCTTCCACATAAAACAGGACTTCACAGCAATATAGTCATAACAAATCACTGGGGTGCAATAGCGTGTATAGAGGAAAGTCTTCTGATGGTTCAACTGAAAAGAATAATATAAACGCAGCACTCACCAAGTTAGTGAGTGCCATTGGCCTGACGAAGCGCTATATGCGCTTTGCAAGCACATAGTGTTCCGTAGGGCCAATGGCATTCACCAACCTGGTGAGTGCTGCGTTTATATTATTCTTTTCAGTTGAACCATCAGAAGACTTTCCTCTATACACGCTATTGCACCCCAGTGATTTGTTATCCCCTTCTCCTTCCCCCCTGCTTCTCTACTCACTCCCTGCCTGCACATGCCACTGCACTTTACGTATGAATAAAGAAGACTCATGATGGAAAATCAACCTGGTGAATGCTGCGTTTATATTACTTTTTACAGTTGATTAGCCAGCTCCTTTTTAGGTTCCAAGTGTTAAAAATACCAGAATATACCAAATTTTTTTATACAGTGGGGATCAAAAGTTTGGGCACCCCAGGTAAAAATTTGTATTAATGTGCATAAAGTTAATATCTTGTACTGCCCCCTTTGGCAAGTATCACAGCTTGTAAATGCTTTTTGTAGCCAGCCAAGAGTCTTTCAGTTCTTGTTTGAAGTATCTTTGCCCATTCTTCCTTACAAAAGTCTTCCAGTTCTTTGAGATTTCTGGGCTGTCTGTCACGCACTGCTCTTTTAAGGTCTATCCATAGATTTTCAATTATGTTGAGGTCAGGAGATTGTGAAGGCCATGGCAAAACCATCAGTTTACGCCTCTTGATGTAATCCCCCATGGATTTCGAGGTGTGTTTAGGATCATTATCCATTTGTAGAAGCCATCCTCTCTTTAACTTCAGCTTTTTCACAGATGGCATCAAGTTAGCATCCAAAATTTGCTGAAATTTTATGGAATCCATTTTTCCTTCTACTCATGAGATGTTCCCTGTTCCACTGGCTGCAATACAACCCCAAAGCATGATTGATCCACCCCCATGCTTAACAGTTGGACAGAGGTTCTTTTCATTAAATTCTGTTCCCCTTCTTCACCAAATGTACCTTTGCTCATTCCGGCCAAAAAGTTAAATTTTAACCTCATCGGTCCAAAGAACATGTTTCCAAAATGCATCAGGCTTGTCTATATGTTCATTTGCAAAGTTCAAATGCTGATTTTTGTGGTGAGGATGTAGAAGAGGTTTTCTTCTGATGACTCTTCCATGAAGACCATATTTGTACAAGTATCTCTTTATAGTGGAATAGTGTACCACAACTCCAGTGTCTGCCAGATCTTTCTGGAGGGATTGTGCAGTCAAACATGGGTTTTGAATTGTTTTTCTCACAATCCTGTGAGCTGTTCTGTCGGATATTTTTCTTGGTCTTCCAGATCTTGCTTTAACTTCCACTGTTCCTGATGACCGCCATTTCTTAATTACATTCCGAACAGAGGATATTGACATCTGAAAACGTTTTGCTATCTTCTTATAGCCTTCTCCAGCTTTGTGTCAACTATTTTCAGTTTCAGATTTCTAGACAACTGCTTAGAAGAACCCATGGTGCTGATTGTTGGGGCAAGGTCAGATGAGTCTGGGCATTTAAAACCTTTGAGATTTACATAACCTGGTCTTCCCAGATGATGATTGAGAACAATCCATGACACTGGCAGGTCTCAGCTTTGCAAAGGGGGCAGTGCATGTTATAAATTCTTCAGGGTGCCCAAACTTTTGCAGACGCCATTTTTTTGTTTTCTGTTATTTTGAAAGTGTAAATGATGGAAATAAAATATAACTTTTGTTGACATATTATAAGAATGTCTAATCTGTAATTTGATGCATTTTGGAGATTTTTCCATCTTTCCTTGGCTTCTTTATGCACATTAATACAAATTTTTACCTGGGGTGCCCAAACTTTTGGTCCCCACTGTACATTTTATAAGTGTCAAACACCATATGTTTCCTCTACCAAGAAATGAAAAGTTTTGGTCCTAGATCTTTCATCCAGTTTAAACCAAGTGGAGTGTTATCCTGTTCAATAGAGATAGTACAGTGAGTACTATATATGTGCAATATTTTGATGCAGAAATTTCTGTGACTGAAAAGCAGTTCCGTTCATATAAATAGGGTTAGTTTGGTGGCAGGCACATGGACGTCTGCAAGTTCTGTTCAACCAAATGACTGTGCTGGTCTCCTAGGTAACCGTACCTTGCACGAGACCTAAAGCTGCACAATGTAATGGCTCCGGGTCGCGTGTTGGGTATGGTTTCACAGGAGACCAGCCGAAGCTGCAGCGCAAAGTGATCATATAGAATTTGCATTAAAATTAGATTTTTACTCGTAATTCATTCACTGCTACAAATACAAGTTTATTCCTTGTGGTAAATACAGGAGATTGGTGAGGAGGGATCCG
Source organism: Hyla sarda (assembly GCF_029499605.1). NCBI lineage: Eukaryota > Metazoa > Chordata > Amphibia > Anura > Hylidae > Hyla > Hyla sarda. Next base: position 166,336,150 of record NC_079194.1, on the reverse strand, counting down.
CGACCATAGAACAAAAGTGGCATATTGTTCACCATGCAGTGAGGAACTCCGGATTGTATTTTATCTTTATGAATGCAAACAGTTACAATGAGCAGCATTTCCTTCACTGAGACTTAGAGCTCACACCCATTCATTTCCCAGCATGGAGTCTCGTTCCATGTCAAGTTACACTTTTGCAATTTTGTTACCTTTTTGTGACCTGTTTTATGTCTTGATTTCTCTTGTGCTGAGACAATGACTCTGGAAATAGGAACCAGATTATTTAGAATGAGAAAAGCTTTACCAAAGCAACTTAGATTACATGCAAGAACAGGCCTATCTGACCTGATCTGAAAATCCTCCTACCAGCTTTCATCTTTATACTTTCCTATGTCATCACTTTTATGGTTCTTTTTGCATATAGAAGAAACGCACAGAATATCATGTTATGATTACAAACAAATGTGAGCGGTTTATAGGTGACAAATGGATAAATCTCAGACGTAATGGGGGAGACTTATCAAAACCTGTGTGAGGGACAGTGGTGCAGTTGCCCATAGCAACCAATCATTTATATAAAATAAGCAATCTTATTGGTTGCCACGGGCAACTGCACCATACAATAAGTCCAATATTTTGGTCTAGAGACCTTTGTCAAGAAGTACACCCTACTGCACCTGATTTTGCTTGATAAAGGTCAATAGCAAGCCAAAACATCACGTTTATGGCTGCTGACATATATTTTATGTCTAAATAACAATATGTTTAGATTATTCAGTATTTGATGCAATTGCATCAGATTCTCTACATCTATCTGCTCCAGTTCTTAGCCTTTTGCTTCCCTCCAGATGAGTGGAAATTACATTTACTGCACTACACAGACTCCTTGACACAGGTCTCTAGACCAAATGTTTGGACTTATTACATCTATGATTTATCTATTTGGCACCAATAAATCATTCACATTATTTTGCAACGTGATACTCTTTACAACATTTGCATTTCTTCTAGATACAAAAAGTATTATTATTATTTCCACTGCTTCAAGTCAGAGTTTGACCTTATCACAAATCAGTATTATGTTACTAATATTCTTAGTTCTCTGGGAAGTATTGTAGTATTGTCATATATAGTCTTCTCAAACTTTTTCTACTTAGGCCTCACCAGCTTATCCACATTGATGCCCACCAATCAATGCATATGACTTCATGAAGACAATTCTGCCATACAGCACCCATATTACTCCCATCAGCTCCAACAACATACCATCACAATGGGCACATAATGTTTGGCACTGCCAAACAAATCCCACTATGCAGCAGAACACACTACTCTAGCAGTGTCAAATACCACAGTGCAGCACAAAATTTCTCTCCAGCAGCACCAAAGAAATATCACAGTGCAGGAAAAGATACCTCTCCAGCAACACCAACATAAAACCAAAGTAAAGCACAAAATACCTCTCCAGCAACACCAACATATACCAAAGTAAAGCACAAAATACCTCTCCAGCAACACCAACATATACCAAAGTAAAGCACAAAATACCTCTCCAGCAACACCAACATATACCAAAGTAAAGCACAAAATACCTCTCCAGCAACACCAACATATACCAAAGTAAAGCACAAAATACCTCTCCAGCAACACCAACATATACCAAAGTAAAGCACAAAATACCTCTCCAGCAACACCAACATATACCAAAGTAAAGCACAAAATACCTCTCCAGCAACACCAACATATACCAAAGTAAAGCACAAAATACCTCTCCAGCAACACCAACATATACCAAAGTAAAGCACAAAATACCTCTCCAGCAGCCACTCTGCTCTCCACACTGTAGCCACTCTGCCGACTGCATGTAGGACCTTTGAACTCATAATCATGTAACCATAATGTTATAGAAGGTCCACTCTAACCACAGAGACTGCACTGATAATGCAATTTTTTAAAATTTTTTTTGCTTTGAAGTCCCTGCTTTGTGTTAATGTCTGTCACACGAGGGGGCCCGGTGCTTCACCAGAAAGTGATCTCCACCTCTCAGTTTGAAAAATGCTGATATAGTAGACAGTTTTGTAGTATTATTCTTATAAAAGACAGTATTACAGAAGTTATATCTTTGAACATAGGTCACAGTAATATTGTAATAATGTTTTTTTTAAACAAAAGGGACTGTATTATAGTAGCTATATTCTTAACCATAAAAGGCAGTATCAAAAAGTCATATTCGTGTTTAAAATGGCAGCATGATAGTAAATATATTCTTGCACATAGAGGCAGCATTTAAATAGTTACATTCTTGAACATAGGGGGTAGTGTTACAGTAGTTGTATTTTTGAACATAGGACACTGTATTACAGTTTTTGTTTACACAGATCTACCACAGCTGGTTTAAAAACATTTTGTGGTTATTAGTTGTAAGTACGGTATATGTACACAATTTACTATCATGACAGACTTCAACAAGCGAAGAACATTTGCTTCTGTTTTGTGTTTAACATGATTAAGTTGTTCCGTCATGGAGCATTTCATTTCAGACAGTAATGCCTTTTCATGGGGTAAATGCAGACGACAATTCTGGTACAGATGGCTCCTAACCTTCAATTCATTTTCGTGGCTACTTTTAATAACAATCTGTCATAAACTCCTTCTGAAGAGGACAATAATTACGAGAAGCAATAATGCGCTCCCACTCACTGACAGTGCAGTCCTGAGAAACCTCATTTTACATATTTTATTGAGAAAAAACATCTAATTATAATTGCATTGTGTACAGAGAAGCACATTATAGTTATTTTATAATAGTGTTGTTTTATAATTGTATTACAATGGTTAGCATTACTGGGAATATAATAGCGTACAATAGTTATGAGTCCCCGACCTGCCATCTACTAGCCCCTAAAATCTGGATCCAGCCTCTATAATTGGTATTAAAGGGGTATTCCAGGATTTTTTTTATTTGACTATGCTACAGGGGCTGTAAAGTTAGTGTAGTTCATAATATAGTGTCTGTACCTGACAGTTTTCTCACAATTCTTCTGTGATTTTCACCCCAATATTTATTTTTATCAGCATACAAAATGACTGTTGTATCACATTTTTCCCAGGTTGCAATGTGGTCGAGACCTGACTCACTAGTCAGCTGTTGACAGGGAGCCTGTCTGCTTCAATGGCTGGAGAGATCGCTTGGTGGGAGAGAGATCAATCTGCAACTAATGCAACAGCTGTAGGCACCCTGATTGAAAACCACAGGTCTTTTGAATGGATGCAGCTCATTTATGGTTCAATGGGTCGGGTGGCTGATGTGTGGGAGGGAGGAAAATGGAATTATGGGATTTGTAGGCAAAAGAAGAAAACTCAAAAAGGAAATACCAGTTCACAAAAAGCTAGCCACAGTGTTATGGTAATCTCACAGCATAGCCATTTAGCCCCAAGACAAGCGCAGATCCTTCCCAAGCATGTCCATTACGGTCTGCCAGGTAAGTACTAAAATCACCTTATGGTAGATAACCCCCTTTAACTTTATTTTATATCTATATTGGCTACTGGCCTATTCACTTACTAACAAAGCCCTGTTTTTTAAATCTGACATATACTTAATGCAGGAATACATTTTTAACACTTTTACTTGCTATCTACTTGACATAGGGTACTGTGTTATTTACTCGACATAGGGTTGTTTTACTTTTTATGGTAAATCAGTTATTATTGAAGAATCAAATAGAAAAACCACAAACAAACCCATAATGCTATATCAATAAATTGGGAGGTGGCAGAATGAACCAACATAGCTGTGCATCTGTGCAAAAAGGGTATTACTCTGGAAGAGGCAATGTCACATACATATTACACACAATAATGAGCCCAGAAGGAAAAGATTCCATCCCGCAGAGATAAAACAGATGAGATAGATCAACAGGAAAGAAAAACAACAGGGATGGCACACTACACAACCACAGAGAATGGACAACAAGAAGGAAGGGGAGGTGTAGGGAAGAGGGGAAAAGGAGAAACAAGAAAGAAAGAGAAAAAGAGAGGTGGGGGTAATAGAGAGAAAGAAAAGAATAAGGCCCAAAAGACTAAGTAAGGGCCCACAACATCTCTACAACAGAGTAGAAAATCAAACTTGCACAGAAGACAACTTACAAAAAGCATCCCAAAACACAACTGAACAACCCAGCGTATCTGATAAAATGTTTCCATTCAATTAAATCTTGGCTGGTGGACTAGAGGTCTTCCAATGACGAAGAATTACGGGCCTTGACACACCAAAAAGTGCCACAGGAGGTCTTTCATTCCTCAAGAGAGAGCTCCAGGTAGTAGAGATAATAATGCCACCTAAGACAATGGGGAAATATTACAGGAACGCACCTGATTAAACAGTGCGAAAACTGCAAACCAGAAAGGGCGAATCAGCCGTCAGTCCCACAAATTGTTTTTCATTTTAATGACACATGGTACCTTATTTTAGTAATAAGTTTTGGGAAATATGCTCTACATTTATTTTTGAAAAACATGAAAAAATTTATAAAATATGTAAAAAGTTCATTGTCTTTAAAATTTGCTTTCCCTGCTTGCGAGCCAAATTGTTATACAATGGTCAAGTGCATCTCCAATGATGCTGCAGCAGAAGGATACCAGTGGGAGTTCTGGAAAATCTGTAGACCGAATACAGCGCATGGATGTGACCTAAGTATGAAGGCAGCAAGGGGCAGGACACATGCTTAAGTCCTGGCCATAAGTTGCATGTGTATAAAACAGAGGCCAATTGGAGAGACATTGCCACATACTGCAAGGTGGCTTATAAAATGTTGTTATCATCAGAGCATTTCATCCTTCAAAATTGATCTTTAGAGAGTTGGAGAACTAAAAATGTCCCTACAGGATATACATGAAATGGATCTACTGTTAGAAAAAATTTGAAGCACAAGCTGGGGACTTAAAGGGATATTCCAGTGGAAAACTTTTTTTTTTTAAATCAACTGATGCCAGAAAGTTAAACAAATTTGTAAATTATTTCTATTAAAAAATCTTAATCCTTCCAGTACTTATTAGCGGCTGTATACTACAGAGGAAATTATTTTCTTTTTGGATTTCTTTTCTGTTACGACCACAGTGCTCTCTGCTGACACCTCTGTCCATGTCAGGAACTGTCCAGAGCAGAAGAAAATCCCCATAGCAAACATATGCTGCTCTGGACTGTTCCTAAAATGGACAGGTGTGAGCAGAGAGCACTGTGGTCGTGACAGAAAAAAATCCAAAAAGACTAAATTTAATAAGTTAATTTGTTTTCCCTTCGTCTCCTTAGCAGCACAATGTGGGGTGTCTTGGCCCCTGTGAGCTAAATAGGACCGGAATTTTTTAATGAAATCAAACAAAACATAGGGACCTCCCCTCACAATGACTATAAAACACCCTACTCACATTAGGACAGTGAGTAAATTATCAAGTAAAAAATAAACTAATAAGGGAGGGAAGCTTGTGCTGCTGAGAAGACTAAGGGAAAATAAATTAACTTACTAAATTTAGTCTTCCCTGGCGTCCCTTAGCAACACAATGTGGGGATTTAGCAAGAATAACCCCTAGGTAGGGCTCTCCTGCCTTGCAGAATTTAGAATGTTTTTAGCGAAAATGGTTTCACTAGACAGGAAAGTATCCACTCTATAATGCTTTAAGAAGGTTAAAAGAGAGCTCTAAGTTGCAGATTGGCAGAAAGAAGAGCTGTTTAAGATAAAACTCCTGTATGCAGAATAAACAATGTCCTGCAGAAACCACTCAATTCACACCGCTGCGGCTGCATAAGAAAAGAACTTCTGGCACCGCCGGAAGTGACACGGCCGAAGCTATGTATACATGCATCTGCACTCCGACAAGATGGCGCCTCTCCGGAAGTGAAGCGCAGGCCCCAGAGCTCCAGCCCGCAGCTTCCGGTCTTCAGGAAAATGGCGGCCTGCATTGGAAATCCAGGCGAAAGGACCTAAAGAAATAAAGGATAAATAAGGTGAAAAAAACTGTGGGAAAGGGGAGCTTATTGGCGTCCATGCTTACATGTCCTGTCCCGTCCTCACTGTCCTGATGTGAGCAGGGTGTTTTATAGTCATTGTTAGGGGAGGTCCCTAAGTTTTGTTTGATTTCATTAAAAAATACCTAATTTAGGTAAAGTCCTATTTAGCTCACAGGGGTGGAGACACCCCACATTGTGCTGCTCAGGGACGCCAGGGAAGAAAATAATTTCCTTTGTAGTATACAGCCACTAATAAGTACTGGAAGGATTAAGAAGTAATTTACAAATCTGTTTAACGTTCCGGCATCAGTTGATTTAAAAGAAAAAAAAGTTTTCCACTGGATCCCCCCTTTAAGAAGCAGATCTATTCAGTGGCTTTCAGTAGGTGAGGGCGGTTGCTAATAGTCAATCTTCGTTGCCAGGTCATTACAAAGTACAGTGCACATCTGCAGAGACTTTACAAGGCTCTATCAATCATGCTGCCAGGCTGTACAAACAATTGCTGTATCATTTATGTGGCCATTTTATTCATAACTGTTGACCTCATACATGCTGTCGACAACGATAATTTAAATGGTCGCACCAAAGATTCAATTAGCCAACAAGCGTTTGCTTTTCCTTAGCTGATTTTTGGCCCTTTTAAACTGGCCAATTGTCTGGAATGAGTGTGTAAAATGGCCTTTAAAAAGTGACTATTGATCATGTTAAAAAAAGGGGGGGGGCATCAGATCCTATGTATGACTCACTGTACTTCAAAACCTATTAACAGTCTCTAAGCACAGTCATATGTGATAAAACTATATGTACAAGGATGCGTGGGAAACCGGCTACTGCCGAACCCTTTGATGCCTCGAAGTAGAGGTAGGAGCTGTGATGAACACTATAGGTGGTGCTCTGTTCGTTTGCAGATATGGTCTAGTGTAGGAAACCTGCTTGTCCATATACAATACAGTTTCTAGTAGGACAGTAGAAAATGGCACTCACCATCAATATGCGGATAAAATATTGAATACTTTATTGCGTTGCTTTAAAAAACATAATTCATGCTGGCAGGCTTGCAGGACGAGAGAGACGGAGAGACAGCGGTAGCTACTTCGCGAGTGCTCTGCGCTTCGTTAGACTGTGTCTCAAACACCTGTGCTGTGGTATAAATCTCCACCCACAGGTTGTTACAGAATACAACCCCTGTAAGTTGTGTCACCTGAAATGACACCATGGGGAGTCTGAATGTTCATCTAGGAAAATCATGATTGTTCCTGATGGGAGACACGGGGCAAGCACTCAACCTTCCATGTTGACAATATGGCCTTCAGGAGTAACTAAAATCTATGTAATTTAAATGTATTTCTGAAATGCATGCACTTTAAATAGGATGCACTGTTGCAAATACAAAATGGTGCATGGAATATACCTCCCCCCAATAACCCCAATGTCCAGGTGGATCAGAGATACAGTATATCAGTAACAAAAAAGTAATAGTTCAGTTAAGGGAGTGTGGTGTGTAGATTCCTGTTATTTTTAAAGTGAATACCTTCGTAGCTGACACTGAACTATAGGGCAGATTTGAATACCATGTTAAAGAGTCAAGAGTCTCTGCAGAATAGATGCCATGTGCAAAACTTAGGGTGAAACTGCTGCACATATATACTGTGGATTTTATTGCACAAAGACTAGTACAAAAGAATATATACACTGCTCAAAAAAGTAAAGGAAACACTAAGATGACACATCCTGGAACTGAATGAATGAACTAATTGTATGAAATACTTTCGTCTTTACATAGATGAATGCGCTGACAACAAAATCACACAAAAATCTTAAATGGAAATCAAATTTATCAACCCATGGAGGTCTGGATATGGAGTCACACTCAAAATCAAAGTGGAAAACCACATTACAGGCTGATCCAACTTTGATGTAATGTCCTTAAAGCCAGTCAAAATGAGGCTCAGTAATGTGTGTGTGGCCTCCATGTGCCCGTATGACCTCATTACAACACCTGGGCATGCTCCTGATGAGGTGGCAGACAGTCTGTGGTGCAACGTGGCATTGGTGGATGGAGCGAGACATGATGTCCCAGATGTGCTCAATCGGATTCAGGTCTGGGGAACGGGTGGGCAAGTCCATAGCATCAATGCCTTCCTCTTGCAGGAACTGCTGACTCACTCCAGCCACATAAGGTCTAGCATTGTCTTGCATTAGGAGGAACCCAGGGCCAACCGCATCAGCATATGGTCTCACAAGGGGTCTGAGGATCTCATCTCAGTACCTAATGGCAGGCTACCTCTGGCAAGCACATGGAGGGCTGTGCGGCCCACCAAAGAAATGCCACCCCACAGCATCACTGACCCGCCGCCAAACCGGTCATGCTGGAGGATGTTGCAGGCAGCAGAACGTTCTCCACGGCGTCTCCAAACTCTGTCACGTCTGTCACATGTGCTCAGTGTGAACCTGCTTTAAACTGTGAAGAGCACAGGGTGCCATTGGCAAATTGGCCAAACTTGGTGTTCTCTGGAAAATGCCAAATGTCCTGCACGGTGTTGGGCTGTAAGCACAACCCCCACCTGTGGATGTCAGGCCCTCATACCACCCTCATGGAGTCTGTTACTGACCGTTTGAGTGGACACATGCACATTTGTGGCCTGCTGGAGGTCATTTTGCAGGGCTCTGGCAGTGCTCCTCCTTGCACAAAGGCGGAGGTAGCGGTCCTGCTGCTGGGTTGTTGCCCTTCTATGGCCGCTCTACGTCTCCTGATGTACTGGCCTTTCTCCTGGTAATGCCTCCATGCTCTGGACACTACTATGACAGACACAGCAAACCTTGCCACAGCTCACATTGATGTGTCATCCTGGATGAGCTGCACTACATGAGCCCCTTGTGTGGGAGGTAGATTCCATCTCATGCTACCACTAGAGTGAAAGCACCGCCAGCATTCAAAAGTGACCAAAACATCAGCCAGGAAGCATAGGAATTGAGAAGTGGTCTGTGGTCACAACCTGCAGAACCACTCCTTTATTGGGGTGTCTTGCTAACTGCCTATAATTTCCACCTGTCGTCTGTTCCATTTGCACAACAGCATGTGATAATGATTGTCAATCAGGGTTGCTTCCTGAGTGGACGGTGAGATTTCACAGAAGTGTGATTGACTTGGAGTTATATTGTGTTGTTTAAGTGTTCGCTTTATTTTTTTGAGCAGCGTAGAAACAAAGTTCACAAATGGCGGCCTTTGTGAACTTTATATATATATATATATATATATATATATATATATATTGCTTTGTGCTAGTCTTTGTGCAGTCCCTGTATCTGAAGAAGGAGACTTATGTTCTCTGAAAGCGCTTATAATATGACAATAATTTCTAGCATCTTTTATTTATACTTTTGGATGCCTGCAGTTTTAGTACCAATCTTATTATCAAAACACAGATAAGCTTTATTGTGAAAAATAGACTTTACATTTGAAATCAATAAAATTAGGGGAATATAGGCAGCATGATAAACAATACAGAAGAAAAGGTGGCGGTAGAGAAAAGGTAAACACAGAGTACAGACATATGTAAATGTCAGATATATATGTAAACAGCATTAAAGTGTGCGCTCATTAGATAGGGAATAAATGCATATTGCAAAATGCGTGTTTCACATGTAGGCTTTGTCATGCTCCCCTGACGAAGCCTACATGAGAAATGTGCGTTGGGGTGCGTTGGGGTTGCAGATGGTTTGGTCCTTAATAGGGTGCATGGCAGGTATACATATGTCCTTTGGATTTTTTGGAGTAAGTTTTGTCTGCTCTGTAATACTTATTGTCTTGCTCCATTACCTTTAGTACATTAGGTGCATGCTCTTAATGTTTGCGATAAGCATTTATTCCCTATCTAATGAGCGCACACTTTTATGCTGTTTACATGTACTCTGTGTTTACCTTATCACTACCGCCGCCTTATCTTCTGTATTGTTTACCATGGTGCCTATATTTCCCTATTTTGCTTAGAGGTACTATTGAGCACTGCTTTACTCGACTTCTTCCTCACACATACACACATACACATTGGCTCTGCCAAACACCATTGTCTTATCGAATGCAATGCAATCATTTTCTCTGACAGGGGCATGGATACAGACAGGACATAAATGGCAACTCTAATTCCGTAAGACCACTGTTAACACTATCACATCAGCATGGTATCATTCTAGTAGTACCCTTATACAGAGATAGAGATGCTGACATTAGCATGTTTTACCTATTCTTTAGGCTCTTCTCAAATGCATCCATGGGGGTCCACACAACATATGATTAGGGATGAGCGTATATTTTTACATTTGTTTTTGGGGTCTGAATCGAATTGGTTATTTATTTCGATTCAGTTTCCAATGCCAATTCAGATGCCACAGCAGAGAAAATGAATGTGCTGGCACCTGATGCTACGCGTGTACATTTTAGAAGTCAGATGTATAAACAGGCCCTCCCATTGTGTGTTTATACCAAAGTAGAAGGTGTTGCTCAGCTGTGAATGGTGACTTTTGTGGTGTGGAATAACACTTTTGTGGTGTGGGAGCTGTAAATCACTGTCTATGTCAGTGTTTTCCAAGCAGGTAGCCACCAGTTGTTGCAAAACTACAACTCCCAGCATGCCCGGACAGCCGAAGGCTGTCTGGGCATGCTGGGAGTTGTAGTTTTGCAACAGCTGGGGGCACCCCGCTTGGGAAACACTGGTCTATGTAGAGGACAGGAGCTTCTTCGGGGTCCTGTACAGTACACGCAATGTCCTAAAAAGTAACATGGAGTCTCCCTCACCTGGTGTCCAAAGGAGCAGGTAACCCTGGTACAGGTAAAGTGTACAGAACATGTAATATCTCTCTGTGCTGTATGGGGCGCTACCAGACATCAGTCAGTGCATACGCTTCAGTAATACAGGGGTTTTACCAGTAAATTGCCCATTCCGATTGGTCAGTTCTTTCGGCCATTGACAAGTTTCACAGATCTGGACTGTCTTTGTCCCAATGGTCATTGTATGTTGAGTTTGGATTCAACTTACAATGGTCCAGAAAAGACCATTGTATGTTGAAACTATTGTATGCTGAGGCCATTGTAAGTTGAGGGATCACTGTACTGAGCTGATGTACTGCTGAGACGCATAGGAACTGCTGTGAACATCCAATGCTGTGAGGACTTTACTGCTGCTCCAGGGTAGCGATCAGAGTGGGTGGGTGAGCTAGTAATACTGTATATGTGTACATATACAAGTTGCCAGGTTAGATTAAATAAAAATAAATCTGAACAAAGTTCTCCACTGTTGCAAGATGCCCATTCCCTTCTGCTCACCAGTTTGGCAATAGTGGGGGTTTATGACTGACAAGTACGTATTTATTTATTTAGCCCAAGCGGGCCACTTTTAAAAGAAAAATATATATCACAATGAACAATCCCTTTAAAGCATACCTCTAATGCTATGGTAAATTTTCTGAAAAGTACAAGTTTTAAAATGAGTCAATTTAAATTTGGCACCTTAATCCCTGAATAGGGCACCGTTGTGCCCACTGTATATAACAAGGCACTATGAGACAGTGCAATGGTCCCCACAGCACTTGTCTCCAGCACCAGACCCAGTCTCATAGATTTATATTATACTGGGTCTCATACTGGATTCAGGTGCGGTGAAGACAAAGCAGGAAGAATAAAAATATTCAGCATGGAACAGGAAAAATGGTGCCTTGTTCACGGATTTAGATGCCAAATTTTAGATAAAAGTGACCATCTGAGAATACCTTCAAATAGAAACTGTTGGCTGCATATAAACCCCTCCCCTTCTGTGGCCCTGTGATGAGGGATTGGGCAGCAAAAACAGAACTGATGGAAAGTATGCATATTAAGAAAGAATACAGTGCAGGGCATCTATAAAGGTATTTGCTTGAACACAGGGACCCCATGATCTTCTATTGCCTGGGGGCCCTATGAGATGTGAGCTCATACTGGTAGGGTAATGCAAATGTCGGCAAATATCAACACTGCTGTTTTATCAAATTTTTAAAATACTGATCATACCCAGTCAACGGCAGGATAAGCAAAAGCATCCAGTGATGCTCCAGACTGCCATGAGATCCTTAAAGGGGTACTATCATGCTAACAACTTATCCCCTATCTAAAGGGGGGGCGATCCAGCATTAAGCATCCTGCTTTCATCAGGCCCGGAGCAAACATCGCTCTGGGTCTGATAACTGCCGATCACGGGGCCGGAGTATCGTGACGTCACGGCTCCGCCCCCATGTGACGTCACGCTCCGCCCCTTCAATGTAAGTCTATGGCAGGGCGCAAGACGGCTGTCTCGCCCCTGCCATAGACTTGCACAGGCCCCGTCATCAGACCCAGAGCGGATGTTCGCTCCGGGGCCTGATGAGAGCGGGGTGCTGCTTGTGAGATCGTGGGGGTCCCCAGCGGCAGGACCCCGCGCGATCAGGCAACTTATCCCCTATCCTTTAGATAGGGGATAAGTTGTCAGCACGGTAGTACCCCTTTAAAGGGGTACTCTGGTGGTAAAAAAAAAAATTTCAATCAACTGGTGCAAAAAATTTTAACAGATTTGTAAATTACTTCTATTTAAAAATCCTAATCCTTCCAGTACTTATCAGCTGCTGTATGCTCCAGAGGAAGTTGTATAATTTTTTTCTCCCTGACCACAGTGCTCTCTGCTGACTCCTCTGTCCATGTCAGGAACTATCCAGAGCAGGAGCAAATCCCCATAGCAAACCTCTTCTGCTCTGGACAGTTCCTGACATGGACAGGGGTGTCAGCAGAGAGCACTGTGGCCAAGCAGAAAATAATTACACAACTTCCTGTGGAGCATACAGCAGCTGGTAAATTCTGGAAGGTTTAAGATTTACAAATCTGGACAAAGAAAAAATTCCTTGGGGCTCTACATAAAACAGAATCCTAAATCGAGGATACTGTGATACACATTACCCTATGTGCCCAGGACAAAAGAGAAAAATTCTGATTAAAAAACAGTCCTGCTAGGTTAAGGATATGAAAATGAAAGATAAGACAAGGGGAAATATGTCCAATAGATTAAATTACAATTTATTTAAAATATACTAAATGTCTTCTGCAGGGCCCTTGCACCATAAGTTAAAAATAAAAAGAAAGTAATAAAAAAGGTGTGCTAAAAATTATAATGATGATAATATGCAGAAATGAATTCCCAATTTGGCATACAGTCTTACTGGGAGGGCTTAGAGACTCTCAGCTTTTTATTAGTGTATTGTACTGATACAGTAATAGGAGGATGATTTTCTCCGCACTATGATGTTATACAGTGATACGGCATTAATCCAATGTGATGGCTCGGGCCGTGCCGTGTTAGAAACCGAAAGTAAATTTAGCGGGTGCTGGGATGTGTGCTCAGCAGCGCTGCAGTACCCCTATTTCCCTCCCACTCTACCCTGACGGCGCAGGGCTATGTGCAGTTGTGTCTTTGAGTGGGATGGGGATTAGGTAAACGTGCCAGGCTAAGCCCTCCCAGTAAGACTGTATGCCAAATGGGGAATTCATTTCTGCAAGCAATTTTAACAAGTCTGCATATTATCATTATCATTTTTAGCACACCTTTTTTATTACTTTATTTTTATTTCTAACTTATGTCCGATGCAAGGGCCCTGCAGAAGACATGTATATTTTAAATAAATTGTAATTTAATCTATTGGACATATTTCCCCTTGTCTTTTCTTTCTTTTCTTCCATTTTCATTTTCATATCCTTAACCTAGCAGGACTGTTTTTTAATCCAAATATTTTCTCTAATTTACAAATCTCTTTAACTTTTTTGCACCAGTTGATTGTAAAAAATGTGTTTCCCACCAGAGTACCCCTTTCACTTCCCCAGCACATCATCTCGACTTCATAAACCTTCTTTTGGATGGAATTCCACTAAGGTTTGTCAGCGCAAAAAAATGCCCCCCCAAAAAAGGCCCATTCTGCCGCACAGCGGCTGTGGGCAGATGTTATCTGCAAGTCAATAGGGAACTAAAAAAGGCCATATCTACTTGACGTTTTTCAGTTTGTTTGTTTTTAATCCGTTTGGCGTTTTCTGCTTTTTTGAGCTCAGTAGCATGTTGACCTCATGTTGAGACTTTGCCGTTTTTGGGGGAAAATCTTGGCATTTTTTTTCATAGAAGTCTATAGGAGGGAAAAAACGCCATGTGGGTTTTAGCATTGGTGTTTTTGTGGGCGGTTTTTATTCTTTTCTTTTTTATTACTTTAGAGATACAACAAAAAAGGGATGGAATTAGCTTTTTTTAAATAAAATTTTGTAGGTTACCATAAAAAAAAGTTTCAGTAGGGATGGAAAAAATTGTAGGGAACAAAATTTGTATATTATAGAACAAAATTTGTATTAATTTTCAATCAGGGACCAATTCATGTGAGCGGGCAGGGACATAAAAATGTGTCCGGCAATATTAAGAATGTAGAAAGGGGCCATGTAATTGTTAAAAATATCATTTTTTAATTAATTTTGTGAAACTTTTTATTAACATGTATTTTAATAATGTGTTTTTTAAAGTTTGTTTGATTTTTACTACTTTTCAACTTTATTCTCTCTATTTTATACATTATTTAGGTACTACTACTCCCAGCATGGAACAGACTGTTCCATGCTGGGAGCTTTAGTACCTGCACTAAGAGACAGATTGTCCTTTATAATTGTTACGCCGAGCGCTCCGGGTCCCCGTTCCTCCCCGGAGCGCTCGCCTCATCCTCGTTGCTGCAGCGCCCCGGTCAGATCCACTGACCGGGTGCGCTGCGGTACCGCCTCCAGCCGGGATGCGGTTCGCGATGCGGGTGGCGCCCGCTCGCGATGCGCACCCCGGTCCCCGTACCTGACTCGCTCTCCGTCGGTCCTGTCGGGTCTCTGCGATTTAAAGGGCCAGTGCACCAATGTTGGTGCCTGGCCCAATCTTCCCAATTAGCTTAATTAGTTTCCACCTGTGCACTCCCTACTTATACCTCACTTCCCCTGCACTCCCTTGCCGGATCTTGTTGCACTTGTGCCTAGTGAAAGCGTTCCCTTGTTTGTTCCTAGCCCGTGTTCCAGACCTCCTGCCGTTGCCCCTGACTACGAACCTTGCCGCCTGCCCCCGACCTTCTGCTACGTCCGACCTTGCTTCTGTCTACTACCTTGTACCTCGCCTATCTTCAGCAGTCAGAGAGTTGAGCCGTTGCTAGTGGATACGACCTGGTCACTACCGCCGCAGCAAGTCCATCCCGCTTTGCGGCGGGCTCTGGTGAAAACCAGTAGTGACTTAGAACCGGTCCACTAGCACGGTCCACGCCAATCCCTCTCTGGCACAGAGGATCCACCTCCTGCCAGCCGGCATCGTGACAATAATCTGTAGAAGCGGGTGCCACGACTGCACTTCTCAGCAATCCCTGCTCTGAACTGTTCTGCGCTGTGATGTGAAGTTCTCTTCACATCACAGATTCATATTTGGCGCTGAGAGTTGTGATCGGCGGGAGTGTGTCGGCCAACCACAACTCTTAGTGGCATATATCAATCTGTTATGTGAAGAGAACTTCACATCATATTGGAGTACAGTGTCGGAGACCTGAGAGTTGTGGCATGCCTCCGGCTTCTACAGATAATAATAATGCTTGATAAAGGCTACTACTGCCGAAACGTTGCTCTTGATGTGGGAATAATAAAGACCACCCAGTTTCTTTGAAGATCCTTGACCTGTCTTGTGCAGTGATTTTGGACTATCTGTCCAAACTTCCTGGGCTGGCTGCCTGGGCAACCACAGGCACAGAGGTCGAACCCCGGTCCTGTCCCACCACTTTTATATATATATATATATATATATATATATATATATATATATATATATATGCCGCTCAGAGCTGTGATTGGACGGAACCGTCTTTTCCATGCTGGGAGTATTAGTAGTATCTAAATAATGTCAAAAATAGAGAGAATAAAGTTGAAAAGTAGTAAAAATCAAACACACTCTATAAAACAAACACATTATTAAAATACATTATTAATAAAAAGTTTCACAAAATTAAATTAAAAAAATATGTAATTTTTACAATTACATGGCCCCATTATCCATTTTCTATATTGTCGGTTACATTTTTATGTCCCTGCCCGCTCACATAAATTGGCCCTTGATTGAAAATTGATTAAAAAAATTTGTTCTAAAAAATATACATTTTGTTTCCTACAAATTTTTCCATCCTTACTGCATCCTTTTATTTTTTTTGGTACGCAACAAAATAAAAAATTGCCCACAGGGAAACTGCCAAAGGGCCAAAAAAATTTCCACACAAAGGTAAAAACTCCAGAGAAAAAAAAAAAACGCAAAAATGCAGGGAAAATCATTGGCAATTTTTCTGGTATTTTTTTTACCCTAAAAAAATGTCAGAACAAAATCTCTGTGGAATCCAAGCTTTAATAGTGTCATCATGCCTCCTAAGTTTTTTTTAAGGAAATATTGCCATAAGGCAAAAGTAATTTGACCTATATTCACAGTCCAATAAAGAAAGTAGCCGCAGCCTTCACCATGCCATGTAAACTCTATTCAGAAAACATATAGACCATGATGAAGCTCTGAGTCAGTTAAATGACGGTCGTCTGTTTTATGTATCCTGTGACTGTTTTCTGGATAAAGTTTACATTGCATGGTGCATGCTGTAGCTACTATCTTTACTGGACAGTTTCCACCATCATGGAGTACAAGAGTGCACCACCTTGTGGTTTTATCGAAACAAGTTTTTCACTGTATGGGGAAGGTTTCAGCAGTGCCAGTCTATTACTTGCTTGTTTACCTATAATCCCAGCTGAGGTGTTTTATGAAGATTTTAAGTCTTCAAGCTATACTCACATGTTGAATTTGTACAGTGTTTTGACCATGTTTTTCCAAAGATTGTGTAAAAATAGTTCTGTTTTTCTGATTTCATAACAATCAAAAACAGAAAAAAGGCATAAAAACTGTAAAGTGTGAACACATACTCGGAGGAGGTATATAACTACTATATATTCTGATCCCATAGAGGTAGCTGCAGCAGCAGCTGTATACAGATGGAGCTGGGAGGGGTGGGATCAGGTAGGTGATTATGCTGCAGCAGCAGCACTACACAGATGGAGCTGGGAGGGGTGGGATCAGGTAGGTGATGCTGCAGCAGCAGCAGTATACAGATGGAGCTGGGAGGGGTGGGATCAGGTAGGTGATGATGCTGCAGCAGCAGTATACAGATGGAGCTAGGAAGGGGTGGGATCAGGTAGGTGATGATGCAGCAGCAGCAGCAGCAGCACTACACAGATGGAGCTGGGAGGGGTGGGATAAGGTAGGTGATGCTGCAGCAGCAGCAGTATACAGATGGAGCTGGGAGGGGTGGGATCAGGTAGGTGATGATGCTGCAGCAGCAGTATACAGATGGAGCTAGGAAGGGCTGGGATCAGGTAGGTGATGATGCAGCAGCAGCAGCAGCAGTACTACACAGATGGAGCTGGGAGGGGTGGGGAGAGATCAGGAAGATGATGGTGTCATCCTGTGGTTCACAAAGAAATTAGCTCAACCAGTACTGACTACTTCCTCTAAGCACTTTCTGTGGATCAGACTGGTGATCACGTGGCCATACTACAGTAATAAGATGCAGATACAACTGCATTATAATTAAAAATATACAGGAAACAGGAAATTATAATAATTTAAAAATACAATAGCTGGCCAAGAGGAATGCAGTTGAAAAAAGTGGCTCACTGTTTATTTTAACTTGCAGAGATACATATCAGAGGACAGTGCTATATAAATAAAGCAAACAAAATAAATATGTAGATATCTCATCTATATAGTTGAACCTAAATGGGTTTCCCATAGCAACTAATCACAGTTCATGTTTCATATCTTAACAAGCTCTGGTAAAATGAAAGCTGCTATGAGAAAACCAGACAGTTTCTCTTCTCTTACAGATGGATCATTCTGGGCCATTGAATTTGTCCCCTCATCATGAATCATCATTGTAATTGTATAGCCAATATATACCAATGCATATCTTGCCATGGGTTGCTGAACTTCATGGGCCTTATGGTGGCTATCCTACTACTATACTAGGACCTTGGGTTAATGGGGAGTTTCTGTTTGGTCAGCCCTTTAAGATACTAGGCCTTGGATTTGTGGGAAAGAAAACAATGTATCTCTATACTTCACAGTCCACTGTCTCTCATGAAACTAGTCAATTCAATTGAGTGGGTTGAACTATTAACCCCTGACAGATTGTGAAAAAATGTACTTCTTTATTAGTCGTGATTATATTATGTCCTTAAAGGAAAATTTTAGGCATTCGGTAAACTTGGGTCAATCACATTCTGGCACATAGTATTTCTTTCCACGAATACAGCTTTGAATACAAAGTCTGGGCAAATTAACTGTTTCTACAGACACTTGGCTATTCCATATGACTAGCAACTGTATGACAACAAACATTAGGTAGATATCACTAATCTCTCATAGTTTCTTCCCATCCTCATATACATATAATATGTGTAAAACAAAACTCCATAATTTCACTGTGCTACCAAAAAAGGCCCTGTGAGTGCAAAATGCCTAGAATATATCTTTTTGGATGTATTTCCTAGAGATGTCCAGTGGTCTGGTGATGACTACTTTATTGATGGCTTTGTCTATCCAGAGCAGAACGAAATCTAAATCATGAATTTTATAATCTAGGTACCTTTAAAGATGTTTGCGTATATACCGCTTACTAATTTACATAAAAATATGAGGATGTATTTTGACTTTTCCAGGACAAAGCAGCTTCATGAAGGCTTTCCTAAAACTCATATGACAGAGGGGGTAAAGTATTGGGTTGATGGCGGAATTTAACCATAGAAGCCAAAATGAGATCTCATAGAGATAATGCTGAACACAACGTCCATGGCAAGCTGCCCTGATGATCATTAACAGTGTGTAGGGTGCCCAGCAAAGGCCAAAAACACACACAATAATGGCCAAGGACTTGGCTACTCTCTTGTCTCTTGAAAGCCTAAATCTATTGGCAATACTGCTAGCCATGTCTGTCCTCACATTACTGCAGGCATTTTCCACTGTTTTGTAAAAACAGTCTTGATGTCTCTTGGTCTGAACATCTACTTGTAAAGGTGGAAGATCCTGGCTTATGTGGAGGTCCAACATATGGCTCCTGTGTCTCTGGGACCTCTGCCCTGCAGGACAAGTTTCAGTGGAGATCAAACAGGTGGTCTGTTTCTTAACATCAATGTGAGGTCTTTCAGCAGGTTTTACAAAAAATATTAGGTGTTCTTTCTTCTTCCTCTGGTAACTCATCTCACAGTGTTCCTGGCCTTGGGCCAGTTCTTCATTCCTCATCATTGTTCTCTTTTTGATATTGATATAAATGCTCAAATTAAAATAGGTGACACTAATGAATGGTGTGAAAAACTCTACAGTGGAGGCTATCATCAGGAAATACCAGTTGTAGTAAAACTCCACATAACATTCTCCTTCTGGTAAGATGGTTGTTCTTGCTATGTACTCCCAGCTGATGATCGCTGGACCATAAAGAAGGAAGGCGGCCACCCAAACGACCAACATTTTTAAGACTGCATTTCTAGTCATTCCTTTTTGGGCTCTGTAGGATACCTAATGTATAGAAACATAAGAAATTACAAATGTTATATATCCTGGAGATAAAAAGCAATATTAAAGGGGTACTTCTCTGGAAAACATTTTTTAAATCAACTGGTGCCAGAAAGTTACACAGATTTGTAAATTACTTCTATTTAAAAATCTTAATCCTTCCAGTACTTGTCAGCTGCTTTTCTTTTTGAATTTTCTTTTTCAACTTCCTTTCTGTCTGTTCACATTGCTCTCTGCTGACACCTCTGTCCATTTTAGGAACTGTACAGAGCAGGACAGGTTTGCTATGGGAATTTGCTCCTACTCTGGACAGTTCCTAAAATGGACAGATGTGTCAGAACTGTGGTCAGGCAGAAAGGAAATTCAAAAAGAAAAGAACTTCCTGTGCAACATATAGCAGGGATCTATATGTGGGAAGGATTAAGGGATATATATGTTGGAAGGATTAAGATTTTTAAATAGAAGTAATTTACAAATCTGTTTCTGGCACCAGTTGAGTTAAAAAAAATGTTTTCCCATTTTCCGGAGGAGTACCCCTTTAAGCAGCATGATAGCACAGTTCACTAAACAGTTCTGTAAAACATATGGCTATATACAAGTGACTGTACATTGTTTATACAGTGGGGCAAAAAAAATTGTTGAGCAACACAGACTTTCAACTCCCTCCAAAGGTTTTCTATGGGGTTGAGATCTGGAGACTGGTCAGGCCACTCCAGGACCTTGAAATGCTTCTTACGAAGCCACTCCTTCGTTGCCCGGGCGGTGTGTTTGGGATCATTGCCATGCTTAAAGACCCAGCCATGTTTCATCTTCAATGCCCCTACTGATGGAAGGAGGTTTTCACTCAAAATCTCACAATACATGGCCCCATTCAGTCTTTCATTTACATGGATCAGTTTCCTGGTCCCTTTGCTGAAAAACAGCCCTGAGCATGATGTTTCCACCCCCATGCTTCAGAGTAGGTATGGTGTTCTTTTGATGCAACTCAGCATTCTTTCTCCTCCAAACATGATGAGTTGAGTTTTTACCAAAAAGTTCTACTATGCAATTCTCCCAATCCTCTTCTGGATCATCCAAATGCTCTGTAGCAAACTTCAGATGGGCCCGGACATGTACTGGCTTAAGCAGGGGGAAACGTCTAGCACTGCATGATTTGAGTCCCTGGTGGCATAGTGTGTTGGTAGCCTTTGTTACTTTGGTCCCAGCTTTTGTTACTTTGGTCCCAGCTCTCTGAAGGTCATTCACTAGGTCCTCCCGTGTGGTTGTGGGATTTTTGCTCACCACTCTTGGGATCTTGCGTGGAGCCCCAGATCGAGGGAGATTATCAGTGGTCTTGTATGTCTTCCATTTTCTAATAATTGCTCCCATAGTTGATTTCTTCACACCAAACTGCTTGTCTATTGCAGATTCTGCCTTCCCAGCATGGTGCAGGTCTACAATTTTGTTTCTGGTGTCCTTTGACAGCTCTTGTGTGGAGTGTGACTGTTTGAAGTTGTGGACATGTGTCTTTTATACTGATAACAACTTCAAATAGGTGCCATTAATATACGTAACAAGTGGAGGACAGAGGAGATGCTTAAATAAGAAGTTACAGGTCTGTGAAAGCCAGCAATCTTGCTTGTTTGTAGGTGACCAAATACTTATTTTCCACTAGAATTTGCCTGGCTATTAGTTTGTACTGAGTACTTGTTTGTTGCCTATTCATGCTGGTTGTCGGACTGTCTTGAATATTCATGCCTAATCCCTGGCTGGTAGTGACTTCTGGTTCTGTTGATTTCACCCATTTACTGGACTTTGCTTAAGCTCACTACCTCTGGTACCTCTGCTGTCTACATCTCTGTGGGTAGATGATGCCTTTTCCTCTGCACCAAAACTATCTCAATCTAGGCTTTTTAGGTTGCCACAAACTTGGGGATTACCTGTGTTAAGTCAACATCTCCATAAAGGGGTTCAAAGATGAAGCCTATATAATCCCTTACCTTGTGATTGGTCTAACATGCACAAATCAGGAGACACAGGATTTACCACCACTACTGGTATGTAACAGTCAAGTTTGGTCGGTCATGGATCGATCAATGGTCAATGAACCGTCACTTTAGCTTTATGTTTCATGTTTAGTGAATTTTAACACCACAATCTCTTATGAATCGACATGAGTATATTCTTTGCATACACACAAAATAATCTCACTGCTATTTTGTATTTGAAATCTTGCAGAGTATGGCATACATTAGAGCTGAACTCCTGAATTCCCGCAGTGTCAGCATTACTAATAAATGTACGCTTGTGCTGCCAGCCCCTTTGTAGCGCTTGTTCTGCCATTATAATTGACATTAAATATAGACCCCATGAATGGTGCTGGCAATGGTAAAACACTTCTAATTACAAGGTTTCCTTCTTTAGAGCTATTTATTTCTTAATGTAGCTGGTAACAGGCTAGTTTACATGCTCCTTGTATTCAAAGAGCACAAATTGCTCATTGGTTGTGTCTCTGCTAAGCCAGTTACCGTAATTACAGGTTTGGATACATTGGTAAAGGGAAGTGCAACATGTATTGTTTCCATAAAAAGACAAAAAAAATCACGAGCTAATCAGTCTTTAGAGATATAATTCATTTGAACTCTGAGGGCCACTTGACACAAAGCTTAAAGCACTCTTGTAAATGCTCTGTTTAGTGGAAGTGTGCTGCAACTTTATTTAATAATGAAATAAGTCCTAATAGCCATGTGCTTTCTGAGGTCTATGCCAGGGTTGCAGTCCTCTCTCTTGTACAGTCAGCGCTTGCATATCCATGTGCTTGGGAGTCTGATCTCTATGTCTGAATGTAGTGCGAAGTTTCAGTTGGCTCATGCTTCATCCATCTCCAGTTGGTACCAAGATGCTGGGTATAAAATACTCTCTTGTTAGTATCAGGTTCCCACCCGTATCCACAAGATGTTCCCGACTGCCTCTTCCCTTTGTTGGCAGGGCTGTGGACAGTAGGGGGCCACTGCTTCATGTTGTTTTGTAAGTGTTCCTTGCTTTCCTCTTTTTGAAAGGAAGTTTGGCGATTGGTATTCACGTTCACAAACTATACCTTTCAACTCACTCTGACGGTTTTTCTCTTGCATCTGTCAGGTGCATATAGAGATAACGTGGGACTCTACTCTAGATGCTTGTAACGTTCCGGACAGGTAACTGAAGGTGGATCCACTGGACCAGAGGAGTGATGACGTGGGCCGTACCCAGGGAACGGAATCTAAGGAGCTACTGGTCTTCACCAGGGCCTGCCGCAAAGCGGGATAGTCTAGACTGCGGCAGGTCGTTCCACCAGATAGCGACTCGACTCCTCTGGTTGCTGAGATATGCGCGGTACAGGAGGAACAGGCAGAAGCGTAGTCACATGTAGCGAAGGTCAGGGCAGGCGGCACAGGATCAGAAGCGGTAGTCACTAGCAACAGGTCAAGGCAGGCAGCACGGGTTCAGAGGCAGAGGTCACAGGCAAGGGTTGGCAACAGGCAGGGAACACTATAATGATATGGAACGCTTTCTCTCGGCACGAGGCACAAAGATCCGGCGAGGGCAGGAAGGGGCTGGAAACCTTTATTAGAACAGTGAGGGCCAGGCACCAATCAATGGTGCGCTGGCCCTTTAAATTTCATGAAGCCGGTGCACGCGTGCCCTAAGGAGCGGGGCCGCGCGTGCCGGGAGGCAGAGGCAGTGTATGAGGACGGGGCCACGGGTAAGTGGACTTGGGATGCAGCGTGTGTGCGGGGACCGGCCGCCACACTAACCGCATCCCCGACGGAGGAGACCCTGCGCTCCCGGTCAGCGTGTCTGACCGGGACGCGCAGGGACACCGTGGACTGGGGCAGAGACAGCGAGCGCTACGATCAAGAGGAGGAGACCGGAGCGCTCACTGTTACAGTACCCCCCCCCCTTAGGTCTCCCCCTCCTTTTGGCACCAAGAAAACTGGGGATGAGGCTGCGGTCCAAGATGTTCTCCTAAGGCTCCCAGGATCCCTCCTCAGGAACACAGCCCTTCTTCCCCGGATGAGCTTGGATGCCAGAATTTCCTTGACAGAGAACACAGTTGTGCCAGTCACAGGGGTAGGGGAAGAGACCTTGGGGGAGAAGCGGTTAAAGATGGCAGGCTTTAGAAGGGAGACATGAAAAGAGTTGGGAATCCTGAGGGAAGGAGGAAGATGGAGTTGGTAGGGCACCGGGTTGATTCGCTTCTTGATTCTATAGGGTACCAAGTAGCGGGGATCCAACTTGTAGCTTGGGACCCTGAAACGTATATATTTGGAAGAGAGCCACACCTTGTCACCAGGGAAAAACTCTGGAGGAGCTCTGCGTTTTTTGTCTGGCTGAGATTTCATGCGGGCAGAGGCTTTGAGGAGAGCGGTGCGAGTCTCTCGCCAGATAGACGAGAAATCCCGGAAAAGGTCGTCAACTGCAGGTACGGGAGAAGAGGAAGTCAGCGGCAGCGGTGGAAGAGGGTGGCGACCAAAGACCACAAAAAATGGAGACTTGTTAGAGCCAGAGGAGTGCTTGTAATTATAGGAAAATTCTGCCCAGGGAAGCAGATCGGACCAGTCACTGTGTCGTGAGGAGACGAAGTGGCGTAGATAATCTCCCAAAATTTGATTCACTCGTTCCCCTTGGCCATTGGACTGAGGGTGATGGGAAGATGAGAAGTCCAACTTGACCTCGAGCTGACCACATAGCGCCCTCCAGAATTTAGAAACAAACTGTACCCCTCGGTCTGAGACAATGTGCTTGGGGAGAGCAGGGAGGCGGAAAATGTGTTGTAAAAACTGTTTGGCCAATGCTGGCGCAGACGGAAGACCGGGCAGAGGTACAAAGTGAGCCATCTTCGAGAAGCGATCTACCACGACCCAAATGACTGTCATTCCATTGGAGGAGGGAAGGCCGGTAACAAATAGTGTTGCTCACGAATATTCGCAATTCGAATATTATTCGCGAATATCGCATATTCGCGAATTCGCGAATTTCGCGAATATAGCGCTATATATTCGTAATTACTATTATTTTTTTTTTTTTTCTTCACAGTACACATCACAGTGATCACCCCTCTCTGCTTCCAGCTTGTGTGGTGTAAAGAAGGCTGTAATACTACTGTGTGAGACTGGCGCGCGAAAATTCGCATATGCGAAAATTAGCATATGCTAATTTTCGCATATGCGAAGTTTCGCGTATGCTAATTTTGTATGCGCTAATATTCACATATGTTAATTTTCGCATACACGAATGTTCGCGTATGCGAAAATATAACGAGAATATAACGAATATGCGAATATTCGTGAATATATGTCGAATATTCGTCCATATATTCGCGAATATTCGCGAATTTGAATATGGCCTATGCCGCTCATCACTAGTAACAAAGTCCATGGCGATATGGGACCACGGAGTCTCAGGAATAGGGAGGGGTAAGAGAAAACCAGCTGGCTTCTGGCGAGGCGACTTGTCCCGAGCACAAATCATACAGGCTTGGACATAGTCCGAGACATCTTTTTCCACAGTAGGCCACCAGTATCTTTGGGAGATAAGCTGGAGAGACTTCTGTACCCCAGGATGACCTGCAAATAAAGAGGCATGGTCCCACTTGAGGACATGTAGCCGCTGACATGGGGGTACATAGGACTTGCCTGGAGGGAGAGAACGCAGATCCCCTGGAGCAACGGCAAATATGCGCTCGGGCGGAATTATATGTTGGGGAGTAGTTTCGTCGCCCACCACATCGGCCTCACTTGAGGACACGTAGCCGCTGACGTAGGGGTACATAGGACTTGCCTGGAGGGAGAGAACGCAGAACCACTGGAGCAACGGCAAATATGCGCTCGGGCGGAATTATATGTTGGGGAGTAGTTTCGTCGCCCACCACATCGGAAGAGCGGGAAAGGGCCTCCGCTCTGATATTCTTGCTCGCTGGATGAAAATGAATCACAAAATTAAAGCGAGCAAAGAACAACGACCAGCGAGCCTGACGTGGATTCAGCCTTTGAGCGGATTGGAGGTAGGCAAGGTTCTTGTGGTCTGTGAAAATACTCACAGGGTGGATGGAGCCTTCGAGAAGATGCCTCCACTCCTCAAGTGCCAATTTTATGGCCAACAGTTCCCTGTCACCAATAGAATGGTTTCTCTCGGCGGGAGTGAAGATCTTGGAGTAAAAACCGCAAGTGAGTGTCTTGCCCCTGGGTGACTTTTGGGTGAGTACGGCTCCGGCTCCCACTGAGGAGGCATCCACTTCCAGGTAAAAAGGCTTAGTGGGGTCAGGTCTGGAGAGTACAGGTCCGGTGGCAAAAAAGTTTTCAAAGACTGGAAGGCCTCTTCAGCTTGAGAAGGCCATGATTTAGGATTAGCCCCTTTCTTGGTCAAAGCTACTATGGGAGACACCAGAGTGGAGTAATGGGGAATGACTTGCCTATAATAATTGTCTAAACCCAAAAATCTTTGAATGGCACGGAGTCCAGAGGGGCGTGGCCAGTCCAGTACCACTGAGAGCTTCGCTGGGTCCATCTGTAGACCCTGGGCTGAAATGATATACCCTAGGAAGGGCAAGCTGGACCGCTCAAACAGACACTTCTCAATCTTAGCATACAGTCGATTCTTTCTAAGGCGCGACAGAACTAGATGAACATGGGCCCGATGTTGGTCCAGGTTGGTGGAGAAGATGAGGATGTCATCAAGGTATACAACCACGAAGGTGTAGAGCAAGTCTCTAAAAATGTCATTGACAAATTCTTGGAATACCGCAGGTGCATTGCAAAGACCGAATGGCATCACCATCACCGAATGGCCATCCCGTGTGTTGAAAGCGGTCTTCCACTCGTCACCCTCTCTGATTCGGATCAGGTTGTAAGCTCCTCGCAGGTCCAACTTGGTGAAAATCCTAGCCCCACGGAGACGGTCAAATTGCTCAGAGATCAAGGGGAGAGGGTAATGATTCTTGACGGTATTCTTGTTTAGACCTCTGTAGTCTATGCAAGGAAGGAGGGAGCCGTCCTTTTTGGCAACAAAGAAAAAACCAACCCCAGCAGGAGAGAAAGATTTTCTTATAAAACCTGTATACTCTGTAGATTTTCCCGAATGTAGTCCGACATGGCGAGAGTCTCTGGTGGTGAGAGTGGGTAGATTCTACCCTGGGGTGGAGTAGTCCCAGGCACCAGGTTGATGGGACAATTGTAGGGTCTATGGGGTGGAAGAACCTCGGCTTGCTTCTTGCAAAAAACGTCAGCGAAGCAGTGCTAAGGATACGGAAACCCAGGTAGCGGAGGAACAGCGGGGTTTTGCTTGACAAAGACAGACTTGAGGCAACGGCCGGAGCAAGAGGCACCCCACTTCAGGATCTCTCCGGAGGACCAATCCAGGATGGGACAGTGACGCTGAAGCCAAGGCAAGCCCAGGAGGAGTTCTGAGGAGCAGTATGGGAGGACCAAGAACTCCAAAGTCTCTGTATGCGAAAATCCGATGTCCATCTGTAATGGCAAAGTGCAGTACTGCACAGTGGCAGAAAGTCTTTCTCCGTTGACAGTAGAAATGAAGCATGGCTTGGGCAAATCTGATACTTGTCAATCAGAGAGGCGTGGATGAAATTACCGGCAGATCCGAAATCCAAGAAGGCGGTAGCAGGAAAGGTAGACTTGGCCGGCACGGTGAGTTGAACCGATATTGTAAGACGTGGAGAGGAGGAATCCACACCTAGCAATGCCTCTCCTATGTTCACTAGGAGCGTGCGTTTCCCGAGGACGGAGAGGACAGTCTTTAAGGAAATGCTCGGTACTGGCGCAGTACAGACACAGATTCTCATTTCTTCGACGACCCCGTTCTTGAGTGGTCAGGCGAGAACGATCCACCTGCATGGCCTCCACGGCGGGAGACCCAGAGAAGGGTTGTGGTGGACACTGGAAAACCGGAGCCAGCTGAGGATAGCGTCTTGGGCGAGCTTTCTCCTTTTCATGCTGCAGTTCCTCTTTTCTCTCCAGGAAACGCTTGTCAATCCTAGTGGCCAGCAGTATAAGGTCACTAAGGGTAGATGGCATCTCACGTGCCACCAGGACGTCCTTGATTTCACTGCGTAGTCCCTTCTCAAATGTGGCACATAGTGCATCATTATTCCAATTCAACTCGGAAGCAAGAGTGCGGAATTGGATGGCATAATCACCCACGGTAGAACCTCCTTGGGTCAGTTTCAGCAAAGCAGTCTCTGCAGAGGACTCCCGGGCAGGTTCCTCGAATACACTGCGGAACTCTTGGCAAAAATTCCAAACAGAGGTAGTGGCTGGATCAGCGCGGTCCCATAAAGGTGTAGCCCAGGCCAGGGCCTTCCCTGTTAACAGACTGAGAATGAAGGCCACCTTGGCACGTTCAGATGGAAACTGGTCGGCCATTAATTCAAGGTGGAGAGAGCACTGTGACAGGAACCCACGGCACTGCTTCGGATCTCCACCATACTTGTCAGGCAAGGACAAGCGGATTCTGGAAGAGGAGACAGCTGCTGGCTGAGGCGGGGCAACCGGCATAGGCGGAGGAGACGGCTGTTGCTGGACAGGCATGGGCTGCTGCACCATGGCGGTCAACTGGGCCAGCTGTTGACCTTGCTGGGCGATCTGCTGCGTCTGTTGAGCCACTACTGTAGTGAGATCCACAAGGCTAGGAAGAGGTACCTCAGCGGGATCCATGGCCGAATCTTACTGTAACGGTCCGGACAGGTAACTGAAGGTGGATCCACTGGACCAGAGGAGTGATGACGTGGGCCATACCCAGGGAACGGAATCTAAGGAGCTACTGGTCTTCACCAGGGCCTGCCGCAAAGCGGGATGGTCTTGCTGCGGCAGGTAGCCCCCAGGTCGTTCCACCAGATAGCGACTCGACTCTTCTGGTTGCTGAGATATGCGCGGTACAGGAGGAACAGGCAGAAGCGTAGTCAGACGTAGCGAAGGTCAGGGCAGGAGGCACAGGATCAGAAGCGGTAGTCACTAGCAACAGGTCAAGGCAGGCAGCACGGGTTCAGAGGCGGAGGTCACAGGCAAGGGTTGGCAACAGGCAGGGAACACTATAATGATATGGAACGCTTTCTCTCGGCACGAGGCACAAAGATCCGTCGAGGGCGTGTGTGCGGGGACCGGCCGCCACACTAACCGCATCCCCGACGGAGGAAAACCTGTGCTCCCGGTCAGCGTGTCTGACCGGAATGCGCAGGGACACCGTGGACCGGGGCAGAGACAGCGAGCGCCCTGATCCAGAGGAGGAGACCGGAGCGCTCACTATTAAAATGTTAGAGTAGAAAAACATTATAAGTGGACCCATGAATGTAACTGCAAAATTTGCAAAGGTAGCAGTTGTATACAGAAACTGCTGCCTATTGCAGCACAACAACCCTTTGTCACTTAAATAGGCCCCATAGTTCATGACAGGTTAAAAGCCCTGTTTTTGCACTGGTGCACAATAGCTTCAGATTATTCCTCTGAGTTGACACACAGTTGGCCACTAACCTCTAGCAACTGATTTTTTAACAAGACTCCAACAATGGAACTGGTTGTATGATGCTATAAAATCTACTTTGAGGCCATTGTATAGGTTCCTGGAGAACTACAGTGTAATAACATGGAGAAAGAGAAAACGTGGGGTATGCAAGAATCCAAGGATTTCATGGGAACCTCTCATGATAGCTGACATCGCCCTCACCCCTCCAGAAGATGTGAGAGCCTCATCCTTGATTCTTTAGAAGCAAGACTCATAAGTTATACTGTGGCCTTTTCCATGTCTGTATACTATCTGGGAAAGCTCAAAAAGAAAGAGAGTGGCAATTGTTTTCCATTTCCTTAGGAGCATCAGGTTGTTAATGGGGTTATCAGAAAACTTGTTACCTATCCTCTGAACAGGGATTATCTATGGCACAGCTACCACAGAGACCACCTGTTATGTAAATAGAGGGGCTCCCAGCAGTTGGACCCTAGTTACGCATCACCTATCTTGTGTATAGGTGATACAGTAAGTGCTTATATTGACATAATCAAGACAAGTGATTTACCTTGACTTTCATTGTAGTAATACAGTATTATCATGCCTATCATTCTGTACTGATTCTCTTCCAGGCAGACTAGACAGACCATGTGGTCATTTTCTGCCATCAATCTTCATGGAGAATGTTTATTTGTTGGATCAATCTTCACTTTTCCAGGAATATAAAGATTCTCTAAAGTGACACCTGAGAGTATAAAACATTCTGCTGACAATAGTAATCATATTTAGTTTTTGTCATTTTCCACAAATGGATGCTTCTATCAGGGTAGACCATGGGTTTGGGAATAGGGTGGTTCCGAAGCTGAGTGGGTTTCTCATAGGATTCCTCCAGTAAAATTCTCCAAATCCAAGTTGAATGGGTTTTTATGTTTAACTTAGTTGAGCTTCTAACATGATGTAATGTCAGCACCTCAGCTGTGATGAAATCATTAGGATCTAAAGGAGCCTGTATATCCTCCTATTTTCTATTCATTCTCTCTACTGGGAGTTGCGGTAATACAACAGCTGGAAAGCGTCAGGTTGGAGATTATTGCTTTATGAAACAAACTTATACTACAGTATGTTAGAGATAGGTTATAAACGTAGTTGTGTTACAATGTACATCTCAGTAGAATAGTAGAGTAATAGTACATTAACATGTTCTCACCGAAGAAGAAAATTGGTTGTCTGGCTGGTCATTGTTGGTGCTTTCCAGCTGTCGTAGGACTACTCCTACATTGCTGGAAATACAGGGATGCTGAATAGCTGGGGATAGGGAGGTTGGCTACATTTCATATCCATAGAAATAGATATGAGATGCAGCCAATGGATAAGAATGGAGCTGTTTCCGGAATACAAGCAGACCAGTTCTTTCTTAAAGGGAATCTGACAGTCTGTTTACCCGCACTAAACCCAATACACTAGCTTATAGTGCTGGTGAACAGCAGTAAAATGAGGTGTAACATTTAAAAGTCCAGCCATTAAAAAGTTATAGCTCTCCACAGCTACATTGTTTCATGTCTTCTGTGCGCAATGGAGAAGGGGAGCTGGCTTGCCTAGTGTCCCCACCTCGTCTCTTTGCTGCACAATGCTTGTCCTTCCTATGCATATTCAATTTTCCTGACTCTCAGGTCATAGTGATGTGAAAGCCTGCGGCCATGTGAGCGCTCTAATATTGTAGTAGAGTGCCGCTCCCTCGCTACTCCTGGAAGAGTGGCCCCTGTGCTCTGCTACAATAGCAGAGGGCTCACATGACTAGGACTAGTGTTAGGAAAATTGAATATGCATATGAAAACCATTTTAAATGTACATAATATATAACAGTATGTAGCAAGCCCCCTTTGGGCAAATAGAATTTCATCATTTAACAGGGTTTTCTGGGCAAAATGTACGGTTTAAAATTTGGTCAAGGAGTGTGCAGGTAAAAAAACAACAACATTCTCTTCGGTCCCCACTGTCCAGTGCTTTTGCGTTTAAGGACATGACATCACCCTCCTCTCATTCAACTAGATGCCGCATCAGTGTCCTGCCTTATTACTGATTGGCTGAGTGGGGGCGTGTGACATCACACCTTCAAACTCAAAGGCTGTGGACAGGGTGGACTGAAGCTCCATTATATTGTCGGCAATGTGAGTTTAACTTACCCTTTCACTGACCAGATTTTGAAATAGTAAGAGTTTGGCTCTAATTAAAGCTGCCGGTTCTGCAACAGCCGCCGTTGTGCTGCAGTTTAAAATCTACGCTGGCTCCTGTCTAGCTTTGCTAGTAACTAGTTTTGCAGTAAATTCAGAGTGAATGGGAGGCCACGCCTCTTGTTTAAGCCCTAAGCCCTGCCCACTTACTTAGAAGTGATGTGGGCAGCATAAATTGGCAAACCAAGCTTTTTGCCAATGGAAACGAGACATACTGTTACATAAAATCCCCCATATGTCTATGCAAGGAGTTCAGAACTCTGTACAGGACCAAATGCTGCTCCAACTGCTATAAAGATATAAGAAATCCGCCCCCCCCCCCAAAAAAAAAAAAAAAAAAAAAAATTACTTGTAAACATTTATGTAGAAGAGGGCAGACATGGTTCTTACTTTTCATTTATTAAGATACCAGAAGTTCTGTGAAGCTGGTCACGTGACGAGAGGATGTGATCTCATCAGCTCCGCCCGCTCCAGGGCTCTCTCCCTCCTCTCCCCCCCCCCAGGAGGCATGATGCTGACCCCTGGACAAAAGTCCCTGACTAGGGCGAAAAAAGAAAGAAAAAGAGGAAAGTGAGAAAAAAGAAAAAAAGAAACCACCTGACGGACGGATCTGCTCCCCGCTGTGGTATGGAGATGGAGGTGACCGGTGTGGGAGGGGGTGTGGCGGCTTCGCTGCAGTGGACAGTGGTGGTGGTGAACGGGCTGAGATGCACACAGACAGCAGAAAAGAGATCCGGCAGGAAGAAGAGGAGGAGACGGAGCGCAAGCGCGAGTGGTGCAAAGCAGCTGGGGGGACCACGT
This sequence comes from Hyla sarda, assembly GCF_029499605.1. Taxonomy (NCBI): domain Eukaryota; kingdom Metazoa; phylum Chordata; class Amphibia; order Anura; family Hylidae; genus Hyla; species Hyla sarda. Next base: position 166,304,018 of record NC_079194.1, on the reverse strand, counting down.
GAGCGGGCTCGGCGTGCGACGGAACACGCTGGCCGCTCCGGGAGCCCTGCAATCAGCTCGGGTAACAGAGGCCAGGATCAGCGCGGTGAGCTTGAATCTATTCCTTTTAACTGAGGTCCGCTGTAGGAAAGCTTTTCTGAAATGCAGGCTGGCAATGGCAGTCTATGAGAGTCTGGTGGGGTATACTTCCTCACCCTGGTTACAGATGAATGATAAGCATGTGAGATCAAGAAATCTGGATGAGCTACTGTACTGAAAGTGGTGGAGGGGGGGGGGGCAGAGGTGTGTTGGAGCTGCCACAGTTTTGGAACTATAAAGTGACTTCCCCCCCCTCCCTATATCTCTATACCCCTTATAATCCTCCAGCTACCCCTCCTCTATATGGTTAATGTTGTTAAGAGTATATGTGAATATGATTGGCAGTCCGAGGACCGGTTACATAAGTTAATTACCTTATGTGGGGGATTTTTTCAGCTACCCCCAAGGTGAAACAAAAATGTATTAACCGAAGGCATCGGTAGAGAGGAGGAGGTGTATATTGAAAAGTATTGCTCTGTCTGAATTTATAAAATAACTCACTGAAGAAAGATGAGCTGGTGACTCTCTGTTATTGAATGGTGTATGGTTTTTTGCAGGACGTATGCATTAAGATTTACAGCTTAGAGCCTGCAGAGTTGAACAACAGAACTGTAAGTCTATTACTTTAAAAAAAAAAAAAAAACTCACGCCTTAAGGGGGGGGGAAAGGTAAGAAAGCACTATGCACCTCTTTTTTGCCTCTTTTCTGTGCAGGTGTTTTCCTTGAGTATAACATAAAAAGCCAAACAAATTAATATGGCTCCCAAGATCCAGCCTAGGAGATCGGGCGGGAATGTTACAGGAGAAGCAGGCAAAATGGATAAATTTCTAAAATCACCTAAAGAAACAATTAAAACCAGAACACAAAGACATGGGGATAGCATGTATGGCTCTAGATATGCAGCCCTTCAGGAGGAAGGAGTAACAGAGGAGGGAGAGAGTGAAGATGTGAATAATTCTATGCTAACTTCCATATTAAGTGGTGTGGAAAAAAGTAACAAAGCATTAGAAGACTTAACAGTTCAAGTGGGCAGTCTCAGCTCAGACGTGAGTTTTATCCGTGAAGATATAAAAAAGGTGAAAGAAAGAGTGGGGAAAATAGAGAACATGGTGCCCCAGGTGGACGGTAAACTACAAAACATTGAGAAAGTGCAGGAAGAACTCACAAAGGAAAATAATTTCTTAAAAAGGAAGATAGAAGATTTAGAGGATAGATCAAGGAGGGCTAATGTAAGAGTTATTGGCCTCCCGGAAGTGGAAGAAGGAGCGGACCCTATTGCCTTCTGCACAAAATGGCTAGCTGACACCTTTGGAGAACGGACGTTTTCAACCTGTTATGTTATAGAAAGAGCCCACAGGATACCATATACTAAACCACCGCCCGGAGCTTTGCCTAGGACTTTACTGCTAAAATTTATGTGTGCTAAAGATAGAGACACCCTATTGAAGTTATCAAGGGAGAGGGGAAAAATTTAAGTTGGGAGCGCGGGTGTTTTTTTTTTATCCGGATTTTTCAAAAGAGACTCAAAGGAAAAGAATGGAGTATAGAGACATTAAGAAGAGACTCCATAATTTGAATATTGCTTTTTCACTGTTATTCCCAGCCCGTTTGAGGGTGGTTCATGATGGAAAAACACTAATTTTTCTGTCCGCAGTAGAGGCGGGAAGATGGATGGAAAGTCAGGGGTTGTAGAAGCTCTGTAATGACTATTATTTAAAATAAATAAATAAATTTAAAAAAAGGGGGGGGGCTGGAGGGGCGAGGGAGGAGCGGAGGAGCCAAGTGAATAGTGAAGGGATCCGTGGATAGAAGCGGATTGATGTGGGGGATAGGGGGGGGAGGGAGGGTGGGAGGGGCGTGAGAAGACAGCATGGAAATCAGTTAGAAGCAGAGATGGTGGAGTAAAAGAGTATGGGGACCCAGGGTAGCCAAGGAGGTAAAATGTTAGTATGGAACATTAGAGGTATTAAGGAGAGGAAGAAAAGAGTAGCTATTATGGATAGGGTTAAAAATTATCTACCTGCAGTGGTATGTTTGCTAGAAACACATTTAAGAAAAGAATCTGTCCATCTAATGAAAAAGAAATGGGCTGTTCAGGAATTCCACTCGTTTGGAACAAACTACTCATCGGGGGTCTCGATGTTGATTCATGGTAAAATGAATATGCAGGTAAAAAATGCTCGCTGTGATGATAGAGGGAGATTTGTTTTTCTCCACATAGAGTGGAATATGGTACAAGTTATTCTTGCTTTTGTTTATATTCCTCCCCCTTTCAAAACAGAGGTATTGGTTAATCTGGTGAATCTTTTAAATGATAAAAATTACAAAGATTTATATATTATGGGGGATTTTAACTCAGTAATGGATAACAAAAAAGACCGGAGAGGAGGAGTAATGAGGGAGGGGAGGAATGTCCTGGCAGATTTTTGTAAAGAAGCAGAATGGAGAGATGTATGGAGAAACCTGAATCCTTTGCGAGAAAATTTTTCCTGTTTTAATTTGAGCCATAAAACTACATCACGTATTGATATGATTCTGGCCAATGATAGTGGAGCAAGGGGTTTTGAAAAAATTGTCTATGAGCCCAAGGGCTTGTTTGATCACTCCATGGTGGTCTGTAGTTTCGGTGGTGAAGATCGGGTCCCCCCCAGAACATGAATAGAAATATTAATCCGCATTGGTTTGAGGTGGAAGATGTGACAAAGGGTATAGAGGAGGAGATTAAATGGTTTTGGGCTACAAATAAAGGTTCTGCCGATATATTTATGGTTTGGGATGCTATGAAAGCATATTTGAGGGGGATTTTGTCCCGAAATATAACTCAGTTTAGGAGGAAAGTAAGGAAGAAAGAAGATAACTTGGTAGATCAGATAAAAAATTGGAGGAAGTTTATGCAACTGATGCCAGAGATGAGAACTGGGGAAAACTGGAACAAGCGCAAAAAGAATATAAAGAGTTAATGCTTGAGAAGGCACAACATAGGATTTTTTTCTGGGGACAAAAACGCTATGCGGAAGGGGGGAAATCCAATAAGTGGCTCTCTTGTATAATTAAAAATCAAAGGGAATATATGGAAATTACTAATTTAGAAAATAAGCAGGGAATAATAGTAACGGATCAAGAGGAGATAAGGAAGATAGCGTTGGAGTATTATCAAACATTATATGAATCTGAAGGGGTAAGATCAGAATCGGAGATTAAAACATTCTTACAAAATTTTGCTCTGCCAAGATTAAATGAGGAGGGGAAGAAGAAAATGAATGAGGGGATTAGCCTGGGGGAAGTCCAAGAGGCATTGAGAACATGCGTGGGGAATTCCGCCCCAGGGTCTGATGGGTTCTCATTTGATTTTTATAAAAGATTTCATGGGTCTCTGTTGCCCTGCTTGTTGGAGATTATTAATGAATCCTTGGTAAGAGGGGCTATGACCCCTTCAATGTCTAAAGCAGTGATAATATTGATCCCCAAGAAGGGGGGCAACAGGGAAAAGATGGAGAATTACCGGCCTATATCACTATTGAATACGGATTACAAAATTTTTGTAAAATCATGGGCAGGAAGATTAAAAAAGGTTTTGGGTGAGATGATAGGGCCAGAACAAAGGGGTTTTATGGTAGGGAGGAATATGTTTTCCAATATACACAGGACATTCCTTAACATTCAAACACGTGGAGGGGATCCCCGCTCCATCCTGTCTTTGGACGCCAATAAAGCGTTCGACAGGGTGGAGTGGGGTTTCCTCTTTGGGGTGGTGGAAAGATTTAGTTTGGGCACTTTATTCTTAAAAGCTATAAAAATGGTTTATTCAGCTCCTATAGCAAAAATTTGTATTAATGGGAAATTTACGAATACGTTTAAAAAAAAAAGAGGTTCAAGACAGGGATGTCCGTTATCACCTTTATTATTTGCACTCTTTATAGAGCCACTAGCAGCTATGGTTAGGAACACAGAAGTTTTTCAAGGGTTTGGGGTACAAGGGGATAGAGAAAGAATGTTATTATACGCCGATGATGTGCTTTTGTTTGTTAGGAATCCGGTAGAGAAAGTACAGGAAGTGATTAGGTTAGTGGAAAAATTTGGATATTTCTCAGGAATGAAAATTAATTGGCAGAAGTCCGGTCTCATGCCTTTGAATGAAGAAATTGAGGTCCCTATTGGCCCTGTAAAAGTACTAAGACTTAATGATAGTTTGGAATATCTGGGTGTTAAGATCTCTAGTGCTGTCTTAGATTTTGAGAGATTAAATTTGGTACCTCTGCTGGGGAAGGTAAGGGGAAAGGTAAATACATGGAGGAAAATGAGATTGGGAATGGCAGATAGAATAGGACTGCTGAGAATGGTATTACTCCCCATGATAACACATTATTTGAGAGCTTCTCCCATATGGATTAATAAGACTTGGTTTAAAAAATTGGAAAGTATATTAAACAATCTTATATGGGGTGGAAAAAGAGTCAGGATCAAGAGTCAATATTTGTACCATCCCTTAGAGGAAGGAGGGCTGGGTCTCCCTAATTTTCAGCAATACTTCATAGCATCCCAATTAACATTGGTTATTCAAGAGCAACAAACACTGTTGGATTATTTGGAAAGGGGGTGTAAGAAATATGGGTCCATATGGGAGTGGTTGGAGAGTGGGAGTTTGAAGATGGGTGTAGAAGAGGAGAACATAGCTAAAGATTTATTGGTACAAGTATGGGATAGTATGAAGTCAGCAACAGGGATAATGAGTAGTGTGTGGACTTCCCAGAAATAAAGAAAATTGCAGAATATGTGAATTGGGAAGATAAAGGAATTAGGTTGTTAGAGCAGGTTTGCACAAATGATGTTTTGTTTTTTTTCTTTTGTGATAATGATGTAAGCATTAATGGACTCTGTATGTATTAAATTTATAAAAAAAAAAAAAAGATACCAGAACCCAAATGTAGAAAGCCTCAAATGTATGTCTCTATATCTCTGCAACCTAAAGCCACCTATCTGTAGTTTACAAATACTTTTGTGGCCACTTTGTGGGTCCAGTCAATTGTTCCTGAAGAGAGGGGTCATGTCAGAAGGACACAACATTCCTATATAACAACCACTAAAAACATAGCCTGTGCTGTATAACAAGTCTTTGTACCCGAGTAATCTTCTGGGATTTGTAGTGATACATCAAGATACTTTCAGCTTGTACTATCATAATAGAGACTCTTACATAGCTGCAATACAGTAAAGTCTAGAAGCTTTATTACCGCCTTAGTGACTGAGATGAATCTGTCATAGCTGATGAGGACAATGTTGAAGACAGAAGCAGTGCAGAGCAGATAGTCCATGACCAGCCACAACTTGCACAGTCCTTTCCCAAACTTCCATTGTCCCGTCAGGACATAGGGGATATAGAGAGGGATACAGAACCCACCTAAGGATCAGACAAGTAAAAGAGTGAGAGATGGTGGTAAAGACAGTCTCAGTCACAATTCTAGTTGGTGTCAATCTCCTTTCACTGACCATAAAAAACTTACATACAATATTATACAGGGGTCAAGTCCGGGGAAAAAAGTGTGGGAACTCACCCTAGATTTCCACTCAAGGGCTGTCCTGCTAATGGGAACAGTGTTCCTGCTGTGGAAAAAAGTGCAGAAACTCAGTTCCCACATGTTCCTGAAGGACTTGAACCCTGATATTACACATTTACATGGCAGTGCTACAGGTTATAGTTTATTTTTTTTCTATTATTACAACTACACACAGCAGTGGTCACTGAAAATTGCTGTCCAGCTGTAAAACCACAACTCCCAGCATGCCCTCTCATGCCTCCTTACTTTATAGATGTCAAAGAGGGGCATTTATGGTTCATTGTCTGAAAGATCCTTTTTTTTTTAGCAATATTTATATGCTTGAATAGTTTTAATCAAATGTCAGCACGAAGATCACTGGAAAATAGTATTTTTATAATCCAAATTGCGCAAACTGATGAAATAGTATGTAAAGGAATGTCTAATAAGCAGTTATATATAGCGTCTATGGAAATAAAGTAAATGTATGAATGCACATCTATTTCTCAAGGAGGGAAATCTATGGAGCAAAGAGGGACAGAGGGACTTGGGTCAAAACTAGGGACTGTTGCTGGAAAACTGGGAGACTTGGGAAGTATGCCTTCATTTGTCAGTGCTTGCTGAGAGTTGTAATTTTGTGACAGAGGATGGAGGTCTTCAAGAGTTACACAAGCTCACTGGGTCATCAGACTAGGTGTCAATGATCTCCATTGTGTTTTGGGGAACTACAACTTCCATCATTCCTTAACAGTCTTCTATCCCACCCTGGAGATACTCCTTTTCCCATTCTTCTAATCATTACTTTACCTTGGTGAGCTCTAACTTGTGAAACTACAACTCCCAGAAAGCCCACCATTATAGAAAGATACATGTTGCAGACCACTGGTTTACAGCTACCAAACTAGTTATATTGATGCATAAACAACTTACCCACTAAGAAATCAGCAATTGCTAGGTTGAGGAAGAAGAAATTTCCTTGAGTTCTTAACCCTTTATCAACCACAAAAGCCAGAATCACCAGAGCATTGCCCAGCACAGTTGCTAGCACCATGAGAATCATAAGAACAGCTAGTAATATAGAGACACTTGGGGTGAACTGTCCATAGTGCTGAAATTGCTCCTCGTTGTTGCCCAAGCATTTATTCCTCAGCTGGTTGTCCACTGATGAGCTGTTGACTCCTGACATAGCTGCTGCTGGGAGTCTTGGTAGGGGGTGAAAAATGCAGAAACCCCAATGCAAAGAGTCACATTATTCAGGAGCAGAACCTGCTATCCAGACAGGTGGGATATGGCTTAGAGTTTGCTTCATCTGTGTACTGTAAATCCAAACTCCAAGCCTTCTAGTCCCTGCAAATGTAATGCACAGACCCAAAGAATAGCATCATATACAAAGGCAGGCTGAGTACTGAACAGTGAAGAACATCCCTATAGCACCACCATTAGGACAAAAGCAGTGTTACAGGCAAAGATGATGAATGTGTAAGAGAAAATCTGTTGACTTAAGAAGATGCATTAAGCATGATACTTGAGGAAAATACAGCCAATAGTATTATGCAATGTCTGTAATAAATGAAGTCTACAGGTCTTGAGTAGGTGTTAAGCACACATAATGGCTGCAAATTCTGTTTCACAGTACCTCATGCAGAGCTCAGTTCTGTAATGTCAGGCTAGGCTTAAACATGCTAAAGTTTCTAGAAAAGAGATGGGAAGAATCAGTATGAACATGATATATTCTCTATGGTAGCAGTCTGCTATCTATGGCGATGCAGATGTGGGGAAAATCCCACAATGGCATTCAGCGTTGGCTGCCATGGAAGGGTTGGAGCAGTGGTTTCAAAATATCTTGTTACGGGCAGTGCTCTGGTCACTCATTCTGACCGTGAGTGGAACGCACTAGCAGCTCCGGGACTCACTTTGCAGGAAATGCCCACATGCGAGTCCCGGGCATCTCCTTACCCCACTCTGTCTCCGGCTCCTCTCTGCATGCGCATTGCCAGCGCGTGCATCCCTTAGGGCAGGCGCGCGCCTGCTGTATGCAATTAAAAGGGCCAGTGCAACCTTAATTATCAGTTGCACCTGTATTTCTATTATAAGTATCTGCACCTCCCACCACTCCTTGCTGGATCTTTGTTTAACTAGAGCTTTAGAGAAAGTGTAACTGTGTTTGCCCTGCCATATTCTGACTTTCTGTTCCATGACCGGACCTTGCTACTGTGCCGCCTACCTATTGACCTCCTGCTACATTCCTGACCTCACACCTGTGCCTCCTGCCCTGACCTTCTGCTATCCTGACATAGAGTTGCCACATCCCTTCTGTGCAACGTTACATCTCAGTAACCTGTGTGGACGAGTTGTACCAGGGGTAGCCACCTGGGTGCCGCCTGCCTCAGCAAGCCCATCCCGCTTTGCGGCAGGCTCCTGTTAAAACCAGGGGCACCTTAGACTCCACTCCCTGGTACAGCCCACATCATCTTCCACACAGGTACAGTGGATCCACTACTACCGTGAGAGTTACAGTATCCACTACTACCGTGAGTATTACAGTAAGATCCGGCCATGAATCCCGCTAGGATGCCTCTGCCTGATGTCTTGGACCTTTCCACCATCGTGGCTCAACAGTCACAGCAGTTAGTCCATCAGGTGCAACAACCGAATCAATTGTCTGCCATGATGCAACAACTTCTTGCCGCCCAGCAGCAACAACAGCAACAGCAGACGCAACCTTCTGTTGTTTCTCCTCCTGTACCTGCAGCTCCTTCCAGATCCAAGCTTCGTTTATCCTTGCCCATGAAGTATGAAGGAGATCCTAAGTTTCAGGCTTCGTGACTCTATGCATCTGGAGCTCATGGCCGATCAGCTCCCGACAGAGTGAACTAAAGTGGCATTTGTTGTCAGTCTATTGTCTGGAAAAGCCGTGGCCTGGGATACTTCTCTCTGGGATCTTAATGACTCACTCTACTCAAACCTGCCGGCCTTCCTAGCTGAATTCCGCAGTGTATTCGAAGAACCCGCACTAGTCTCCTCAGCCAAGACGACTCTTCTGAACCTCAGCCAAGGGAACTCCTCCGTTGGTGACTACGCGGTTCAATTCCGCACTCTTGCCTATGAACTGGCTTGGAACGACGAGGCCTTGTGAGCTACATTTAAAAAAGGACTGTCCAGTAGAGTCAAGGATGCTCTCGCTGCACGAGATCCTCCGTCTACCCTGAGTGAACTTATCTATGTAGCCACCCGAACTGATGTGCGTTTTGCCGAGAGGCAGGAAGAACTTCACCTGGAAAGAGAACCTGGCGATTTCCTCGTCACCCGTGTTCCAATGTTCACCTCTACAATTTTCTTTGCCTCCTGCCGAAGAGGCTATGCAAGTGGACCGCTTTCGCCTAATGCAGCTGGAAAGAGCCCGTTGACGCAATGAGAAGTTGTGTCTATATTGTGCCAGTCTGGAGCACTTTCTCAAAGACTGTACTATATTTCCTCAGCGTCTGGGAAATGCTCGCACCTAGGACACGTGGGAGAGGCGTCCCTAGGTGTGAATACTACCTCTGCTTGTTTGGTTCCAGTCTTTACTCCTGCGAAGACTTCTTTCTCCGCTTCTGCCTTTTTGAACTCTGGTACCGCTGGAGATTTCATTGTTGCCTCCCTGGTACTAAAACATTGTATTCCATTGACTCAGCTTGCTAATCTCTTGTATATATCCTCTGTTAGTGGAGAAAAGCTGAACTGTAAGGTACTTTTCTGCATTGAACCACTCATCATGCAAGTGGGAGTCTTGCATAAGGAAATAATTGAGTTCTATGTGCTTCCATATTGTACTTCGGAGCTTCTTCTAGGTCTTCCTTGGCTTCAATGACACTCTCCTCAACTCAACTGGAAATCTGGTGAAGTCACATGTTGAGGACAGTTTTGCTGAAATAATTGTCTTGTGCCCATCCAGTCTAAGGATGTCTCTTCGCCTCCTATGCCTGGCCTGCCTCTTCCATATCAAGACTTTTCAGACATATTCTGCGAAAAGCAGGTAGATCTTCCACCATATTGTCCCTACGACTGTCCTATTGACTTACAGCCTCCCCAAGGAAGATTCTATCCATTATCGGTTCCTGAGACACAAGCCATGGCAAAATATATCCAAGAGAATCTCTAAAAGGGCTTTATCCGAAAGTCCTCCTCTTCACCAGGAGCTGTTTTTTTCTTTGTAGGGAAGAAAGATGGTTCTCACCATCCTTGTGTTGACTACAGGGAACTAAACAAGATCAAGATCAAAAATCGCTATCCTCTTCCTCTAATTTCTGAGCTTTTTGATTGTCTACGGGGTGCCAAGGTCTTCTCCAAGTTGGATTTGCGGGGAGCATATAATCTAATTCGTATCCACGAGGGAGACGAATGGAATATGACCTTTAATACCCGAGATGGACACTTTGAGTATCTCGTGATGCCTTTCGGACTCTAATGCCCCAGCTGCCTTCCAAGAATTTGTCAATGATATCTTCAGAGATCTTCTCTACATGTGTGTTTTCGTATGCCTTGATGACATTTTGATCTTCTCACCCAATTTGGAGGAGCATCGCTCACATGTCTGTCAGGTCCTACAGTGCCTCCGGGAGAATCAACTTGACGCCAAACTGGAAAAATGCCTATTCCAAAGATCTATGTATAGAGAAAGAAAAAAATGGGAAGGGGAGAGACGAAAGAGAGAGCGCACTTGTGCCGTTACTCCGATGGAGGCAATGCTAAATAATATAAAAAGGTTATGCTAACCTGGGGATGTTGCACAAAGAGTACAACATCTATAAGCGCATACACCCGGATTCTGGGGTGAAGTGCCAGGAGCCGCCCAAGGAGGTCCCGTGTCAGAGAGAATCTCTGACCGGTGCTAGGAAGCTGAATCTGTCCCAGAGGAGCAGGCAAAAGGTTCCTGGTTGTCGGCGCTCTTGGCTGTAGTAGACGTCCTGATGTGAAGGCACAATGGCGGTGCATCCTCGCAGAAAATAACCGAATCGGACAGGTAAGTAAATAAAACTAGGTGCGCTTTATTACATTTAAAAGTGTACGGACTACGCGTTACGAGGGGCTGGACCCCCTCTTCCTCAGGTCCAATAGTACAATATTGTTACATGACATCATTTTATACATGAAAAAACCCGCGAACAAATGGGTGAGAATGAAAACATGGATGGGAGAGAGAAACCGGGCTCGCATCCAGGTACAATTAGTACCAGTAAAAGATAAGACAAGAAAAGAGAAAATCTTTAAAACCAACAATGGAACATAAAAGTATTAACAATCATAAAATCTTCAGTCATAATATATAATTAGTAGAGTGACTGCTCTATGGTAGTTGTATAACTAATAAAGATTCTTACACAGGGTCTGTGAAAAGAAGAGAAAGAAGAAAGGACACAGCACATGCAGAAAGGCAACTGCACTAAGGCAGATCTGCAACACACACAGGTGCGGCCAGGTAAGGTATAGGAGACCACAAGGGGAACAAACCAGACCATAAAATACAAACAAAAACATATATAAGGAAAAAAAAAATAAAAAAAAATATATATATATAAAAATTGACAAAGTTATATCTTCTACATATAATTTATATAAAATTTGAGGCCACAAAAATATCACTATGGTAAAAAATCCCTGAACAGATTTTTTTAAAGTTATAATTACCGTATTTATTGGCGTATAACACGCACTTTTTAGGCTAAAATTTTTAGCCTAAAGTCTGTGTGCGTGTTATACGCTGATACACCCCCAGGAAAGGCAGGGGGAGAGAGGCCGTCGCTGCCCGCTTCTCTCCCCCTGCCTTTCCTGGGGTCTAGAGCGCTGCTGTCGGCCCTTCTCACCCCCTGGTTATCGGCGCCGGTGCCCGTTCTGTCCCCCTGACTATCGGTGCCGGCGCCGATAGCCAGGGGGAGAAAAGCGGCGCCGACAGCCAGGGGGAGAGAAGGGGCAGCGGCACCCATTGTCGGCGCCGCTGCCCCGTTACCTCCCCCCATCCCCGGTGGCATAATTACCTGAGTCGGGTCCGCGCTGCTGCAGGCCTCCGTCGTGCGTCCCCAGCGTCGTTGCTATGCACGGCGCGGCGCACTGACGTCATGCGCCACGCCTTTCAGCGCATAGCAACGACGCCGGGGACGCACGCCGGAGGCCTGCAGCAGCGCGGACCCGACTCAGGTAATTATGCCACCGGGGATGGGGGGAGGCAACGGGGCAGCGGCGCCGGCAATGGGTGCCGCTGCCCCTTCTCTCCCCCTGGTTGTCGGCGCCGCTTCTCTCCCCCTGGCTATCAGCGCCGGCACCGATAGTTAGGGGGACAGAACGGGCAGCGGCGCCGATAACCAGGGGGTGAAAAGGGCCGACAGCAGCGCTCTAGACCCCAGGAAAGGCAGGGGGAGAGAAGCGGGCAGCGATGGCCTCTCTCCCCCTGCCTTTCCTGGGGGTATATAGGGGTATACACGCGCACACATGCACCCTCATTTTACCATGGATATTTGGGTAAAAAACTTTTTTTACCCAAATATCCTTGGTAAAATGAGGGTGCGTGTTATAGGCCGGTGCGTGGTATACCCCGATAAATACGGTATTATTCCCAATAATTTGTTCTAATAAATTAGTTCGGTCGCCTCATTTAGACCGTATGGTTGCAGACAATGAAGGTTACATATCCAAAACATCTCTTTCCTGGATAAAACCTCAAATCTATTGTGTACATGTGGTAAAATATAATCAATGGGTATGATAGAGATGACATTGTCTATTTCTTCCTCTTTGTGTGCTAAAGCAATGTGTCGAAAAAGACTATGCAGCATACATTTTTTATCATAGTGATTTTTTTGTGGCCTCAAATTTTATATAAAGTATATGTAGAAGATATAACTTTGTCTATTTTTATATATATATTATTTTTTTTTTTCTTATATATGTTTTTGTTTGTATTTTATGATCTGGTTTGTTCCCCTTGTGGTCTCCCATACCTTACCTGGCCACACCTGTGTCTGTTGCAGCTCTGCCTTAGTGCGGTTGCCTTTCTGCATGTGCTGTGTCCTTTCTTCTTTCCCTTCTTTTCACAGACCCTGTGTAAGAATCTTTATTAGTTATACAACTACCATAGAGCAGTCACTCTACTAATTATATATTATGACTGAAGATTTTATGATTGTTAATACTTTTATGTTCCATTGTTGGTTTTAAAGATTTTCTCTTTTCTTGTCTTATCTTTTACTGGTACTAATTGTACCTGGATGCGAGCCCGGTTTCTCTCTCCCATCCATGTTTTCATTCTCACCCGTTTGTTCGTGGGTTTTTTCATGTATAAAATGATGTCATGTAACAATATTGTACTATTGGACCTGAGGAAGAGGGGGTCCAGCCCCTCATAACGCGTAGTCCGTACACTTTTAAATGCAATAAAGCGCACCTCGTTTTATTCACTTACCTGTCCGATTCGGTTATTTTCTGTGAGGACGCACCGCCATTGTGCCTTCACATCAGGACGTCTATTACAGCCAAGAGCGCCGACAACGAGGAACCTTTTGCCTGCTATTCCAAAGGTCTAGTCTTCTGTTCCTCGGGTATATAGTTTCTCATCAAGGCCTCCAGATGGATCCTGACAAACTGACTGCGGTATTGGAATGGCCTTATCCTATTAGTCTGAGGGCTATTCAACGCTTTTTTGGATTTGCCAATTATTATCATCAGTTCATACCACATTTTTCTTCCTTGGTTGCCCTGATTGTGGCTCTCACTAATAACTGTAACCCCAAGACTTGATCTCCTGAGGCCTTCACTCGCTTAAAGTCTGCATTTGCCTCTGCACCCGATCCAGAAAAACCCTTTGCTTTGGAAGTAGATGCATCATCCATAGAAGCGGGTGCCGTTTTAACTCAGAAAAACTCCAAGGGCAAGATTGTAACCCGTGGTTTCTTCTCCAAGACATTCTCACCTGCAGAGAGGAACTACTCTATTGGAGATCGAGAACTCCTTGCAATTAAACTTGCCTTGGAAGAGTGGCTAGATTTATTAGAAGGCTCTTTTCACCCAGTCAGCATCTATTCAGACCATAAGAATCTCCTATATCTTCAGTCTGCTCAGCAAATGAACCCTCGGCAGGCTAGATGGTCTCTTTTCCAGATTTAATTTCTTTATTCATTTCCACCCTGCAAATAAAAATGTCAGAGCCGATGCTCTTTCTAGGTCCTCCAAAGTGGTAGGATTGGACTCCATGCCAAGGCATATTATTCCTCCTGAGCGGTTGATCTCTGCAGCTCTTGCCAATCGTCAGCAAGTCCCACCTGGGAAATCTTTTGTGCCTGTTGAACTGAGACGTAGAGTCTTGATTTGGGGACATTCTTCTTTACTGGCTGGGCACCCTGGAGTACAAAAGTCCATTCAACTTATCTCGGCATTACTGGTGGCCTCACCTTGTAATAGATTTTGTCCATTCTGGTGTTACCTGTGCCCACGACAAAACTCCACGACAGAAACCTCTTATAGCCTTTGCCCATTCCGGAAACCCCTTGGTCTTACATAGCTATAGACTTTATTACCGATCTGCCACCTTCCTGTAATAAAATGGTCATCTGGGTGGTGGTCGATCGATTCTCCAAGATGGCTCATTTCATTCCGTTACCAGGTCTTCCATCTGCTCCACAGCTGGCGAAACATTTTCTTCAACATATTTTTCGCCTTTATGGCCTTCCGAATCACAGTCTTAGATCGTTGAGTGCAGTTCGTTTCCAAGTTCTGGCATGCTCTCTGTTCCCATGTTAACATCAATCCTGGGAAGCTATCTCTGTCATTTTGTCTCAGCTCGACAGAACAATTGGGTCGACTTCCTACTTTGGGCAGAGTTCTCTTACAATCGGACTTCACCTTTCTTTCTTGTCTATGGTCATAATCTTTGTTTTCCTCTTCCTCTTCCAGTCTTCTCTGGCGTGTCAGCTGATGATGAACTAGTTCGCGACTTTACCTCCATTTGGCAACAGACTCGGCATTCTCTGTTTCAAGCCTCCTCTTGTATGAAATCCCAGGCAGATAAGAAGAGAAAGACCTCCTCCGTCCTTCTCTCCCAGTGATAATATTTAGTTGTCCTCCAAATATATCCATTTCAAGATTCCCAGGTACAAGTTCAGTCCTCATTTCCTGGGTCCGTTTGAGGTGTTGCAAAGAATGAATCCGGTCTCCTATAAACTTCATCTGCTTTCTTCTCTGCGCATTCCAAATTCTTTTCTTTTCAATTCTTTTCCAAGTTTCTCTTCTCAAGCCAACTGTGATCAATCGGTTCTTGCAAAAGAATGTTGTTTCCATGCCTGTTTCTAGTTCTTCGGACGTCTACGAGGTCAAGGAGATCTTAGCTACTAAAACCGTGAGAGGGAGATGATACTTTTTGGTAGACTGGAGAGGATTTGGCCTGAAAGAGAGATCTTGGGAGCCAGAGGAAAATATTCTGGACCGTGACTTGCTCCAGAACTTTTTAAACCCCAAAAGGAGGGGGAGACCTAAGGGGGAGGGGGGGGGGTACTGTTATGGGCATCGCTTTGGTCACTCATTCTGACCATGAGCGCTCCCTTTCTCCTGTCACCGGCGGCTCCGGGACTCGCTGTGAGTCCAGGGCATCTCCTTACCCCACACTGTCTCCAGCTCCTCTCTACTTGCGCTTCGCCAGCGTGCGCATTCCAGTCCCTTAGGGCACACACTGGCATTATGTGATTTAAAGGGCTAGTGCGCCCTTAATTATCAGTTGCACCTGTACCTCTATTATAAGTATCTGCACCTCTCACCACTCCTTGACGGATCTTTGTTTGCCTAGAGCCTTAGAAAAAGTGTTACTGTGTTTGCTCTGCCATGTTCTGACCTTCTGTTTCGTGACCTGACCTAGCTCCTGTGCCGCCTGCCTATTGACCTCCTGCTACGTTCCTGACCTCGGACCTGTGCCACCTGCCCTGACCTTCTGCTATCCTGACATCAAGTTACTATATCCCTTCTGTGCTATGTTACATCTCAGCAACCTGTGTGGACGAGTCGTACCAGGGGTAGCGACCTGGGTGCCACCTGCCACAGCAAGTCCATCCCACTTTGCAGCAGGCTCTGGTGAAAACCAGAGGCACCTTAGACTCCGCTCCCTGGTACGGCACATGTCATCTTCCACACAGTTACAGTGGATCCACTGCTACCGTGAGAATTACACATCTGGACAGGTCGAAGCAACAATAAAAGTCTTAAATAAGTAATACCTTATTAAACTATTGAAAAACATGATGGGAAGTGATAAGTAGTAGGAATCTGCTAAGGCATACTCACCTAGCTCTGGATACAGTGGTCAACTTGTATGTTTAGGTTGTTTCTGGGGGGGAAAAAAAACACAATTTGTGAATCAGTTGGGGAATAAGTGGCAGAGAATGAAAGTGAACTTAAGGTGAATTTTACCCCTTTAAAGATATAATGTAATGAGGTATGTTGAAGAGGTATGTTGAAGTCTGCAAATGGCCATAGCACCTGGTTTGTACATAGTTCCTGCAGTCTGTGAGTGGCCCATGGCTCATAGTGTGTTCATAGCTCCTGCAGTGTGTTAGTGGTCCCTGACCCTTGGTCTAAAGAGCCTTTCAATGGATGTCATAAGTAGTCACTGGGTCACAATGCCCCAGTATGGGAGTGGAGTCTATGTATTTCATTCTTTATCCTGCTCCAGGATGCAGAAGCTGGACCTTAGCTGCAGGGGAGATACCAGGTCACTTCCAGCAAGAGTGATTACGATTAATAGGGAGCTGGCCAAGCAAGGTGTATACAGGCAGGAAGGGCAAGCTGATGCTGTAGGTGGCAGTAGTATAACAAAACAGAGCTCATTTAATGTTATATTATGTTATGTACAATGTTGAGTTTGTAGAGCAGCAGAGCTGAGAAGCTCAGATGCAGCCAGGTGGTACAGGCCTGATGAGAGCACAGGCGTGGTGCACAGTCCAGGTAAGAAAAAGGAGGAGATTAGCAAGGTACGACAGAACCAGGCAGAGGCCGAGGCTTGGCTTGGGTCAGACAGAGGATCACAGGAAAAGAACAACAGATACCTTCTCTTGTGAACTTCACTATAGCTCAGGCACCAAAGTAAGGGAGGAGCACTCTGGTATAGATGCTGGCTGGCAAGAATTGGAGAAGGACAGGAATCAGGGACATGCACAGACCCTTGAGACAACACTTGAACTTGCATGGTCCCTGTTGGGTGTGTCAGAAACCCTGAACTCCTGTGACAGTAGAAAGAGAATCTCCAGAGACTGCAGTGGGTAGGTGAGGTGAGCATGCGGCTCGAGGTAAGCAGCGGGACACACTGCACGCTGCCGGCTCCCAATTGTGGTCATGATACATATTAAGAAACTATCGTATAGGGTTCAGGGCCGGATTAAGAGCATCATGGGCCTGGTGCTGAGAATTTTTCTGGGCCTTTTTATGAAATGTATCACTGTTATCCTTATATAGTGATCCAGACACTGATGGTGGTACGGTATAACTCCTTTCCTTATATCGTAGCTCCCCACATTAGGTGCAGTATAGTTCCCCCACATTAGGTGCAGTATAGCTCCCCCATATTAGGTGCAGTATAGCTCCCCCATATTAGGTGCAGTATAGTTTCCCCACATTAGGTGCAGTATAGTTCCCCCACATTAGGCGCAGTATATTTTCCCCACATTAGGCGCAGTATAGTTCCACCACATTAGGCGCAGTATAGCTCCCCACATTAGGCGCAGTATAGTTCCCCGACATTAGGTGCAGTAGAGTTCCCCCACATTAGGCGCAGTAGAGTTCCCCCACATTAGGCGCAGTATAGCTCCCCACATTAGGCGCAGTATTGCTCCCCACATTAGGCGCAGTACAGCTCCCCACATTAGGCGCAGTATAGTCCCCCACATGAGGTGCAGTATAGCTCCCCACATGAGGTGCAGTACAGCTCCCCACATGAGGTGCAGTATAGTCCCCCACATGAGGTGCAGTGTAGTCCCCTACATTAGCTGCAGTATAGCCCCCCACATTAGGTGCAGTATGTTCCCCACATTAGGTGCAGTATAGTTCCCCACATTAGGTGCAGTATAGCTCCCCACATTAGGTGCAGTATAGTTCCCCCCATTAGGTGCAGTATAGTTCCCCACATTAGGTGCAGTATAGCTCCCCACATTGGGAGCAGTACAGTCCCCCACAAGCTCCCCACATTAGGTGCAGTACAGTTCCCACACAGACATACAGCCTCCAGCCTTATACAGTGTATGGCTGGAGGCTGTATGCCTGTGTACTGCCCCACTTCAGTGTTCCAACCACCACTCCTCCGGTCCGGGGTCACAGTCTACTGCTATGGCCTACAGGCCATAGCAGTAGGTCCCGGGATCGAAGGAGTGGTGGTCGGAACACTGAAGATGATGTACAACAAACAGGTAACTTAGTGACAGTGACGGTTTTTAAGGTTAATGCGGGGGCTGCCGCAGAGAGGTAATGGCCAGGACATCCATGTGTCCCGAAAAGATCTTTCGGGACACAGGGATGTCCAGAGTTGTGAGCAGAGAGGATTTAAACTCTGTTCTCTCTCGGTCTTGCAGCGTGGGTTGCTCTGCTCCTCGGTGGCCTTTTCAGTAGGCGGCTGGGCCTAGTTTACTGTAGGGGCTTGGAGCGGCAGCTCCATCAGCCCCTACGCTAATCCGGCCCTGATAGGGTTGGGTAAGGCTGCTACATAAATCTGTAATTCCTCCAACTGCTGGCTGTCACGATGCCGGCTGGCAGGAGGTGGATCCTCTGTGCCAGAGAGGGATTGGCGTGGACCGTGCTAGTGGACCGGTTCTAAGTCACTACTGGTTTTCACCAGAGCCCGCCGCAAAGCGGGATGGTCTTGCTGCGGCGGTAGTGACCAGGTCGTATCCACTAGCAACGGCTCAACCTCTCTGGCTGCTGAAGATAGGCGCGGTACAAGGGAGTAGACAGAAGCAAGGTCGGACGTAGCTGAAGGTCGGGGCAGGCAGCAAGGATCGTAGTCAGGGGCAACGGCAGGAGGTCTGGAACACAGGCTAGGAACACACAAAGAAACGCTTTCACTGGCACAATGACAACAAGATCCGGCGAGGGAGTGAAGGGGAAGTGAGGTATAAAAAGGGAGTGCACAGGTGAACACACTAATTGGAACCACTGCGCCAATCAGCGGCGCAGTGGCCCTTTAAATCGCAGAGACCCGGCGCGCGCGCGCCCTAGGGAGCGGGGCCGCGCGCGCCGGGACAGGACAGACGGAGAGCGAGTCAGGTACGGGAGCCGGGATGCGCATCGCGAGCGGGCGCCACCCGCATCGCGAATCGCATCCCGGCTGGAGACGGTATCGCAGCGCACCGGGTCAGTGGAGCTGCCCGGAGCGCTGCGGTAGCGAGAGTGAAGCGAGCGCTCCGGGGAGGAGCGGGGACCCGGAGCGCTCGGCGTAACAGTACCCCCCCCTTGGGTCTCCCCCTCTTCTTAGAGCCTGGGAACCTGAGGAGCAGACTTTTGTCTAGGATGTTGTCCTCAGGTTCCCAGGATCTCTCTTCAGGTCCACAGCCCTCCCAATCCACCAAAAAGAACCTTTTTCCTTTGACCGTCTTGGAGGCCAGTATCTCTTTCACTGAGAAGACGTCAGAAGAATCGGAGACAGGAGTGGGAGAAACTAACTTGGGAGAAAAACGGTTGATGATGAGTGGTTTAAGAAGAGAGACATGAAAGGCATTAGGAATACGGAGAGAAGGAGGAAGAAGAAGTTTGTAAGAGACAGGATTAATTTGGCACAAGACTTTGAAAGGACCAAGATAGCGTGGGCCCAGTTTGTAACTGGGGACACGAAAGCGGACATATTTAGCGGAGAGCCATACCTTGTCTCCGGGAGCAAAAATGGGGGGAGCTCTTCTTTTCTTATCGGCAAACTTTTTCATGCGAGATGAAGCCTGTAAAAGAGAATTTTGGGTCTCTTTCCATATGGTGGAAAGATCACGAGTCACTTCATCTACAGCGGGCAAACCAGAGGGCAAGGGAGTAGGGAGGGGGGGAAGAGGGTGACGGCCGTACACCACAAAAAATGGGGATTTGGAGGAAGATTCAGAGACTCTGAAGTTATACGAGAATTCGGCCCATGGTAGAAGATCTGCCCAGTCATCCTGGCGGGAGGAAACAAAATGGCGTAAATAATCACCCAGGACCTGGTTAATTCTTTCCACTTGCCCATTGGATTGAGGGTGATATGCAGAGGAAAAGTTTAATTTAATCTTGAGTTGTTTACAGAGAGCCCTCCAGAATTTTGACACGAATTGGACGCCTCTATCCGAGACGATCTGCGTGGGCAACCCGTGAAGACGAAAAATGTGTACAAAAAATTGTTTTGCCAACTGAGGCGCCGAAGGAAGACCAGGAAGAGGGATGAAATGTGCCATCTTGGAGAATCGATCAACGACCACCCAAACAACAGTGTTGCCACGGGATGGGGGTAAGTCTGTAATAAAGTCCATACCAATCAGAGACCAAGGCTGTTCGGGGACAGGCAGAGGATGAAGAAGACCAGCGGGCTTCTGGCGAGGAGTCTTATCCCGGGCACAGACAGTGCAGGCTCGCACAAAATCCACAACATCCGTCTCCAGAGTCGGCCACCAATAGAAACGAGAGATGAGTTGCACGGATTTCTTGATACCCGCATGACCTGCGAGATGGGAGGAGTGACCCCATTTGAGGATTCCGAGGCGTTGGCGTGGAGAAACGAAGGTCTTCCCTGGAGGAGTTTGCCTGATGGAGGCTGGAGAAGTGGAGATCAGGCAGTCAGGGGGAATGATGTGTTGCGGAGAGAGCTCTACTTTCGAGGCATCCGAGGAACGAGAGAGAGCATCGGCCCTAATGTTCTTATCGGCAGGCCGAAAGTGAATTTCAAAATTAAATCGGGCAAAGAACAGAGACCACCTGGCCTGGCGAGGATTCAGCCGTTGGGCAGACTGGAGATAGGAGAGGTTCTTGTGATCGGTGTAAATAATAACGGGAAATCTTGATCCCTCCAACAGATGCCTCCATTCCTCAAGTGCTAGTTTAATGGCTAGAAGCTCTCGGTCCCCGATGGAGTAGTTCCTCTCAGCCGGAGAGAAGGTCCTAGAAAAAAACCCACAAGTAACAGCATGCCCGGAAGAATTTTTTTGTAGAAGGACCGCTCCAGCTCCTACAGAGGAGGCATCAACCTCCAATAGGAAGGGTTTAGATGGGTCAGGTCTGGAGAGCACGGGAGCCGAAGAAAAGGCAGACTTGAGCTGTTTAAAGGCGTCTTCCGCTTGAGGAGGCCATGATTTAGGATTGGCATTCTTTTTGGTTAAAGCCACAATAGGAGCCACAATGGTGGAAAAATGTGGAATAAATTGTCTGTAATAATTGGCGAACCCCAAAAAACGTTGGATAGCACGGAGTCCGGAGGGGCGTGGCCAATCTAAGACGGCAGAGAGTTTGTCTGGATCCATTTGTAGTCCCTGGCCAGAGACCAAGTATCCTAGGAAAGGAAGAGATTGACATTCAAACAGACATTTCTCCATTTTGGCATAAAGTTGATTGTCACGAAGTCTCTGAAGAACCATGCGGACATGCTGGCGGTGTTCTTCTAAGTTGGCAGAAAAAATCAGGATATCGTCCAGATATACAACAACACAGGAATATAAGAGATCACGAAAAATTTCATTAACAAAGTCTTGGAAGACAGCAGGGGCGTTGCACAGGCCAAAGGGCATGACCAGATACTCAAAGTGTCCATCTCTAGTGTTAAATGCCGTTTTCCATTCATCCCCCTCTCTGATGCGGATGAGATTATAGGCACCTCTTAAGTCCAGTTTGGTAAAGATGTGGGCACCTTGGAGGCGATCAAAGAGTTCAGAGATGAGAGGTAGGGGGTAGCGGTTTTTTACAGTGATTTTATTAAGACCGCGGTAGTCAATGCAAGGACGTAGGGAGCCATCTTTTTTGGACACAAAGAAAAATCCGGCTCCGGCAGGAGAGGAGGATTTGCGGATAAAGCCCTTCTTTAAATTTTCCTGGATATACTCAGACATAGCAAGAGTCTCTGGGACAGAGAGAGGATAAATTCTGCCCCGGGGTGGAGTAGTGCCCGGGAGGAGGTCAATAGGACAGTCATAAGGCCTGTGAGGAGGAAAAGTCTCAGCTTGTTTTTTGCAAAAAACATCCGCAAAGTCCATATAGGCCTTAGGGAGACCGGTTACAGGGGGAACCACAGGGTCACGGCAAGGAGTACTGGGAACCGGTTTAAGGCAGTCCTTGGAACAAGAGGGACCCCAACTCTTGATCTCCCCAGTGGACCAATCCAGGGTTGGGGAATGGTGTCGAAGCCAGGGTAGTCCAAGGAGAATTTCGGAAGTGCAATTGGAGAGGACCAAAAACTCAATTTTTTCGTGGTGAGGTCCAATGCACATTAGGAGGGGTTCCGTGCGGTAACGCACGGCACAGTCCAATCTTTCATTGTTAACGCAATTGATGTAGAGAGGTCTGGCGAGACTGGTCACTGGGATGTTGAACCTGTTGATGAGAGAGGCCAAAATAAAGTTTCCTGCAGATCCGGAGTCCAAGAAGGCCTTAGTGGAGAAGGAGAAGGTAGAGGCAGATATCCGCACAGGCACAGTAAGACGTGGAGAAGCGGAGTTGACTTCAAGGACTGTTTCACCTTTGTGCGGAGTCAGCGTACGTCTTTCCAGGCGGGGAGGACGGATAGGACAATCCTTCAGGAAGTGTTCGGTACTGGCACAGTACAGGCAGAGATTCTCCATGCGGCGTCGTGTCCTCTCTTGAGGTGTCAGGCGAGACCGGTCAACTTGCATAGCCTCCACGGCGGGAGGCCCAGGAACGGATTGCAGAGGACCAGAGGAGAGAGGAGCCGGGGAGAAAAAACGCCTCGTGCGAACAAAGTCCATATCCTGGCGGAGCTCCTGACGCCTTTCGGAAAAACGCATGTCAATGCGAGTGGCAAGGTGAATGAGTTCATGTAGATTAGCAGGGATTTCTCGTGCGGCCAGAACATCTTTAATGTTGCTGGATAGGCCTTTTTTAAAGGTCGCGCAGAGGGCCTCATTATTCCAGGATAGTTCTGAAGCAAGAGTACGGAATTGTACAGCGTACTCGCCAACGGAAGAATTACCCTGGACCAGGTTCAACAGGGCAGTCTCAGCAGAAGAGGCTCGGGCAGGTTCCTCAAAGACACTACGAAATTCCGAGAAGAAGGAGTGTACAGAGGCAGTGACAGGGTCATTGCGGTCCCAGAGCGGTGTGGCCCATGACAGAGCTTTTCCAGACAGAAGGCTGACTACGAAAGCCACCTTAGACCTTTCAGTAGGAAACTGGTCCGACATCATCTCCAGGTGCAGGGAACATTGTGAAAGAAAGCCACGGCAAAACTTAGAGTCCCCATCAAATTTATCCGGCAAGGATAATCGTAGGCCTGAGGCGGCCACTCGCTGCGGAGGAGGTGCAGGAGCTGGCGGAGGAGATGATTGCTGAAGCTGTGGTAGTAGCTGCTGTAGCATCACGGTCAGTTGAGACAGCTCGTGGCCTTGTTGCGCTATCTGTTGTGAGTGCTGGGCGACCACCGTAGTGAGGTCAGCGACATCTGGCAGAGGTACTTCAGCGGGATCCATGGCCGGATCTACTGTCACGATGCCGGCTGGCAGGAGGTGGATCCTCTGTGCCAGAGAGGGATTGGCGTGGACCGTGCTAGTGGACCGGTTCTAAGTCACTACTGGTTTTCACCAGAGCCCGCCGCAAAGCGGGATGGTCTTGCTGCGGCGGTAGTGACCAGGTCGTATCCACTAGCAACGGCTCAACCTCTCTGGCTGCTGAAGATAGGCGCGGTACAAGGGAGTAGACAGAAGCAAGGTCGGACGTAGCTGAAGGTCGGGGCAGGCAGCAAGGATCGTAGTCAGGGGCAACGGCAGGAGGTCTGGAACACAGGCTAGGAACACACAAAGAAACGCTTTCACTGGCACAATGGCAACAAGATCCGGCGAGGGAGTGAAGGGGAAGTGAGGTATAAAAAGGGAGTGCACAGGTGAACACACTAATTGGAACCACTGCGCCAATCAGCGGCGCAGTGGCCCTTTAAATCGCAGAGACCCGGCGCGCGCGCGCCCTAGGGAGCGGGGCCGCGCGCGCCGGGACAGGACAGACGGAGAGCGAGTCAGGTACGGGAGCCGGGATGCGCATCGCGAGCGGGCGCCACCCGCATCGCGAATCGCATCCCGGCTGGAGACGGTATCGCAGCGCACCGGGTCAGTGGAGCTGCCCGGAGCGCTGCGGTAGCGAGAGTGAAGCGAGCGCTCCGGGGAGGAGCGGGGACCCGGAGCGCTCGGCGTAACACTGGCCAGAGGGACTTTTAAAGTGACAACCACAGAAATGTGTTTAGGACAGCTGATTGAAGTAAGGGCAGACAATGAGCATGAGAGAATCTCCTCTCGGTGTAAACTGCATCACCACCAAACACGAGTGACTTGTCAACAGAGTATGAAAGTAAAGTTCCACTTTGATATAACTAGCACTAATTAAAATTGCAGGAACCCATAGAAAGTAGATTCGGTGGGATAGAGGTATACAGTAGGCTTCCGCAGCACTCTGTAGGCTTGCACAGTGAATGGTGTACAGCTTGTGGTAAATGGTATAAATTCACCCGGGTCACACCCTATAAGGTGTTGGATGGATAGAGGGGTGCTTTTAATATTAGATGTGACACAGGAGTAGATAAAACAAAGCACAGCCTTTGCAATATCACAGAGGTAAGAATGTCTGGAGCAAGGGAATGCTCTGAAAGAAATGAGGTAGCGTATGTGGGTCTACAGAAACAGTTGGTACTTCTCTGTATCAATGTCTGTCTTGTTCCCTTGCCTTTTACCACCCTGCAACCCTGCTTCTACATCCCTTTTTGTACCTTGTAGCATGAATAAAGTCTTAAGGATTACTCTGCTACTGGACGTGGCGAGTGCTTTCATCTACATTTCTTCTACTTCAATTGGTACTCCAATAGTGTTCATTGGAATTAGTTTAACAGTCCTTAGCTTTCTCACTGGGGGTGTAAGCTCTTAGAGTGACATCCAGGTTGTAGAATCCTTTCCTTGCAGGAGTTTACTGTACTTCAGATAGTCCTGGGAAAACTTTGAGATGCTGGTCCTTTTCTTTATGTTAGGGGCCTTATGACGTTGGTCCTCACGCTTATGGGGAGGCTGCATAAGCAGACTACACACTGCATCCTATCCCTCGAAGAATATGCACTAAACTGCTCTTGTATCTTCTAGACTAGACAGGATTTAATCTCTCTGAGAGGAGAAAGGTGAGGCTACAGAGGGCTACTCCATTTAACTAAATGTTCCTCAATACTAGGCAAAATTCTACTATAGGTGAATGGGCTCCTTTACAGTCAGTACAATGGTATACAGCAATAGAAGACAGTACAACTACATGAAAACAGGATTATTCTGCATAAATAACATCCCAATTTGTCAAGCAACCAACAAATTCTTATCACAGAAACACGCAGTGGCACGCTGCAGAATGTTGTAAAGAAACTTGGAAAATGTCAACAGGCTGCTGGTAATAGATCTTCATTCTTATTTCATATTTTGATTGCATATGGGTTTTCTGCTGCAAATTGGATATAAATCTTTTTTGCTCATTTACTTATTTAACAGCTAAATAGTCTAGAATAACTAGAATAATATTAAACCCATATTAAAATACATCTACAGCAATTAGCCTATTTGTTGATGGATTTTAGGTAAAGGCATTCATTGGCTGCACTGCAACAAACTGAGAAAATATAAATAAAAACAGACAATTCTTCATTTTACATTCTCTGGCTAGAGTAACCATTGGTCTTCAAAAGGTAAGGCATCTTTCACACTATGAAATTGTTCCATTTAGGAACTTCCGTCAGAAGTTCCGTCACTATATTTGGGAAAACCGGCCATTACAAAACCCCTGACGGCCGTGACTAAATTGCATTGCAGTCTATGGGGTTTTGTAACTGCCCGTTTGCACCCGTATATGCCCCTAATTCATTACGGACTTTATACAGTGACAGGACATCGTGGCGGAAAAATTACTGCATGCAGTAATTTTTCCGCCACGATGTCCCGTCACTATATAACGTCCGTAAGGAATTGCGGGATATACAGGTGCAAACGGGCAGTTACAAAACCCCATAGGCTGCAATGCGATTTAGTCACAGCCGTCAGGGGTTTTGTAACGGCCGGTTTTCCCCGATATAGTCACGGAACTTCTGACGGAAGTTCCGAAACAGAACAATTTCATAGTGTGAAAGAGGCCTAAAGCATAGGAGTATTTCAATAGAAAAAGAATAGAAAAATCAATAAAAAAAATAATAGATTAATAGATTAATAAAGTAAACAATTTTGTGTCTCCTCACTAAGTTTACATGATCTGGTGCCACAATCAAATATTAACTTCAACAACCGTGCACAGTGCACATTTCTTTATTAACAAGATAATGGGGCACTAATATCATGTGAAGTGTGTTTCATCCATTATGTAATGAATGCTGTTTATTCTCGATGCTCTATAGTGGTCCTGCTATATTTCATGCTGTATTTAAGAGCTAAATATAGGCTTAACTGTAGGTGAGGATCAGTGGTCTGATGTCCATCAGTCATATTGTAGACCCATACCAAGGCATAAGACATTAAAATGATGAGGGATTGTTTTTGTGTGGGACCAACTGCATTTAATAATGCCACCTTCTGATTTAACACATGATTTATTGTGAAAACTGGAAAAATACAAAACTTGTGGGATAAAATGGAAAAAAAAAAAAACAATTCTGGAACTTTTTTTCATTCCATTTTTAGACCATTCACCGTGTGGTAAAACAAGTAAACTTTTTTTCTCTGTATCATTAAAATGAAAATGATATCCTATTTATATTGGTTTATTTTGTTTTACTGCTCTCTGCACAGGTTCTGACAAATTTCCCCCTATAACTTTCAATTTTTCCATCTACAGACATGAACAATATAAAAGCACTTTATGGCATGTTTCTGGTGCGGAATGAATGTTTTTAAAGTACGTGCATGTAGGTATACAAAGGTATATAAAGATGGAAAGCACATATATAAGTGAACAAAGGCACACAGGCTTGCAGGGTTTATGTAGAGTTGTGCTCCTCTCTATAAATCCCTGTGCATCAGACTGCTTATGCACTCTCCCTGAAATCTTGTCATCTTTGAACAGGCGAAGATTTTAAACACTGAATAAGTTCTTAGGAAGACTTGAAAAAGAGTGACTAAGCACCACCTGCCTTCGCCCTAACAAATCTTCAAGCCACTTGCGCTACACACAAGCAACAAGGGAGCTCTTCTGTGTAAGCCCGATCAAAGGTGCCGGCAAAGCACAAGGAGTAGTCCAATATAAGAAGTAATGGAGATAAGAAGCAGCACTCATCGATACTTGCAGGAAGGCTTTAATGCGAAGTGCACCTACAGACAGGTATCAAGCAGCTGGAGCGTTGACAGGTAAGAGTGACACAGTGTTTCACCGGGGCTTCATCCGCCTCTATGCTGTGACGTGACAGCGGCGCTCCTGAAATGCCATGCCAACAGTTCACAACAAAAACTAGCGCATGTGCACAGCACTCACACGTAGAATCAGCGGAGCGCAGGTGACAGAAGCTTTACAAAGTATAGGAGGCTCTGAAAACCCGGACCGGGTTCCACGCTGGCATACAGCAATGTAACAATCAAAGAAGATAAGAAAGTGAATAAAAAATAAAACACATTAGTGATACAGGTAATGAAAACAAGCTTAATAAAAAATACTATGAAAAGGGACCTGCGTAAGATAGTAGTCAAATACATACATATGCATTACAGAAAAATACTCATGTCAATTTTTTCATTTAAGCCAGGGGAACCCATGGCATCTGTATGCAGAATCCACGTAGCTTCTTTCTTGAGAAGCTTTTTGTGGCGATCTTCGCCATTTTTTTGGGTGGGGGGAGAACTAACTTCAAGATCAGTAGCACTTTAGGATCTCCGTTATGGCAAGTTTTGATGTGATCTGTGAGACGTGGGCACCCGTGCCCAGTCCTCACAGACCGAAAATGTTCCTGGATACGTGTGTATAGGCACCGTATTTTTTTGCCTATATAATACAGCCCACAAGGGCACTGTATTATTTATATGACAAATTTTGTTTTGCACGTTATAAACTGGTTTATGCGCCATTCTACACCTCCTATAGGGCAGTATTTCATCTCGCTATTAAATTGGCACATAGAGCTCTGTCTGCACATGAAATTATCTTTAGGGAGGGATATGTCTAACCAAGTGCCTGTGTCCTGTGAGAGTTTGATGCAACCTAAATGTGTTCCCAGGGTATATGTCCAACTGTGAGAAAAGAGGGGTTTATTAACTGCAATTTCTTTGAGATCCAGGTCGTTTTCAATAAGGTGCCAGTGCTTCCTAATGGCTGTCTGTATGACGGTATTCAGGGGAGTGTTTTAAACCCTAGGTTGCTGGCAAGCGTAAACTGTTCGGAGAGTGGTGGTGGTAGCAGCCGGAGGCACAAAATGGGTCAGGTTACCGGTGGATCCACAGCATAAAACATGCTTAAGATCTCTTAAGTGTGACCCATCCCTAATGGAATTTGGGGAAGAAGAAGGGTTGGGAAGAGATATGGAAAATGCTGTTTTAATCTGGATAAATGTAAGGTTATGGTGGGCGCAACTTCAAAAAGTTGTACAAATTTTGCACAAAAATACTTTGTTTTGTTAAAAAAATTCTACAAATTTTTGATTTTTTTCCCCACCATTATTTCAATGATAAATGCTCCCCTTTATTTCTAAGGCCCAAGTGCATAACCTTAAATTTATACAGATTAAAACAGCATTTTCCATATCTCTGCCTAACCCTTCTTCTTCCCCAAATTCCATTAGGGAAAGGTCACACTTAAGAGATCTTAAGGGTGTTTTATGCTGTGGATCCACCGGTAACCTGACCCATTTTGTGCCTCCAGCTGTTGCCACCCCCTTCCCCCGCCTCGCCCCGCCTGTGGCCTTCTCGCAGCAGCAATCCGCTGCTATGAGCAGCCACACAGAGGGCCTGCGAGTCACCGAGTACACTCTGACATTGTGGAGCAGCCGCTATGTCTGAATGCACTGCACATGTGGCAACAGATGAAGACACAAAAGGGGTCGGGTCACCGGTGGATCTGCAGCATAAAATACACTGCGGATTTGTTACGTGTGACCCTACCCCTAGAATGATATTTTTCTCCTCTGTGATGATCATCATACTCATTTTAGATTCATCTGCAAATATTAAAAATGTACTCTGTTATCCATCTACAAGATCATCAATGAACATTTTGAAAAGAAATGGCCCCTGTACTGACCTATACCCAACTCATAACTGTACACCAATCAAAGTATCTTACAGCAATAACTATCCTTTGTTTCCCATCACTGAGTCAGTTCCTAACCTATTTACACATATTTTCCACTAGTCCAGCAAAATGTTGATTAAAAAAATGGAAACAAAATATTTAAAACATTTGCATTTATTTAGTATCAAATATGAGTGTCAAATGTAGAAATACATGCATCTACACACCGTGGCATGCTATCAATGAGGCTATTAATGATTATGTGAGGAATGTTCTGCCTCGCTGAATGCACTTGGACGTGCAAATCATGATATCTACTGCTGGCAGCCTACTCTGCAATTGCCAATCAATGACGTTCCATCAATGTGCTTGATGGGAGACAAGATATAGAACCAAAAGGACAACACAGCAGGGGGAAGAGGTGTCACAAAATTGACAAATAACCGAATTACAAGTTTATCCCCTGTTGAGTATATGGGCCGTTAACATGTGAACTCCAATATATATAGCAACCAAAGAAGAGAAAAAGCGGAGTCACTTCATAGACAAATGTTGTGTCATATAGACACTAAGTTTATTGAGTACATAAAAAAAACAATGCAAACAGTATAAAAATTGTTGTGGCAGCTAAGAAATACAGCATCAATAGGTGATATCACCGGCCCCGCACCTTAACAGTTAAAAACAAACAAGTATTGTACGTAGGTCATATCCCATAGCAACTATAAAGGTCATGAGAATGTAAACATGAACACGTAAATCATTTGCAAAGCACTTATTGCACAAAATGTACTATAGCATGTATACCATAAAGCCTCAAGTGAGGTTAAAGTGCTTAATAGTAAATAGAGTGGCAAATGCATGTAAACGAAAACCATATGGAATACAGGCCTAATATAAAGTGGCAAGAGTGAGGGATCAATGGCAGGCGCCGGGAAAGCACCACTCCAATGCACGTTTCAGTACGTCACCTACGTTGTAGACGTAGGTGACGTACCGAAACGTGCGTTGGAGTGGTGCTATCCCCGCGCCTGCCATTGATCCCTCACTCTTGGCACTTTATATTAGGTCTGTATTCCATACGGTTTTTGTTTACATACATTTGCCACTTTATTCACTTTATTACTTTTGCATTCACTTCCAGGCAAAGGAAAAGAGAGGTGGTAACTATAAAAGCAAGTATACTAAACGATTGTTTGAGCTAGTGATTGTGTGTTTGTATACAAGAGTGTGAAGTATACAAGTTAATGTAAGTATAAAAGTGAGAGGGACTTAAAATTAAGGGAATACTGTAAGAAGTATTGTGAGAATTGAGTGTATTTCTGTGAGTTATTGTTTCCTCTTTCCCTGTCTGGGAGGAATACAGGTGGAGAGTGGGTGGAGTAGTTAATTAGCAGCTGATGAATTGCAGCTGTTGCAGCCAGCTACCCATTTGCATTCACTTCCAGGCAGTGGAAGAGAGAGGTGGTGTCTGGTAACTATAAAAGCAAGTACACTAAGCGATTGTTTGAGCTAGTGATTGTGTGTGTGTGATACAAGAGTGTAAGTATAAAAGTTAGAGGGACTTAAAATTAAGGGACTTTAAATTGGGAGTTTAATCAGACATCTTATCCCCTATCCAAAGGATAGGGGATAAGATGTCTAGGGGTGGAGTACCCCTTTAATATATTTATTAATGACCTAGTAGAGGGGTTGAATAGTAAAGTAGCAATTTTTACAGATGATACTAAACTCTGTAAAGCGGCAAACACTATAGAGGACAGTGCACTGTTACACATGGATCTGGATAGGTTGGAAGTTTGGGCTGGGAAGTGGCAGATGAGATTCAACACTGATAAATGTAAGGTAATGCACATGGGGAAGAAAAATCCGGGCAGGGATTATGTATTAAATGGGAGAACACTTGGGACGACTGATGTGGAAAAGGACTTGGGAGTCTTAGTCAATAGTAAATTTAGCTGTAGTGACCAGTGTCGGGCAGCTGCTGCCAAGGCAAATAAAATCATGGGGTGCATCAATAGGGGCATAGATGCCCATGACAAGGAAATAATTCTACCGCTGTACAAATCACTAGTCCGACCACACATGGAATACTGTGTACAGTACTGGGCACCAGTGTACAAGAAAGATATAGTGGAGCTGGAGAGGGTTCAAAGACGGGCAAAAAAAGTAATACGAGGAATGGGAGGACTACAGTACCCAGAAATATTATCAGAATTAGGGCAATTTAGTTTAGAAAAAAGAAGGCTTAGGGGAGACATAATAACTATGTATAAATATATCAGGGAACCATACAGAGATCTCTCCCATGATCTATTTCTACCCAGGACTATCTCTATAACAAGGAATCATCCTCTACGTCTAGAGGAAAGAAGGTTTCTACACCAGCACAGACGGGGGTTCTTTACTGTAAGAGCAGCGAGACTGTGGAATTCTCTGCCAGAGGAGGTGATCATGGTGAACTCTGTAAAGGAATTTAAAAGGGGTCTGGATGCATTTTAGAGAATAATAACATTACAGGTTATGGATTCTAGATCTATATCAACTCAGAAGGGACTCATTAGGGTTATAGGTTGAACTTGGTGGACTCTGGTCTTTTTTCGACCTTATGAACTATGTTACTATGCTAATATGATGCTGTAATTCTCTTGCTACCACAACAATTTTTATACTGTATGCGTTGTCTTTTTTATGTACTCAATAAACTTGGTGTCTGTATTACACAATATTTGTCTATGAAGTGACTCCGCTTTTTCTCTTCTTTGGTTGATGGGAGACAAGTTCAGTGATGCTGCAGACCATGGTAGCACATTTGGGCCACAGAAGCTGCTCACAGTAGTACCAGCAACATTTGGCCTAGTGTTGGCACGTTAAAAAACTGCTCCTGGGACACTTTAGTGCAATGGCCTGACCACTGGTTTTATGATCAAATTATTGTAATGCCGAGCTGTTAGTATACATGGAATAAAGACCAGAGGAGTCTGGCTATGTACATTATAAGAAGGCCCAGTGTGATGCATATTCATGGCTTTGCCCACATTGTCTCCAGACCAAACTACATTCCAGGTTACATTCCCATCTTGCTCTGCAATATCATAGCTTTTGATGGAGGTGACGTGCGGTCAATGGAATACTTTGTAGCTGTATGTCATGCTAATGCCTTCTGATGGTATGAGTATGAGTAGACACTGTTTGATGTTCTAGGATTGGTACGTAATGTCCGATTTAACTCACAGATGGATTCTCTTGCTGTCATTCCTATTCCCCATGGATCCTCCAATCACTGAGACAGACAATGCTGAATAGTGCTAAAATCTTGTCCTACACATGTAAGGATATCCCAGAGTGATAAGCTAAGTCTCTCATTTCAAGGATTCTGTCCCTCTCAATTTGTGACAATGGCAATACATTTTGCAATGAATTGCACCTTAAGGAACAGGATTCATCACAAATCATATTGTATTTGCATAACCTTTTCAAGCTTTTTGTTCTTGGTGTTGCAATTTTAATGTCGAGGAGCGTATTACTGACCTTCCCATAGAATTTAATTGGATTATTCTGACAGGACAGATCCTTCTCATGAACTCATGCTGGTGCTGTGCTGTAAAGTTGTTTTCATTAAGATATTCCCAGATCTCTTTGAAAACCCTCAAATATTGTACCCACAAAAGGTATTAAACTTGAAGCCGTATAGTTTCCAGGATCACTTATTAACCCCTTTTTGAATATCAGCACCACATTTGCTAGGGAACATTTTTTTCAAGGTATTTGTGAGGGATCTGGCTGTCAGAACATCCATAATAAGCTCCGAACAGAAGAAAAAGACAGCTGGCACAACATAGCATGTAGTCCAAAATCCAAAAGGTCACAATTTTTCAGACTCATAAATAGCAGGAAGTGCTCAATTCTAAATAGGGAGAGCTAGATAAAGTAGAATGGCAGTCACCCAGGTATGTGAAAAAACATCTTGATGCTTTATTAAGTCATCAATATACAAAAGTGCGTAAGACAGTGAAGTTCAGCAACCCCACAGGAGAAATGGTTACAGCAGTTTTTACATGCACAGTGTGCTTCATCAGACACCCTTTATACCTCCATGTGGTATTGCATGGAGTCCCCCCCCCCTTACCCATCTATAAGAGTAGATTCTCAAATAGAATGAAATACCCTTGTAGTGCATATATAAACAGGGGTTGTCCTACTAGTTGGGCTATGGGGGGTTGGGTAACTCTAGTAACTCTTGATATTAAGCCTGGCTGGTTTTGTTTTGATTCTTATAAGAAATATTGCACATTTCGGCAGGAAGACATATTCTACTTTGCTGGTTGAGGTACAGGAATCTACAAGTCTTATCACATAATTCTACTGCCATTCTCTAGTCATTGTTCACACATAAGCCATACATTAAACATTGAAGCAGCAGTTCCAGCAGGTGTGAAGGGATCAGGTATGTTTGGTATACTTCCTGTGATAACAGTACCCCTGCGGCTCTCTCACACAAAGGAATCTACTGGTAACCTTAGACTAGCGGAGACACCTAACAATGACTTATTTAGCGTCTTAGTCCAATTGTACATTCCCTTTAAAAGATAACAATCCCTTTTGAATCACACCAAATGTTTTTTTCTTCCTTTAAACTCTGAAATTGAGAATTCTGCTGATCTTCTCTTACCAGACCACAGTGCTTTGTAGTTCAGATAGCCACACAGTTAATGTTGCTAGAGAATAG
The DNA here is from genome assembly GCF_029499605.1 of Hyla sarda. Classification (NCBI taxonomy): domain Eukaryota; kingdom Metazoa; phylum Chordata; class Amphibia; order Anura; family Hylidae; genus Hyla; species Hyla sarda. The sequence goes on along the minus strand of NC_079194.1, from coordinate 166,270,280 downwards.
CTCTCAAAGGCTAATCTCTGGTCTGCTTCTGAGAGTTCTCAGACTCTTAAATGTAGCTAGCTATGTATACAAATGGAGAAGATAACACAAAATCATCAAAAATGTGCACAAAATTGGTATATCCAATGGTGTACAACCATATATTTAGATTTCAAATGCTCCATGGTCCAACTCCACCCTCCCTTGCTTGTAAATTTTCCAGAGGGTTGGCAGCCTGTGCAATTTGTTATCTTTCATCAGAAAATGCTGTGAAGAAAATTCAGACAGGGTCCCCAGGGGACACAATCAGCTTCATGGGTTGCCTTTATCATAAATAGGAAGGGAAGTACAGAAAAGGCAGGGGTTCTGTATCCCAAGCGCTACTGTTAAATAAAACCGATAGGCCAGAAGGTACACAGGATGCTTTTTATTCGTACATAAAAGGTACATCTGGACAACGCGTTTCGGTGTGCTCTCCCGCCTTCTTCAGGTCCACAATATAAAATTTATTAACACCAATAAACAACAAACACCATCACAGACCAAAGGAAAATGGTTGATAATGATGAGAGATAGACCAAACAACGTATCATAGAGGGTACTTTGGCTCCTTTAAAACATAACTTTTACTAAAATCACATTAAAATATTATGGTTCTACAACACCACAAGATGTGCTACAAACAATACAAAATGTACATAGCTCGTCTTGCAATGACGTGTTACACAATACACAGTACTAAAGTGAAAAAAAGTGATGCATGGGATAGAGATTGAGCTAATATGCCTCAGGGTAACACCCAGGTTCACAAATGTAAATTACTGTTAACAATACCTGCTAATAAAACATCAAATGCAGTACATGTTCAAAATCTTCCAACGCGTTTCCCACAACAGACTGGTAAACGATCAAAAGTAATGGAGTTCATAAGGGGAAAAAAGTGCAGGACTAAGAAGAAACAAAGATACAGCTGCAGGTAAGTATAAGTAAAAATGATTAACCTACAGTACGCCACAGAGGCGTAACCCTTGAGCCCCAGTAAAAATGAGGTACAAATAATCAATATGTAAAAATATATATAATTTTATTTAATACAAAAACATGAATTAAAAATATGCATATAGGACGGAAAGAATTAATAATGTACAGTCAATGTAAATACATTAATAAAAATTTGTCTCAAATTTACAACATGTATTAATAAAAAGCAGGATGAACAAAGGGAGGGGGAGGAGTCCGTATGGGAAAAATATAAATATATTGTGTAAAAAGATAATATATATGATGTATATGATCAATGTATGTAAAGCCACCTAAGTATAAATGGTCCAATAGATATTTATAAAAAAAGGGGACACAACACAATTAATGTGACCCAAGCTGCCAAAGACAAAGAAGTTAAGAGTAAAGTATAAATAAAGTGCAAATGCTTAAAAACAAGAACCATTCACTTCAAAGGTGAACAAATATATGTGAAAAAATGTATCACAGAGTGCATAGCAGAGCAAAGTGCAACGTGCTGACTATCAGTGATGACAAAAAAGTAAAAAAATACTAAGTGTGAGTGCTGAATAGATATAAACAACAAAAGATTGCAACAAGGAAAATGGCAGCTGAGTGTAAAAGATAGCGAACATACAAATACCGGACTCTACCCCACGCCTGCTAAGGATCTCCGACGCGTTTCGCCCTTTGCTCTGCTATACACTCTGTGATACATTTTTTCACATATATTTGTTCATCTTTGAAGTGAATGGTTCTTGTTTTTAAGCACTTGCACTTTATTTATGCGCTGCGGAATCTGTAGGCGCTATATAAATAAATTATTATTAATTATTATTATTATTTATTTATACTTTACTCTTAACTTCTTTGTCTTTGGCGGCTTGGGTCACATTAATTGTGTTGTGTCCCCTTTTTTTAATTAATATCTATTGGACCATTTATACTTAGGTAGCTTTACATACATTGATTCCTTCATAGTATCTTATATACCATATATATTATCTTTTTACACAATATATTTATATTTTACCCATACAGACTCCTCCCCCTCCCTTTGTTCATCCTGCTTTTTATTAATACATGTTGTAAATTTGAGATGAATTTTTATTAATGTATTTACATTGACTGTACATTATTAATTCTTTCTGTCCTATATGCATATTTTTAATTCATGTTTTTGTATTAAATAAAATTATATATATTTTTACATATTGATTATTTGTACCTCATTTTTACTGGGGCTCAAGGGTTACGCCTCTGTGGTGTACTGTAGGTTAATATTTGGTCTCTCTCTCTCTAGCAGACCCCTTTTATTTCTTTCTTCAATAGAGCCATTTCTTGGACTCTTTTATAAGTAAAAATTAACCAGTAGGTAAAATAACCCGGTCCACTACGGGACCCCTCACTCAGATCCTGGAGGTAAGTACTGGATCAAGGAAGAGTCTGTGATAATCATAATGTATGACACCTCTCCTCAATCTGGCAAGAGTGTTACATCTTGAGATGCTGATAAATAGACACAAAAGGACGCCGAAACATGCAGCCAGGAATGCCCCCCCCCCTATGAAAAGTAGCCAATCAGCCACAGAGTCAGCCACATAGGGTAAAGAGCCTGCGCCTGCCAGACAAACTATGTACATTTTGTGTTGTTTGTAGAACAAACAAGGAACCATAAGAATACCATTGTATTTTAATGTGATCTTAGTAAAAGTTACGTTTTAAAGGAGCCATTTTACCTTCTGTGATACTTAGAACAAAAAAGAAGTTGGTTATAATAAAGCACTACAGAGATTCATTATAGTTAAGACCTTTCCAGATTTTAATGGAGAGAGTCAGGGAGAAATTCTTGTACCTGGAGCCATTAAAACACAGCTTGTGTCCTTCACTTGCAAACCATCCATAGCTCATTAATAGACTTCCGTGAAATTGAGAAAAGGAAATTTTGACAGATGTGGTGGTGTCCTGCATATATCCAAAACCTATGAAACTAAATGCCATACTGATTCTGGGTTTTGAACAGCTTGGAATTGCGTATTACTTTTATTACAATTATTAACAGCTGGTCACATAGCAGTTGTATGGCGTAACACATATATTTTATTATGTCCCATTTATTGCTTTGGGTGGAAATACCCTTTAAATGATCATATAGTCAGAACTTGTATCTTACAACGTGACATCTGACAATACTTGCTTTTTCCCCTTGGTGGCACTTTTCATTAGATCATTATTTGGCAGTTCTTAAATTGGAGCCTCTGGCAATGGAGCTAATGGGGGTATTTAGGATAGGGACTTTTGTAAAGGATCAAAAGATGCTTCTTTGTTGCATTAATAATGAAATGTTCCTTGAAATGTTCATTCATGAAAAGAGACTCCTAATATGAAAAGGAAGATGAAACAATGATCTTTTTGTGCAACGAAGCGTAAGTTGTTTTAAAGTGGAAATACATTCATCTTAGTTACTTTATCTCTTGAATGTGCTGACAGTCAGTGGTGTAATGAGTTATAATAAGCCGGTGCATGATGGAGGAACAGACAGAAATATTAATAATAGAATGTAAAGTGTTCTATGTGAAAATATAGAAATTGTAATAAAAAATTATATAAACAAATTGGTAATTTTCTACAATTTATGGGGGCTTTTCTTATTAGAATAACCCATATCCATATACCCTATAAGGACTTTAGATTTTATGTGGGCGGGGGTCGGGGGTCGGGGGGGGGGGGGGTCTGTTCTGGAAACCTAGTAGCCTTAGTGGAGAGCAACTGAAAAGAGCAGATCTTGCTCTGGAGACGTCGATTTACTGTATGCCTTGTGCTCACTTGGGAAATATATCAGGAGCTGAGCATGCTATATAGCCAGTTTCCATGCTGCTTTGGGAGTAAGAAAGCCTACCACAGCAGGCCACCAACAAGAAATATTTGCAGAATTTCATCAACCTCTTGTAGATCCATGTCCGGCAGTTCCAAGATTACAGGCACTACCTGTTGCAATATTGCTTTCAGAAAGAAGTACAGGGTTGCCAACTAGATTTTATTTTTTTACAACTATTAAAACATTTTTTGTGGACAAATTAGAAAACTACATTATAAAGATCATGAGTTGTGTGTGTATATACATATATACACACACACACACACACACACATATACATACATACACATAGATACATATACATACATATATATATATACATACACACACACATATATATATACATACACACACACACACATAGATACATATACATACATATATATATATACATACACACACACACACACATATATATATATATATATATATATATATATATACACACACACACACACACACACACATATATACATACATATACAGATCAATTTACTGATATAAGATCATTACCAGCATGCATTCTTAGCTGTAAATTGATGCGCTGAAGTAGCAGCAATTAAAATTTTTTTTTTTTTATAATAATGCAGTTCTATTCTTTTGATGAGCACTGCAAAAAAAGTTCCCTATTTTTATGGACTGTCCAGAAATTTACGGATTGTTGGCAACCCTGGAGTAGTCCTTTTTTTTATACAGTTTAAGCTCACAATTTAGTCTTTTAAAGGGTTATTCTCTCTTGTAGGGTTTAAATTGTCCATAACTTTATTTATATTTTTAGTTTTTTTTACAACCCCATGGGGGATATTTATCAAAGTTGTCTATGTCCCGCATCAATATAGACCAAACTACAGAGAGTTAGTCTGGTCTATTGTGCACCTAATTTATCAAATGGCGCACAGACTGCATGATCTATGCTTTAGTCTATAGTTAAGCCTGCGACTTTCTGTGCGACAAATTTAGACAAGAAAAACCAGTCTAAATCCTTTGATAAATCTCCCCCCTAGTGTCTATTTAGGAGGAATATACATGCAGATGCAGATCCCATATTAGTGACCCCCTGGTATGATCAACCGTGGACATGATTCCTTCTTTCTCTATTCACAGAAGAAGCTCTCTCCCAGAATGTCTCACCAGTAGACTTTGACAACATTGTGGGCAATTAACCCTTCTGCTAAACTTGTGACAATAACAATGCTTCTGATACATAGCCATTGTTTTCCTAGAATTTGCACCAGCAAAAAATACACACATTTCCACTCATATCTGTATTCTGTAAGAAGTGAGAGAAAGGTCAGGGCAGAGAATTGTCCAGAAATCATTATATTCTACACAGATTCTCTTTAATTATTGCAATAGTCAACACAGTTGAGGAGAGAAATCATCCCATGGCTTAGCTACAGATTAAATTATTTGCGTACTTCACTGTCCTTGCAATAAAGGTTACCTATGTTTCAAAACATATAAGAAAACACAGATCAGATGCGCCCTGTCAGTCTGGGCTACAATTTATAGACTTTGAAGCCTCATTGTTCAAGGATTTTCTAAACTTTCTCTGTGGAACAATCCAATAATAACCTCAGTTGTGTGTATAGATTGGAAGGGATTGCCATACTCCTGCTGGAAAAAGAGTATGAGGTAATCAAAGATAAGACAGTCAGAGATTAAGGAGAAGATCATGAGAAATAAGGAGAGAAAAAAGTAGAGTAGGTAATTGTGAAGGAAGGAATAAATAATGAAGGCAGGAAGAAAAAAAGGGAGTGTGTAAGAGATATAAAAGGAGAAAAGTAAGGGAGGACCCAGAAGAAAGGAAAGAAATAGTAAATGAAAAAAGGAAAGAATAAAAGGAAAGAAAGGAGGGAGAAAGGAAGTAGTGGAAAGAATGAGGAAGAATAAATGAAAGATAGGTGGGAAGTAAAGTAGGCAGGATAGGAGGAAGGAAATGACAGAATGGAAGTAGAAAATGTGAAAGGAAAGGGCGAGGGGAGGATAAAAAGGCAGAAATAAAATCAAAGTTAGGAGAAGATAAGGAGGGGAAGAAAAGGGAAAAGAAAGAATGGAGAGAAAGAAGGGAAGGTTAAAGAATTGGAGAAAGGGAAATGTTAGGTTGTTGATGTTACGTGCAGCACTCCAGCCAGACATGCTAGCCGTGAGCGCTTTCCTTCCCTTTCCTCCTCAGCCGGCAGGGCCGGGATTCGCATCACAGAACGAGCCCTCATGCGAATCCCAGCCATTCACCTTCGCTCTCTGCTGTCCCTCCGGTCCTCTCTCAGCCCTGGCACGCATGTCACCGCCTCCTAGGGTGCGCGAGCAGGAACTTTAAGATTTAAAGAGGCAGTGCACCTGTAATTATGATCCACACCTGTACCTATCCTATAAGTGTCAGCACCCCTCCACTAACCCCTGCCGGATCTTTGTTTGCCATAAGTGCCTTAGTGAAAGAATTTTGTCCTTGCCTTGTTCCAGACCCCTTTGTTCCGTGACCTGACCTTGCTCCTCTGCCGCCTTCCTTCTGTCCTCCTGCCACGTTCCTGACCTTGGACCTGTGTCGCCAGTCCTGTCCTTCTGCTATCCTGACCACGACTTGCCGTATCTCTCCGGTGCCTCGTATCTCCCCAGCCGCCTGTGTGGTCGAGTCGTGCCTGGGGTAGAGACCTGGGTGTCGCCTGCCGCACCAAGACCATCCTGCTTTGCTGTGGTCTGTGGTGAAAACCAGCGGCACCTTAGACTCCGCTCCCTGGCATGGCCCACATCATCTACCACACAGATCCAGTGGATCCACTACTATCGTGTGTGTTCCAGCCTTTTGCCGTGAGTCTTACAGTTGAAAATAATGAAGGTAGGAAAGAAGGGAATGTGAGAAAGGGAGAAATAATTATTTCAGAGAAGGAAGGGATGGTGAAAGGAAACAAAGGAGTGTAGGAAGGAAAGGTGGAAAAAAGAAGGAAGATAAGAAGGGAGGGAGAAATTAATGAAAGAAAAAAGGTAGGAGGAAGGGAAGAAAGGAAGGAAGGTAGTAAGGAAAGTAGAAAGGAAGACGGAGGATAAAGGAAAGACATATGAAGAGTTGAGAAAGAAATGTAGGAAAGGGGAAATGATTAAAAGGAGATAAAAATAGAATGAGATGGAGAAAAAAATGAAGAATGAGAAAAAGTGGAGGAAAGAACCATTGAAGACAAAGAATGGAAAGAGAAAGTATCAAAACCCTGACCCTGCCTATACCCAACCCCTCTGTATTTTTCTGACCCTCCTGTGCCTGACCCAGACTGTCAACCATGCACTTGAAAAATATTAAGCTTGCTGTCACCTGCCTGTACCTGAGCCCCCAAAACTTTGCTATGCTGCCTCCCCCCTGCCTATATCCCCAGTCGCCAGCCACCACTTAACCGGAACCATTCTTTCAGTAGCAACCTGGAATCTCTCTTGCAGCAGAAGTCCAGTTTCCACACTAAAGAAAACTAAGAGAATACTTAGATTTTACTGCAAAATTTGGTTCACCATTGAACTGGTAGGTGGCACAGTGGGTCTACACCCATTGGGGCATTACAAGGTTAAAAAAATGAAGGTAGGAAACAAGAGAAAGAGAGAAGTAAAACAGAAAAATAGAGAGAAGAAAGGAGGGAAGAAGGTAAGAAAGAAGGTGAGGAGTGTTGGAGAAAGCAAGTCAAAAGGGATAAAGGAACAAACTATGCAGTTAAAGGGGTAATCCTGTGGCTGGGTTTACACACACAGTACTTTGGTCATTATTTTGATCAATATTTTTAGACAAAACCAGGAGTGTAACCGATACAGAAATCAACTATAATAAAAAGATTTGACCCACTTTTGGCTTTGGCTAACAATACTAACCAGAATATAGACCAAAATAGCCAAAAATTTAAGGAAATTACCTATTCACAGGATAGAACTGTATTCACCTAGCATCGGAAGTCCCAGAGAGAGTGAATAGAGTGACATCATGTCCGGCCAGGAGGAATATAGACGTTTATTATTATGATCATTTGGAGCCCCAGTGGTATGACCCCCTCCAAATACGGTAGTTATTACTTTTTGGTGGATAGGTGGTACATTTTAATCTTTTAATAACCCCTTTCAGTGGTGTTGCTAGGGTTGGTGTCACCCGGTGTGGTAGAAAATGTCACCCTCGTCCTAAACAACCCACCTCCAAAACATTTTTTTTAGCCTGTTGTCAGCTGGTACATACCGCCGTGACTTGGTCCAGCTAAGCCCATGTTCATGTGGCAGAATTTCTGCTGCAGCAGAGTCCTGTTGAATTTAACAGGATTCTGCTGCTCTGTGCATGCAGCGGAATTTCCGTGCCAGATGTTTCTGGAATGCAAATTCTAGTTTCCGTGTCCACACAAAAAATCAACATGTTCATTCTTTGTGCAGAGTCTGCAAGGAATGCATAGCCATCTATGAGACAGTACATTCCTCTGCGGTCCTAATGCCGGCATATCCCTGCAGTGTCCGGAATGTCTGCATGGAGAATCACCGACGTGTGAACATAGCCTAAATCTTCTCTCTGCAGAACTTGACGCCCAGACGTCATTGACTTCTCACTTTGTCAGTGGATTCTGATCCTCTATCTATATAAAAACAATAATTAATATAACTCTGACAGACACTGTGCCCCTGATTGTAATACTACCACACACTGCACTCTCTGAATATAATAATGCTACACACTGTACCCTCTGTATTAAATACTGACACACACACTGTACCCTCTGAATACTGACACACACTGCACTCTCTGCATATAACACTACCACCACATACTGTACCCTCTGAATATAAATACTATTACACACTGTACCTTCTAAATATAATACTACCACACGCTGTGCTCTCTGAATATAAACCTGCCACACATTAAACCCTTTCAATATAATACTACAACACACTGCACCCTCTAAACATATAAACCTGCCACACACTGTACCCTCTGAATATAATACTACCGCAAACTGTACCCTCTGAATATACTACCACACATTGTACTCTCTGAATACTAGCACACACTGTACCCTCTGAATACACTGCACCCTTTGAATATAATCTTGTTTTACAGTGAATCCATCTTTTGAATATAATCTTGTTTTACCATCTGAATCCAATACCACAACATATTGCGGCCCATAAAAACCATAACACCCCAGAATTTCCTTATAATAGACACCATGCCCCTCACATATAGTAATCTTGCCCCTCCTGTGCCCCCATATATAAAATATAATAATGCCCCCTGTCCTGTGCCCCCACATAATAATGCCTCCTGTCCTGTGCCCCCTAAATAATAATAATGTCGCCATCCTTTCCCCCTACACGACCACAATGGCCCCTGTCATATGCCACTCACATAAAAAGCCCCCTGTCATGTGCCCCTTACATATAATGGCCCCTGTCATGTGTCCCTTATATATGAAGCCCCCTGTCATGTGCCCATCACGTATAATCCCCACTGTCATATGCCCCCCACATGTAATGCGGGGGCATTATATTTGAGGGGCACAGAACGGGGGGTTCTGTGCCCCTCAAATATAATGCCCCCATTCTGTTCCCCTCACATAAAATGCCTCTGTTCTGTGCTCCTCACATTTAATGTTTTCCAAGTTGTAATTATGCCCCCTGCGCCATAATGCCACAAACATAGAAAACAAAAAAACCTAACAATTATACACACCTAATCCACGTTCCCACAAGAAGCTCGTGGAGAAAGGATTTTGGCAGGCGCGATCCCGTGCCGGGGATCAAGTGTCTGCGGCTCACACGCTGCGAGCTTCCGCGCCACCATTCTAGTGTACTGCCTCTGCGGACGTAGAGGCAGTAAAGAGTTGCTGAGGGGTGTCACCCAGTACTGTCTGCACCCCCTAGCAATGCTACTGACCCCTTTAAGAAAACAATGAAGGGAAGAATAAAGACAAGAAAAATAAAACAATTAAGACAAAGAAAAAGAAAAGAATGGACGAGGAATGTATTTTATGCTGGTATATACAATGTAATGTGAGTTGAATATGGCTTTGTAGGAGATAAAGTGCGTAGCTCACTTAGACCAAGATATGTACCCAAGGTTACTGGTGATGCCTTCACCCAAGAAAGGCCAGGAATATATAGGAAGGGGATATAAAATTAATTGAGCAACTAATTATATAAACCAGTCCTCAAAGGTACATATGAAATGGATACAAGATGGATCCAGTGATGTAGTTAATTACAATTTATTATAAAAAAAAAAATATATAAATATCTAAGCCTCCTGTGGCCCTAGCAGGGCCCTTGCATCGGGCAGAGGGGCTCAACAGATGGAAGTTAATACAAAAAGGTGCATGTATATAGAGATAAAATAAAAAATAACAATAAAATATAAAAATGGTAAAAGGTTCAGGCGTGTATACCAACTGTTACGCCTAGCGCTCCGGGTCCCCGCTCCTCCCCGGAGCGCTCACGGCGTCTTTCTCCCTGCAGCGCCCCGGTCAGTCCCGCTGACCGGGAGCGCTGCACTGTCTTGGCCGTTGGGGATGCGATTCGCACAGCGGGACGCGCCCGCTCGCGAATCGCATCCCAGGTCACTTACCCGTCCCGGTCCCCTGCTGTCATGTGCTGGCGCGCGCGGCTCCGCTCTCTAGGGCGCGCGCGCGCCAGCTCTCTGAGACTTAAAGGGCCAGTGCACCAATGATTGGTGCCTGGCCCAATTAGCTTAATTGGCTCCCACCTGTTCCCTGGCTATATCTAGTCTCCTCCCTTGCACTCCCTTGCCGGATCTTGTTGCCTTGTGCCAGTGAAAGCGTTAGTGTTGTCCAAAGCCTGTGTACCTGATCTTCTGCTACCCTTCCTGACTACGAACCTTGCCGCCTGCCCCCGACCTTCTGCTACGTCCGACCTTGCCTCTGCCTAGTCCTTCTGTCCCACGCCTTCTCAGCAGTCAGCGAGGTAGAGCCGTTGCTAGTGGATACGACCTGGTTGCTACTGCCGCAGCAAGACCATCCCGCTTTGCGGCGGGCTCTGGTGAAAACCAGTAGCCTCTTAGAACCGGTCCACTAGCACGGTCCACGCCAATCCCTCGCTGACACAGAGGATCCACTACCTGGAAGCCGAATCGTGACAGTAGATCCGGCCATGGATCCCGCTGAGGTGCCGCTGCCAAGTCTCGCTGACCTTACCACGGTGGTCGCTCAGCAATCGCAGCAGATTGCCCAACAAGGACAGCAGCTGTCGCAGTTGACCGCCACGTTACAGCAACTTCTGCCTCTGCTACAGCAGCAACCATCTCCTCCGCCAGCTCCTGCACCTCCTCCGCAGCGAGTGGCCGCTCCTAGCCTCCGCTTGTCCCTGCCGGACAAATTTGATGGGGACTCCAGACTCTGCCGTGGATTTTTGTCTCAGTGTTCCCTGCATATGGAGATGATGATGGACTTGTTTCCTTCAGAACGGTCTAAGGTGGCGTTCGTAGTAAGCCTTCTCTCAGGAAAGGCCTTGTCTTGGGCCACACCGCTCTGGGACCGCAATGATCCTGCCACAGCCACAGTCCAGGCCTTCTTCACTGAACTCCGGAGTGTCTTCGAGGAGCCAGCCCGAGCTTCTTCTGCCGAGACTGCCCTGTTGAACCTGGTCCAGGGTAATTCTTCCGTTGGCGAGTATGCCGTACAATTCCGTACTCTTGCTTCAGAATTATCCTGGAATAACGAGGCTCTCTGCGCGACCTTTAAAAAAGGCCTATCCAGTCGCATCAAGGATGTGCTGGCCGCACGAGAGATTCCTGCCAATCTGCAAGAACTCATCCATCTAGCTACCCGCATTGACATGCGTTTTTCTGAGCGACACCAAGAGCTCCGCCAGGAAAAAGACTTAGATCTCTGGGCACCTCTCCCACAGTATCCGTTGCAATCTACGCCTGGGCCTCCCGCCGAGGAGGCCATGCAAGTGGATAAGTCTCGCCTGACCCAGGAAGAGAGGAATCGCCGTAGGGAAGAAAATCTCTGTCTTTACTGTGCCAGTACCGAGCATTTCTTGGTGGATTGCCCTATCCGTCCTCCACGCCTGGGAAACGCACGCACGCACCCAGCTCACGTGGGTGTGGCGTCTCTTGGTTCCAAGTCTGCTCATCCACGTCTCACGGTACCCGTGCGGATTTCTTCTTCAGCCAACTCCTCCCTCTCAGCCGTGGCCTGCTTGGACTCCGGTGCTTCTGGAAATTTTATTTTGGAGTCGGTTGTTAATAAATTCAGCATCCCGGTGACCCGTCTCGTCAAGCCGCTCTACATTTCCGCGGTCAACGGAGCCAGATTGGACTGCACCGTGCGTTACCGCACAGAGCCCCTCCTCATGTCTATTGGACCCCACCTTGAGAGGATTGAGTTCTTCATTCTCCCCAACTGTACCTCTGAGGTCCTCCTCGGTCTGCCTTGGCTCCGGCTTCATTCCCCCACCATTGATTGGACCACCGGGGAGATCAGGAATTGGGACTCTGCCTGCCACAGGAAGTGCCTCTCCCCCCCTCCCAGTCCCGTCAGGCAAGCCTCTGTGCCTCCCCATGGTCCCCGTTCTGGTGTCACACTGCTCCGTGCCAGGCCTCGCCCTCTGCCCTCCCTCCCCATTCCCACTCCTGCTGTACTGCCTGCCGTTGAGGAAACCCTCCATTCTTTCCAGGTGTCCTCATCCCAGGGGAGGCAGTTACCGGACAAAGAGAAGGGGAGACCTAAGGGGGGGGGTACTGTTACGCCTAGCGCTCCGGGTCCCCGCTCCTCCCCGGAGCGCTCACGGCGTCTTTCTCCCTGCAGCGCCCCGGTCAGTCCCGCTGACCGGGAGCGCTGCACTGTCTTGGCCGTTGGGGATGCGATTCGCACAGCGGGACGCGCCCGCTCGCGAATCGCATCCCAGGTCACTTACCCGTCCCGGTCCCCTGCTGTCATGTGCTGGCGCGCGCGGCTCCGCTCTCTAGGGCGCGCGCGCGCCAGCTCTCTGAGACTTAAAGGGCCAGTGCACCAATGATTGGTGCCTGGCCCAATTAGCTTAATTGGCTCCCACCTGTTCCCTGGCTATATCTAGTCTCCTCCCTTGCACTCCCTTGCCGGATCTTGTTGCCTTGTGCCAGTGAAAGCGTTAGTGTTGTCCAAAGCCTGTGTACCTGATCTTCTGCTACCCTTCCTGACTACGAACCTTGCCGCCTGCCCCCGACCTTCTGCTACGTCCGACCTTGCCTCTGCCTAGTCCTTCTGTCCCACGCCTTCTCAGCAGTCAGCGAGGTAGAGCCGTTGCTAGTGGATACGACCTGGTTGCTACTGCCGCAGCAAGACCATCCCGCTTTGCGGCGGGCTCTGGTGAAAACCAGTAGCCTCTTAGAACCGGTCCACTAGCACGGTCCACGCCAATCCCTCGCTGACACAGAGGATCCACTACCTGGAAGCCGAATCGTGACACCAACTATAATATTTCAGTAGCAGCTGGATTGATATGCAATTGTACTAGTTCATATAATAGTTCATTGGTAGCGCAGTGTGAAGTTCAGCAATATTATAATAATTATAAGAATAATAATATTATAATATTGCTGAACTTCAGCATCTTCTGATCAATCCAGCTGCTACTGAATTATTATAGTTGGTATACACGCCTGAACTTTTTATCATTTTTATATTTTATTGTTATTTTTTATTTTATTTCTATATACATGCACCTTTTTGTATTAACTTCCATCTGTTTAAGCCCCTCCGCCAGATGCAAGGGCCCTGCTAAGGCGACAGGAGGCTTAGATATTTATATTTATTTTATAATAAATTGTAATTTACTACATCACTGGATCCATCTTCTGTGCATTTCATATGTACCTTTGAGGACTGGTTTATATAATTAGTTGCTCAATTAATTTTATAACCATTTCCTGAATATGGATTTGTCCTTGTTATATATAGACAATTCTATGCTAAGGACAGAATCTACACTACACATCTTATACAGCTCATTATAAATGTAACACAAGCAGAGACAGTAGACAATTCCTGCTTTTTCCTTCCCATTAGCCTTTCCAGCCATAGTAACTAATGAACCTCAGCAGCGGCTACGATCATGTACAGGAGGTGCATGTATCTGGTCTTCGGAGTGTCCATACATAGACCATTGTAATGTGTGTGATTTCAGACATTGCTGCAGTAATTGAGGATATAATTGAAAGCATTGTCGCTTGAGAACTCCGGGATCTTTCCGCTTGGACAGTTTTAGAGGATTATAGGAGATCTTGTTTTTCCTCATGGGTGGATAAGTCTTTCTTGTAAGAGCTCCGAGTGGTGATGTTAATTACCCTTCATGAAATTGTCACAAAATTATACATTTACATAGAGCTGGTTAGATGAGAAGCGCACATCAGGATCGGGCGTCCACTTGTATCAAATCAATTGCTTCCATCTATTGTGGGTTTGTTTGGAGCAAAGAGAACTCCTGACTAGTAATAGCACAGTGAAAAGGACGTAACCCACAAATTACTTAATTACTCAAAATGACTCACTCATGATGGCTGCGGTTTCATATTCCACAATTATTAACAATAATCAACTAGCTATGGAAGGTTTACCTCTCTGGTGCTTGTGAAAGCTGGGTGACATCCCATGTGTGTTAGTGAGTTTAGATTTGTATGGATTAGAAGTCTGCATACCTGTAGAGAAACTTCCCTCTTTGAAGGACATGTTCACAGGGACATAAATCTTGTTGCTTTAACTCCCCTCCCCCTTTAAAGCTCCAATTAATATCAATGAAATCTATACGGCATGCTGACCTTGGCTCAGAAAGAGCTGCAGTTCAGCACTGTACATAAGTGAGGTTTTGCCCATGTATGCAGACAGGGCCAGCCTTTGGGGTGTGCGAGCTGTGCGGCCGCACAGGGCGGCATAGCAACATGGGTGCCGGGCAGCTGACACAGCTCACAGTGTAACAGGCCGGCCGAAGATGGGGAGAAGCGAGCTGCAGCTGCTTTGAAAGCGGAAGCAAGGTCCGGAGTGTGGAGGAGGAGCTTGGGGGCGCAGGCAGCGTCCAAGTGCTGCACGCGCCTTCACAGAGAGCCGCGGAAGGATCCCAATGTGCAGTGTGAAGGCGGTGGCCGGTGCTCTATAATCTTATTCCACGGAGCAGCGCAGCAGCCTTCAAAAGTAAGTACCTGGCTGTTCTAAATAATTGTTTTATTTTGTGCTTTTTTAAATTTATTTTTTACACATTTGCACAGTGCAGACCCTAAGGCCATGTTCATATGGTCGAAAATGTCCTGACAGGAAGGACCAAGCTGGGCAAGTATAGTACTGTATTTTATCATTTTTCCACCACCTGCAGCCATGGAGCAAATTTTCGAACAACAGGGACCCAAACCCCCTCCCCTTCTAAATGGGCACCTGCTGTCTGGGAGGAGCACATGCTGCGGATGGCACATGCTCCATTCATTCTCCATGGGACCCGAGTGCTGTACTCAGGCATCCCATAGAAATGAATTGAGTGTGTGCTGTCCCCAGCACGGGCTCCTCTCAGAGGGCCGGGGATTTCGGAGGGTCCCAACGGTCGAATCCCTCACGATCTGACACTTATCCTTTATTCTGTGGTTAGGGGATGAGCTACTTTATGCTGCACAACCCCTTTAACACGGTGCAGATTGGCAATAAATTGTGCAAATAGAATTCATTTTAAATTCTCAATACAAATGTGGAAGGAAACTTTGGGGAACTTGGAGTCTCTTTTGTATTTAGATTTAACAAGAGAACACATTATCTCGCCTCTTCATCTTTTTTTGTGGATATCATCTGAATGAAATTCTTTTGGTTCTAAAGCAGGAAGAGCTCTTATCTGTCCTATGGGTAATTAACATTAAGGTACATCGAGAAATGATAGAAATAGTCATTTCAAGCACAAACAGTCCCTTATTTATAATAATATGAAAAGATATTTCCACATTTTCCCTCTTGGTGCACATATGCTTCATTTCAAAATTAGAAACAGTGATACAAAAGACTGATGTCAAGCTATAGTATTTGACTGCAGCTAGGTGAGGGGGGGTCTAAGAGAGATAACTAGGATGCTTGTTGGTGGTTGTGGCTGCCGTACACTCAGTGCGGGGAGATTTATCAAATCCTGTGCAGAAGAAAAGTGGTGCAGTTGCCCATAGCAACTAATCAGACTAATTTTCATTTTTCAGAGGCCTTTTTAAAAATGAAAAAAAGCAATATAAGTTGGTTGCTATGGGCAACAACACCAGATTTCCTCTACACAGGTTTATAGAAATCTTCCTAATGGTCCTCCTTAGGGATGTGGCTTTCATGTCCAGTATATTTTCATGTGTGGAGGCTCTCCTTTACCAGTCACTGTTTTCCCCTCCAGATTCCCTTCTCATTATTACAACCCCACAGATCTTGGTGGGGAGGAGTCTGTGAGCAGTCAGAAAATCTGATTGGTGATGTCGTCATCCTGTAGTCTCAGAAATTTGTGCCAGAGTTGGCACAAACAGGGTGCCTCCCTTGAAGTTATATCAAATAGGGTGCCCTTTCAGGCCCTGTCACAAATTCAGCCCAAATAAGGGGCCTATGATACTCTGAACCGGGTTCCACCCAAAAAAATGGGCCTTTAATGGCTCGGTGCCTTGTCCTGGGCCTATAGGGTATGTTCCATAAGATTGCCCAAATAAAGGGTCTCCGATGCCTTCCACTGGACTCAGCCCAAAGAGAAAACCTTTTGCTTCCTATCTTGGAGTCAGGCAAAAAGGGGGCTATTGGCAACCTCTTCTGAAGTAAGCCCAAAAATGGAGCCTCTGATATTCTCCCCTGGAGTAAACCCAAATGAGACCTCTGCTGCCTTGTCCCGGAGTCAGTCCAAAAAGGGGGCCTCTGGCATCCTGTCCTAGAGTAAGCACAATCAGAGGGCCTCCTGCAGAGTCAGATCGAATAAGGGGCCTCTGACTACTTTCCCGAATTTTCCTCGAGTCAGCATAAAAGGGGGCCTTTGGAATGTTATCCTGGATTAAGTCCAAAAAAGGTGGCCTACGGCTTCCTTCTTTTGATTCAGCTGAAATAGGGGGCCTCTGACTGCTTCTCTGATTCTGTCCCAGAGTTAGCCCAAAAGGGAGCCTCTGGCACCTTGTCCCAAAGTCAGCCATAATGGGGGGTCTCTGTCATCCTGTCCCAGGGTCAGCTCAAAAGGGGGCTTCTGGCGCACTATCCTTCCAATGAGAAATTGGTTTCCGTCGGAAGGTTCAACATGTTCAATCCTTTGCCAGAAATTACAACAGAAGTTAATTTTTTAAGGCGATGGCGCTCTTATCCGCTGCATAAGTGCCAATTCCGGAGCATTTTAAATGGAAAGGATCCACTGTGTAAACTCAGCGAGGAAATTACTTGCTGAATTTTCGTAGTGTGAACATACTCCTTGAACGATTTTGATAACTGAGACCCATTGTACTACTCCTAACATATTATACAGTATAATGTGCATACAGACATGCACACAGATATACAATGATAGGCATGTACTAGTGTTGCTCGCGAATATTCGCAATGCGAATTTTATTCGCGAATATTCGCGAATATGTCATCTGGTCACCTGGTGCTCTCTGGGTAACAAAACATATGACTTAAACATGTGACAACCATTATCAGGTGACTAACAATCATGTGACCATATCAAAGGTCCGTTACACTAAATATACAACCTTTACACAATATGGAGGAACACTGCAGGAGACCCCTGAGGGCGTACAAGGACTCAACCAGACAGGAGTGTAGGAACATATCCCGTACTGGGACATTACAAACCCCCCTACTTAAGTACAGTCGCCCTCGACGTCCGTCCTGGAAGGCTTGAGGAGCGAAACAGGGTCACATGCAGTCCTGGGGCATTGCCATTAACATCCATTTCCAGGCTGTTGTTGACAAAACTGATGCAATAGAGTCTCTGTATCTATGTTCATGCATGCTCTGATAAATTGTATAACTGAATAACCATGGATTACTGGAGAATAAGGACTATGTATAATAATGACAATATACCTATGACTATAGTATAAACATGACTTATGGACTATGACTATGCATATTATGACATTTGACTATGACTATGCATATAACAACACTTTATACATATGACTAAGACATTACACTGGCGGATTGGGTTGCCGGAGGCTTTATGGCCAATGCCCTTGCTACTGGGGTCCCTTGGCATTACACACTTCTCCTCAGAACACTAGATATATTTAGACATTTATTAGATAACATTTGACACTTATTACCTTTTTAGGTTACATGCTTTGTAAGAACAATAATGCCTTCTGGCCAGCAAAGTATCCTGAGCATGTGGACACAATAAAAATCACATTAGACATTTTAGACATAGGAGACATAGGTATGGACTGTGTAGTTGGGAGTGTTACAGCCCTAATGTACAGGAGACATGTGTACATGACTTTATGTGTACTTATGAACTATGTGTAGTACACGACTTTACTCTTCATTAAGCTTTGACTGTACATGATGTTGGCGATGGGGTGAAATGTTGCTTTTCCCGACTGTTCAGGATACCCCTGCTAAGAAAACTGCCAGCCATCAGAAAACAAAGTACACCATGACATTTGGTGTCCAACAAATTATATACATTTTATTATACTACAACCATTTTAGTAAGCAAGGTGAGCAAAAATATATTACTATGGCAGTATTTACACAGATGTCCATGTATCGCTCAGTAGTCCAGATATACCATAGAGTTCAGGTTCTAAGAGCTCAGGTTCTGTCAGATTCCTGAGGGAACTCTCAACCGTAGCGGGCACAACACTTACAAGATTGGTTACCACAAAAGTTTTCTGACTAGTTCATCAGGCACTGTGCTGAAACGTTGCTTGCAAACCTGGAACAACAAAAGATTGTGCTTGCACACAGAAGTCAGTTAGTCTTACGACCAACTTTGGTAAAGTTACTACACAAGTACACAAATAGAACAGACTGTTTTCTAGGCTGGGACATATACCTAGAACCGTGAGACTGGGCCCCCTCCATGGGGTTGACATGTGTGTTCCATGAGACAGGGGACAAACAAGATTCAGTGATGGTTGGACTCACAGTGACCACAACTTGTACAGCAGCAGCTCGCGCCACTGGTGGAATGACAGTTGGTGCCTGTTGGGCCGGCCAAACTTCCTGAACAGCTGGAGTAGGTTGAGCCATTTTTGTTGGTGCCCGATGGTCAGGCCAAATCTCTGGGGCAACCAGGGTAGGCCTGGGCACTTCTGTTGGTGCCTGATGGTCAGGTCATACCTCCTCAACAGCAGGAATAGGCCTAGGCACGTCTGTAGAAGTCCCTTGACGCAGATACTTGGGGTCCATAGCAGGTGGCTCCGAATACTCTTCCTGATGCGCTGCATGCAAATCCCAGCCCGTCACTAACCACCTGCTCCTCCTTCACTCTCATCAGCTTCTGTGCTCTGGCACGCGTGTCCCTGACCCTTAGGTCGCACGCGCACTGGAGCTCTTAAATTTAAAGGGCCAGTGCGCCCATTAATTAAGTAACACCTGTGCTCACTTAATAAATTCCTCCACCTCCCACACTTCCCTGCCGGATCTTTGTTGCCCTAGTGCCTTAAAGTGTTCCTGTGTATTGCCTTGCCATGTGTCATACCCTTTGCCACGTGACCTGACCTTGCTCCTTTGCCGCCTGCCTACTGACCACTTGCTTTGTTCCTGACTACACTACTGTGTTGCCAGCCCTGACCTTCTGCTATCCTGACCACGAGTTGCCGTATCCTACCTGTACCCTGAATTCCTCAGCCGCCTGTGTGGTCGAGCCATGCCAGGGGTAGCGACCTTGGTGCCGCCTACCCGAGTCTGGTGAAAACTAGCGGCACCTTGGACTCCGCTCCCTGGTACGGTCCGTGTCATCTTGTCCAGCGGATCCACATGCACCGGTGTTCCTGTCTGCTGAAACGTGAGTGTTCAACTAAGATCCGGCCATGGATCCCGCTGAGGTACCCCTACCGGAAATCGCAGATCTTCCCTCCGTTGTGGTACGTCAGTCTCAGCAGTTTGCTCGACAGGCACAGCAACTTACCCAACTATCTGCTATGATGTCCATGCAGCAACAACAGCAGCAGCAGCAACTGCAACCTGTCCCACTCCCTCCACCAGTTCCTGCAGTGTCTGCTGGCTCCCAGCTATGTCTGCCTTTACCTAGCTATGTCTACCTTAGTATGATGGGGATTCCAAATGATGCAGAGGCTTTGTTACATAGTGCTTCATGCACATGAAGCTCATGTCTGAACAGTTTCCGACGGAACGTGCAAAGGTGGCCTTTGTCATTAGCCTACTGTCCGGAAAAGCCCTGGCCTGGGCTACACTTGTTTGGGACCGCAGTGACCCGGGATCCCCCAACTTGTCAGCTTTTTGCGCAGTGTCATTGAGGAACCCGCACGTGCCTCCTCAGCTGAAACATCTTTGCTGAACCTCTGTCAGGGGAATTCTTCTGTTGGTGACTACTCGGTTCCTTTCTGCACTCTAGCCTCTGAACTAGCATGGAATGATGAGGCCTTGTGTGCCACATTCAAAAAAGGACTGTCAAACAGGATTAAAGATGCCCTCGCAGCACGTGATCCTTCGTCTTCTTTGACTGAACGTATTCACTTGGACACGTATTGATGTGCGTTTTGCTGAGAGTCAGGAAGAACTGCGCTTTAAAAGGGAACCTGTCCGAACACGGAGATACTCTCTCCTGGCACCCGTGTTTCAACATCCACCTCTACAGTTTCCTACGCCTCTTGCCGAAGAGTTTATGCAAGCGGATGGTCTTACACAACAAGAGAGGTCACGACGATGCAGTGAGAATTTGTGCTTGTATTGTGCTAGCCCGGAGCACTTCCTCAATTACTTTTTTTGTTTGTCCACAGCGTCCGGGAAACGCTCGCACTTAGGGTTTGTGGGAGAGGTGTCCCTGGGTGTGAATACTACCTCTCCTTACTTAACCATTTCTGTACAAGTCTTCGCTTCAGTCAAGTCTTCCTTCAGCGCTACAGCATTTTTGGATTCTGGATCCGCACATGACTTTATTGATGCTTCTTTGGTCCACAAGTATCATCTTCTTGTCACTCGGCTTGCCAAGCCCTTGTTCATCTCCTCTGTTAATGGACAAAATCTGGACTGTATGGTTCACTTCCGTACCAAATCTCTCGTCACGCAAGTGGGAGTATTGCATAAAGAAAAGATTAAATTCTATGTACTGCCACACTGTACTTCTGAGATTTTTCTTGGCCTTCCTTGGCTGCGACGCCATTCTCCACAACTAGATTGGAGAACTGGAGAAATTATTCGCTGGGGGCTATCCTGTGAAAATATTTGCCTCAAACTCTAGTTCAGCTTAAAGTTGTTACTCGTCTTCCTCCTTTACCTGGCCTGCCGCCACCTTACCAAGATTTTGCTGATGTCTTTTGCAAGAAGCAGGGTGCATCTCTGCAGCCACATCGTCCTTATGACTGCCCTATAGATCTTCTGCCTGGTACTACTTCTCCTTGTAGAAGGATTTATCCTTTATCGGTTCCTGAGACCAAAGCCATGGCTGAGTATATGCAGGAGAATCTCCAAAAGGGATTTATCCGTAAGTCCTCCTCTCCCACTGAAGCAGGTTTCTTCTTTGTGGGGAAGAAGGATGGCTCACTCCGTCCATGCATTGACTACCGGGTACTTAACAAAATCATGATCAAGAATAATTACCCATTACCTCTTTTTGATCATCTCCATGGTGCCAAGGTCTTCTCCAAGTTGGACTTACGTGGAGTGTATAACCTCATTCGTATCCACAAGGTAGATTAATGCAAAACGGCTTTCAATGCTTGTGATGGACATTTTGAGTATCTCCTAATGCCTTTTGGTCTCTGCAGCCATTTTTCAAGAGTTTGTCAATGATATCTTCCGTGATCTTCTCTACACCTGTGTTGTTGTATACCTAGATGACATCCTGATCTTCTCTACCAACTTAGAGGACCACCAAACTCATGTTCATCTGGTTCTACAGCGTCTACGGGAGAATCATCTCTATTCGAGAAATCTAGTCTTCCATTTCTTGGCTAAATTGTCTCTCATCAAGGCCTGCAGATGGATCCAGATAAATTGTCTGCAGTATCGGATTGGGCTCTTCCTTCTGACCTACGTGCTATTCAACGCTTTCTGAAATTCGTTAACTATTATCGTCAATTTATCCCACACTTTTCTTCCTTGGTTGCTCCATTTGTAGCTCTCACTAAAAAGGCTTCTAATCCTTAGTCTTGGCCACATGAGGCCAAAGTGGTCTTCTCCCGTTTATAGAAGATTCTTAAGATCATAGTAGATGCTGACTGGATGAGAAGATCCTTCCAATAAATGTTGCCATTCCTCAAAAGCTAGCTTGATAGCGAGGAGTTCACGATCCCCAATGGAGTAATTCCTCTCAGCAGGAGAGAAGGTCTTGGAGAAGATCCCACAAGTAACAGTCTTGCCCTCTGCGTTTTTCAGCCTTTGCCTCTGCTCCCATTCTTACAAGACCTGATCCGGAGAGGCCCGGTGCTTTGGAGGTTGTTGCCTCATCTGTTGCAGCTGGTGCCGTTCTTATTCAGAAAAAGGCCAAGGGCAAGACTGTAACTTGGGTTCTTCTCCAAGACCTTCTCTCCTGCTGAGAGGAATTACTCCATTGGAGATCATGAACTCCTCGCTATCAAGCTAGCTTTGGAGAAATGGTGACATTTATTCGAAGGGTCTTCTCATCCGATCAGCATCTACTCTGATCATAAGAATCTTCTATACCTCCAGTCTGCTCAGCGTTTGAACCCCTGCCAGGCAAAGTGGTCTCTGTTCTTTTTTAGGTTCAACTTCTTCATTCATTTCCATACAGCAGACAAGAACATCAGGGCAGATGCTCTCTCCAGGTCCTCTGAAGTCCTTGCTTTGGACTCCACACCTAGGCATATTATTTCTCCTTATCGTTTGATTTCTGTCGCTCCTGCCGAAATTCAGCAAGTTCAACTGGGAAAATCCTTTGTGCCTGCCAGACTTAGACGCAAGGTTATGAAATGGGGTCATTCTTCCTTGACAGCAGGTCATCCTGGAATACGTAAGACTCCACTACTAATCTCTCGACACTACTATTGGCCCCATCTTGAACGTGATATTTCTGATTTTATCCATTTCTGTGACAAAACTTCTCGACAGAGACCTGCAGGACTTTTACAGCCTTTACCAATTCCAGAAACTCCCTGGTCCCATATCGCCATGGATTTCATCACCGATTTGCCACCATCTTGTAATATAACATTGTCATTTGGGTCGTGGTAGATTGCTTTTCCATGATGGCTCATTTCATTACCCTGCCTGGTCTTCCTTCTGCTCCCCAGCTGGCGAAGTACTTCTTGCTGCATATCTTTTGCTTACATGGTCTTACTCAGCATATCGTTTCGGATCGAGGAGTGCAGTTTGTCCCTAAGTTCTGGCGAGCCCTATGTACCCGTCTGGACATCAATCTGGACTTCTCCTCGGCTTACCACCCTCAGTCTAACGGTCAGGTGGTGAGGGTTAATCAAATTCTCAAAAATTATCTTCGGCACTTTGTTTCAGCTCGACAAGACGACTGGGTCGACCTCCTCCCTTGGGCAGAATTCTGATGTAATCATAAGGCTTCCGAGTCCACGAGGTTGTCTCCCTTCTTTGTTGTCTACGGACTCCATCACCTCTTCCACGTCCATTTTTCACCAGTGTGCCTGCTGTTAATGAGCTGGTCCGTGACTTCTCCTACATCTGGCAACAAACTCATCAGTCGTTATTTCAGGCTTCCTCACGCATGAAGGGGCAAGCTGATAAGAGTAGAAGACCTCCTCCGTCCTTTTCTCCTGGTGATATGGTGTGGTTTTCCTCCAAGTAAATCCACTTCAAGATTCCCTGCTATAAGCTTGGTCCTCGCTACCTTGGTCCCTTTCAGGCTCTGCAAAAAAATTAATTCTGTCTACTACAAACTTTGTCTGCCTGTTACATTACGTATTCCCAATTCCTTCCACGTCTTACTCTTCAAGCCTCTTGTCATAAACCGGTTTTCTCAAAAGAATCTTGTCCCCACGCCTGTCTACAGCTCTTCTGACATCTACAAGGTTAAAGAGATTCTTGCCACAAAGACCATGAGAGGTAAACAATTTTTTCTGGTTGACTGGGAGGGTTATGGTCCTGAGGAGCCAGAGGAGAATATTCTGGCCCGTGACCTTATCAGGAGTTTTCTGAACTGTAAAAAGAGGGTGAGACCAAAGGGGTGGTACTGTCATGTGTAGCGCTCCGGCCGCACACGCTGGCCATGAGCGCACGGCCCCATCTCCTGTGTCCACCGCCGGGGCTGGGATTCCCATCGCGGGACCTTAGACTCTGCTACCTGGTGCGGTCCATGTCATCTGTCACACAGGTCCAGCGGCGTTCCTGTCTGCTGAAACGTGAGTGTTACACATATGACTTAAACATGTGACAACCATTATCATGTGACTAACAATCATGTGACCATATCAAAGGTCCTTTACACTAAATATACAACCTACACACAATATGAAGGAACACTGCAGGAGAGCACTGAGGACGTACAGGGACTCAACCAGACAGGACTGTAGGAACATATCCCGAACTGGGACATCACAGATTAACGGGACCCAGAGCATAGTGTGATTAAACGCTTAAGCCATGTTCACACGGCAGAATTTCCGTGTTGGATTCTGCATTGGAATCTGGTATGGAGATTCCGCTTCGGCAGAGTCCCATTGAATTCATTGGGATTCTGCTGCTCTGTGCACGTGGTGGAATTTCTGTGCCAGATGTTTCCGGCACAGAAATGTCAGCACAAAGAATGAACATGTTCATTCTTTGTGCCGAGTCCGCATGGAATGCATAGCTGTCTATAAGACAGTGCATTCCTGTGCAGTCCTAGTGTCCAGAATGTCTGCACGTAGATTCTCTGTGCGGACATTCCTTTGTGTGAACATAGCCTTAGGCCATGTTCACACCTCAGAATTTCCATGATGATTCTGCAGTGGAATCCAGCACGGAGATTCTGAGTCCCATTGAATTCAGTGGGATTCTGCTGCGCTGTGGACACAGCGGAATTCCCGTGCCAGATGTTTCCGGCATGAAAATAGTTCATTCTTTGTTCGTAGTCTTTACAATATGCATAGCCATCTGTGAGATGGCATATTCTTGTGCGGCGCATTCAGCAGTTTGCGGAATGTCCACATGGAGATTCTCCATGCGGACATTCCGTTGTGTGAACATAGCCTTAGAAAAGTTTTTTGCAGTGGTTAGTGATTTATCAGGTGCAACTTTTTTGCAAAAAAGTTGCAAATTTGGACTTTTTTTTTATACACAAACTAACTCCCACCAGCCCTACAAAACCATCTAAACTTGCACCATGCTGAGGTGATGTGGCTGTGCAACAAATTCATTCAAGTGCCGTGCAACATTTGATGAATTTGTCCCACGCACATCAAAACCACCCCAACATCATACATGCAAGTACATGCACCTCAGTGCCAATTGTGCAAAAATTTGCCTACTGCAAAGACAGGCAACAAAATCAAATGAAAGTGTCGACGAAGTGGGGAGACCCATGAAAATACGTCCGTTGAGGGTGCACGATGTCCCTGGATGGCTTGTGGGAACATGCCTGTTATAAGTAATGAACTATGTTATTTTTGTATTTGATTATAATTTAGTTGATGCAGTCATTGCCATATCATTGCTAAGGAGGATTGATTGTTATTGTGCATTGTTCCTGTTATTGTAATTTGATTTAATCCAGTATCAGAGTACCGTTGCTATATCTGAGGTACATGTTTTTTAGGGGTTGGGTCATCTGTCCTTTTTTGTATTGTGATTTTTGGTAAATTGTTTAATAAAATGTATTCATATTTTTGTAATTATTGGTGTTCACTGGTTTTTGGTGACAATTGTAGGAGCATTTGGTATAGGAGTTTTGTTGCCAGTTTCTAATAGTTTTTTTTTTTATATATATATTATTCAGAGAAAGAGTGTAGGTATTAATCTCTCAGCACTGCTGGTGGCCCCATCTTGAACGTGATGTTTCTGATTTTGTCCGTTCCTGTGACAAAACTTCTCGGCAGAGACCTGCAGGACTTTTACAGCCTTTACCAATTCCGGAGACTCCCTGGTCCCATATCGCCATGAATTTCCTCACCGATTTGCCACCATCTTGTAATAACGCTGTCATTTGGGTCGTGGTAGATTGCTTTTCAAGATGGCTCATTTCATTTGCCTGCCTGGTTTTCCTTCTGCTCCCCAGCTGGTGAAGTACTTCTTGCTGCATATCTTTCACTTACATGGTCTTCCTCAACATATCGTTTTGGATCACGGAGTGCAGTTTGTCTCTAAGTTCTGGTGAGCCCTATGTACCCGTCTGGACATCAATCTGGACTTCTCGGCCTACCACTCTCAGTCCAACAGTCAGGTAGAGAGGGTTAATCAAATTCTTGAGACTTAACTTCGGCATATAGCTCGCCAAGACGATTGGGTCGACCTCCTCCCCTTTGACAGAATTCTCATATAATCTGTCAGGCTTTTTTGGTATCAATGTAATCAGATGTTATGATATGAAAGATGTATGAAAGATACAACATGGCAAAGTGCCCATATTGAATCAAAATGTTTCAATTTAATGAATTTTCACCAAGTCAGGAAGTTTGAGAAAAACAATACGTTTGAGAAAGACAGAGTGGAATGTGGAAGTAACCAAAATGGATTACACAAGACAATTCCCATGATATTTGACAAGTCTCCAAGGAAAGTCCTGGAGAGTGAAACTCATTGTCTGTCATTTTGACTCCAATGGGGGGAGAGTCTGCTCTGTACACCTGGATACAGGTGGTGTGTGTGTTCCTGATTCTCACCTTTCAGTATTACTTTTTCCTCATGAGGCTTTCTTTACCTTTTGACTCGTATTGTTGTTATTGTTTCTATATGTGTTATTTTCAGCACACACTAATAGGACAGATATCCAAAAACTGAGAGAAAAAAAACAACAAGTGGAAACTTAGCCTTAGGCTGGGTACACACTATGGAAGGTCATTCCATGCACAGCAGTGCCAACTGATTGAGTCAGCACTAGGACCACTTGGATGGCAATGCATCTCTGCCACAATTGATGGCGCACTAGGGGTCCACTGGAGGAGGCAGACTGGCTTATGGATTGTTGTTGAAAAGACCAGGATTTCTCCCTCTTTATCCTGGTCTCTCTGGTACTAGACACAGACTAAGCCTAAGAACATTTGCAAGAAAGAGATACACACCTAGTTGCCAAGACTTTATAGCTTTTGTTTTAGATAAGGAGTAATATTTGGTACATTAAGAAGATTGCAAATATTTTAGGAAACCCCATGACCAGTGTGTCCCAAACAGGGAGCCTATAGCTGTCCTAAAACTACAACTCCCAGCATACCAAGACAGCCTTGCTAAGCAACAGCTGGAGTCACCCTGTTAGGGAAACACTGCCCTAGGTTATTAAATGTTAGGAACTTGTTAAAGATGACAGTGACCAGTTAAATCACCTGACAGGTCTATGGCCAGACAACGGCAAATCTGAACTCATATATTTAAAAATGCAATTCATAAATATTTTAGGTACAATATCCCCAAAAGTGGAGGTTCTCTTTCCTACATATTTAGGCTGCAAATGATTCTTTATGTCATATCTTCATCCACAAATCAATGAAGTTGTTACATTGTGGGAAACTTTTCTGACTGATGTCAGATTCTGTGATGTAGCTGCACTTTCTCATAAACTTCTGCATCATTTCATATGAATAGAATATTGTCATGCTCCACAGCCTGGAAAGACATTCGAGAAGCTTCTCCCCCAGACGGGAGATATTGTATGCAAATGAGCTGAAGAAGAAAGGCTAATGAGACGCAGGATAGAAACGTCCGATACCTTGATGTAGATATGATTTAATTTGATACTAATATATGTTAATTCTAATTGCTGCACACATTCAATGACCTCCTTCCTGTGGTATGAATGTAACCAGGGGATTAAGCAGATGATGGGGAACATGTCCCTAAATTTCTAGCAGAATAAATTGCGCTACTATAATATCTAATACAGTGCGACTCATGGAGGGATTGTTTAGAACAGAATTATATTTAGCATATGCTACTTTGTAATATTAGTATTAGGCTTAATGTAACTAAAAAGCAAACAAAGACTCTGCAGGACAACAGCATCAGGGTTTTTGGGAGAATTTCCAGAAATGTAACTCAGTGCCAACAACATTGTTATGGACTATAAACATATAGTTGCCAACATTTGAATTTTATTTTCTAGTGACACCTTTTGTATTGTAAGGGCATGGTTTATAGGTCATTGGCTTGTTAATAATAATTTTTAGGGAAAATATCCTGTAAATTGCACTTTCTATAAGAATCTTACTCTGAGTAAAGTATAGAGATCTCAAATGGTATTTCAGATTCTGTAAACCCCTTAAGGACATTTTGGCAGAGATAAATGTTGTAAAGCATGCAAAACCAATAGGTTTTGCAATTGCTTTCATAAAATTTTTTTCAGTATTTCATACTGAAAAAGCCGGTCAAAAAACTGCCTGCAATACATACCAGCCTGGCTGTGTCCACTTATCATCACCTACGTCATGGCCCTACTTCAGCAGATCTAAAGCTGCAGATCTAAAGCTGCTGTGATCGGCTCCCTCACTCTCTGGGGGACATTTATCAAAGCATTTAGTAGTTTTTTTTTTGCTTAAAATTGTCGCAAAAAAGTCGCACGTGCGCCTACTCTCTTTTTCCTGCGACTTTTTGCTTGTTCAGTGTCCTAATCAAAAAATAAAAATCTTGCTTACCAAAGCAAAAAGTGATTTTTGACTTGCAGTGGTCAGAGATTTATCAAGTGCGAAAGTCGCAAAAAAGTTGCATCACATGAAAAAACCTACTAAATTTACTCCAGCTCAGACATGAAGCAGAAAAAGCCAATACCAAAGCAAAAAAAGAAAGATTGCTTACGTGAAAGAAATTTATCAACAGGCTGAAAGCAGTTGATAAATAAGTCGCGCATAAGCAAAAAAATTGTAAGAAAAAAATAACTAAAAAAAGGAATACATAAGCAAACATTGATAAATGTGCCCCTCTGTGTTTACTTCACAGTCTCCTTTGTGAGGAGAAGGGGGGAGGGGCAGAAGTACACTGCGGCCTGTTAGCAGATTATGAAAGAAGCTGGTGACTGAAGATGGGGACTGGATGCAGGATTTTTTGGAATGATGAGGCCTTGTGTGCTACCTTCAAAAAATGACTGTCTATCTGGATAAAAGATGCTCTTGCAGCACGTGATCCTCTGTCTTCCTTGTCAGCATTTTTCTACCTGGCTACATGTATTGATGTGCGTTTTGCTGAAAGACAGGAGGAACTTCGTTTGGAGAGAGAACCTGTCCGTACAAGGCGATATCCTCGACTGGCACCTGTGTTCCAACGTCCTCCTCTACATTCCCCTATGCCTCTTGCCGAAGAGGCTATGCCAGTGGTTTGTTCTCGCTTGACACAACAGGAGAGATCACGACGATGCAGTGAGAATTTGTGCCTGTATTGTGCCAGCCTAGAGCACTTCCTCAAGGACTGTACTGTTAGTCCTCAGTGTCCGGGAATCGCTTGCACCTAGGGAGAGGCATCTCTAGGTGTGAATACTACCTCTCCTCGCTTAACCATTACTGTACAAGTCTTCGCTTCTGCAAAGTCTTCCTTCAGTGCTACAGCCTTCTTGGATTCTGGATCCGCAGGTGACTTTATTGATGCTTCTTTGGTCCACAAATATCACCTTCCTGTTACTCGCCTTGTCAAGCTCTTGTTCATCTCCTCAGTTAATGGACAAAATCTGGACTGTATGGTGCACTTCCGTACCGAATCTCTCGTCATGCAAGTGAGAGTCTTGCATAAAGAAAGGATAGAATTATATGTACTGCCTCACTGTACTTCTGAGCTTCTTCTTGGCCTTCCCTGGCTACGACCTCATTCTCCGCAATTGGATTGGAGAACTGGAGAAATTCTTTGCTTGGGGGCAATTCTGCCAAAATCTTCACCTCCAACCAATTCAGTCTAAAGTTGTTTCTTGTCTTCCTCCTTTACCTGGCCTGCCACCATCTTACCAAGATTTCTCTGACATATTATGCAAGAAGCAGGCTGAGTTTCTGCCTCCACATCGTCCTTACGACTGCCCTATAGATCTTCTGCCTGGTACCACTCCTCCATGTGGAAGGATTTACCCTCTATCGGTTCCTGAGACCAAAGCCATGGCTGAGTATATCCAGGAGAATCTCCAAAGGGATTTATCCTTAAGTCCTCTTCATTTGCTGGAGCTGGTTTCTTCTTTGTAGGGAAGAAGGAGGGCTCACTTCGTCCATGCATTGACTACAGGGGACTTAACAAAATCATGGTGAAGAATTGCTACCCATTACCGCTTACATCTGAACTTTTTGATATTCTCCGTGGTGCCAACGTCTTCTCCAAGTTGAACTTACGTGGAGCGTATAACCTCATTCCTCAGTCATTTCCGCAAGGGAGATGAATGGAAAGTTGCCTGCAATACTCGTGAGGGACTTTTTGAGTATCTCGTAATGCCTTTTGGTCTCTGCAATGCTCCAGCCATTTTTCAAGAGTTTGTCAATGATATCTTCCCTGATCTTCTCTACACCTGTGTTGTCGTTTACTTCCTGATCACCACTACCAACTTAGAGGAGCACTGAACTCATGTTCGTCTGGTTCTACGGAAGAATCATCTCTACACCAAACTCGAGAAATGCCTATTCGAGAAATCTAGTCTTCCGTTTCTTGGCTACATTGTCTCTCATCAAGGCCTGCAGAAGGATCCAGATAAATTGTCTACGTGCTATTCAACGCTTTCTGGAATTCGCTAACTATTATTGTCAATTTATCTCACACTTTTCTTCCTTGGTTGCTCCAATTGTAACTCTCACTAAGAAGGCTTCTATTCCTAAATCTTGGCCACATGAGGCCGAAGTGACCTTCTCCCGTTTAAAGTCAGCATTTGCCTCTGCTCCTGTGCTTACAAGACCTGATCCGGAGAGGCCCTTTGCTTTGGAGGTTGATGCCTCAACTGTTGGAGCTGGTGCCGTTCTTACTCAGAAAAACACCAAGGGCAAGACTGTAACTTGTGGGTTCTTCTCCAAGACCAGGTGGCCAGGTTGCCTGCTTAAGCAAGAAAAATTAACACTTACCTCACTCATTACCCATAGCCTCCAGTATTGCTGCTCCCGGTCTCCGCTGTGCTCCACTTCCTGGTGCTGGGGCCCAATTCACCAGAGTGACACTCCATTCATCAATCATTGGCCGCAGCAGCGCCCAGCCTCAGACAGTGATTGGCTGAGCTGCATTCTGCCGTACTGGGCCCCAGGACATAAAGTTGTACCTATTCCAGCACATCTTCACAAGTTAGTAGTATCACGTATGGGTGGGGAACAGTGAAGCCCTAACTCACCCACAGCCACTGTCCCTACCTATTTCCTATCCACCCTAAGTGACGGATCGACAACCACAATGACAAACCCTTCCTGCTAAGTGCTTGGGCAGTGTTGTCAAAATAATAAAATACAAAAACAGTAGAAGTCAGGAAACAGCTGGAGGCACACAAACTAACAGAGATACACTAAGACACACACACAGTCAAATCAATGTCAGTCAAGCCAAGATCGGTACCAGGAAATAGCGGAGTACAGGAACACTAAGCAGGAGAATGGTCAAAAAGTAACCAGCATGTCCTTTAAGGTGTCGGATAATCCCAGTCTGAACTGGCAAATCAAAGTTGGTGTGTTCCATTTGGAGGCCACACACCGCTTTCTAAAGTCTGCACAGTACTCCTCAATTGGTGTGCGTCCCTGTTTTAATGTATGCAGCTGAGACTCAGCATATGCAGCTCGGTCAGGTATTGCTTACCAGAGACCCAATACCGCAAACAATGAATCCACAGAGGACAACTCAGGATCAAGGGAAAATACCCACTCTTGGGGACCCCCTTGCAGAAAGACATAATAATTCCTACTCTCTGGGCCTCAGTAACAGAAGAGTAATGTCTCAAATGCTTTCACAACTTTCACAAAATGTTTTGAATGCTTTCTGGTTCTCGGAAAAACTATCCGGAACTAAAAAACAGGAACAGATGATACCAAAGTAAGGACAGACACCAGCTCCTCAATTTTGGTTAGAAACTCTTGAATGAGCTGCTCTTGCAGCCTCTGAGTCAAGGATTAAAGGGAACCAATCAGCATATTTTAACATATATAACGATTGACAACACGTTGTATATGCTAAAATCATTATTCTCACCAACCACGGGGGACGTTTGTGCCCCCAGGAAATTGTGAAGATATTAAGTTATGAAGTCCCCCCTGGCTGCCCGGCAAATAGTCCCCTGGGTGGGGACTTACACTTACTAGCTCCATTCACTGCAGCCATGGCCCCACTTCGACGGCTTGAATGACGGCTAGCATCACCGCTTTGCTCCGTCTGCTTAGGAAGCAGAGCGGTAACGCGAGCCATCATTCAAGCCTTCGGGGCGGGGTCATGGCCACAGCAAATGGAGCTGGTAAGTCCTCACCCAGGGGACTACTTGCCGGGCGGGACTTTATACCTTAATATCTTCACCATCCCTGGGGGAACAAATGTTCCCCGGGGACGGTGAGGATAACGGTTTTAGCATATATAATGCATTGCCAAGCCTTATACACTGCTCAAAAAAATAAAGGGAACACTAAGCTAACACATCCTAGATCTGAATGAATGAACTAATCATTTGAAATACTTTCATCTTTACATAGTTGAATGTGCTGAAAACAAAATCACACAAAAATTATCAATGGAAATCTAATTTATCAACCCATGGAGGTCTGGATATGGAGTCATACTCAAAATCAAAGGGGAAAACCACACTACAGGCTGATCCAACTTTGATGTAATGTCCTTAAAACAAGTAAAGATGAGGCTCAGTAGTGTGTGTTGCCTCCACGTGCCCGTATGACCTCCCTACAACGCCTTGGCATGCTCCTGATGAGGTGGCGGATGGTCTCCTGAGGAATGTCCTCCGAGACCTGGACCAAAGCCAACTCCTGGACAGTCTGTAGTGCAACGTGACGTTGGTGGGAGCAATACATGATGTCCCAGATGTGCTCAATGGGATTCAGGTCTGGGAAACGGGCGGGCCAGTCCATAGCATGAATTATTTCCTCTTGCAGGAACTGCTCACTCTAGCCACATGAGGTCTTGCATTAGGAGTAACCCAGGGCCAACCACACCAGCATATGGTCTCACAGGGGGTCTGAGGATCTGGTCTTTGTACCTAATGGTAGTTAGACTACCTCTGGCAAGCACATGGAGGGCTTTGTGGCCCCACAAAGAAATGCCACCCCACACCATTACTGACCCCACCACCAAACCGGTCATTCTGGAGGATGTTGCAGGCAGCAGAACATTCTGCACGGCGTCTCCATACTCTGTCACGTCTGTCAAATGTGCTGAGTGTGAACCTGCTTTCATCTTTGAAGAGCACAGGGTGCCAGTGGCGAATTTGCCAATCTTGGTGTTCTCTGCCAAATGCCAAACATCCTGCTTGGTGTTGGGCTGTGGACGTAGGGTCCTCATACCACCCTCATGGAGTCTGTTTCTGACTGTTTGAGCTGACACATGCACATTTGTGGCCTGCTGGAAGTCATTTTGTAGGGCTCTGGCAGTGCTCCTCTTGCTCCTCCTTGCACAAAGGTGAAGGTAGCGGTCCTGCTGCTGGGTTATTGCACTCCTATGGCCTCCTCCAAATCTCCTGATGTACTGGCCTGTCTCCTGGTACCGCCTCCATGCCCTGGACAATATGCTGACAGACACAGCTCGCATTGATGTGCCATCCTGGATGAGCTTCACTACCTGGGCCACTTGTGTGGGTTGCAGACTCCGTCTTATGCTACCACTAGAGTGAAAGCACTGCCAGCATTCAAAAGTGACCAAAACATCAGCCAAGAAGCATAGGAACTGAGAAGTGGTCTGTGGTGACCACCTGCAGAACCACTCCTTTATTGGGGGTGTCTTGCTAATTGCCCATAATTTCCACCTGTTGTCTGTTCCATTTGCACAACAGCATGTGGAATTTATTGTTAATCAGTGTTGCTTCCTGAGTGGACAGTGTGATTTCACAGATGTGTGATTGACTTGAAGTTACATTGTGTTGTCTAAGTGTTCCCTTTATTTTTTTGAGCAGTGTATATGCTAAATATGCTGATTGGTTCCCTTTAAATGTATCTGGGACTGGGAAGACTCATGCTGAAGTCTCCCAGCTAAATCCTGGACCAGAGCATCTGCTCCACCAGAGCAGACATAGCTTCCATAATGCAGGAGCCAGGCAAATGCAGGTATGTGGGTCAGTGAAAATGTCATGTATGGGCAGGAAAGTACACTGCAGGTTTAAATAGCCAGCTACACAGGTGTGATCTCAGCATGGTCAGCTGTCCAGCCCAAATAGCTAGGGCGTAGCCAGCAACCAAACCAAAGCTCAAGAAAGTTTAACCCTTTAGGTCAGACATGGACGAGTCATTACAAATTTTAAAGTGTAAACAGTGTTGTAGTAGGCAGCAACTTTTTTCTTGTTTCAGAATCATAACCCTGTAGGGAAAGAGTTTCAGTGATTCAGTGTCCATGAAGTTGTATTACCTATTCTCTTATACATAACAATAATGTTAATCTCTTCTTCTCTAAAGGGGTATGCCATATCTATGGTAACAGGAAAATAATAATGGAGAAATAATAAATGATTTCAATATTGTATTTACTTATTTTCAATAAGCATAGTTACCATGACTGATGAAGAGAACTGAGACCCTTCTCACATGTATACAATATGCTTCAATGCATTTTTGCTAGTGGATACATTTACACATACATTATGGCCAATCTTCAAACAATCCAAGTAGGGTGATAGGGTAAGCTCGCTCATTATGTAAAATAGTGCTTCCCACTTGGCTTATTGGATGAGACAGATTATCTAACAGGATTCATAAATTGGGAATATTTGGATATATTGGAGGATTCCATAAATTGTAAATGATGCCTGATGATGGGGGGGGGGGGGATGAAACATTAGGTTACACCTCTGTTTAAACTGCTTAGCGATTGTACAGTAGATACTGAAAAGGGAGGGCCTCAAATTAAACGACGTCCACCCACTGGTGTGAAGGAGAGCAATATATAAGATATCTGTTTCTATTAGACTGATCATGATTTCATGCATTTATGTTTTGGATATGAGTATTATATCATCCAGGACTGAGTATCTCAGAGAACAGCAAACAGTGG
The DNA here is from genome assembly GCF_029499605.1 of Hyla sarda. NCBI lineage: Eukaryota > Metazoa > Chordata > Amphibia > Anura > Hylidae > Hyla > Hyla sarda. The sequence goes on along the minus strand of NC_079194.1, from coordinate 166,235,066 downwards.
TTCACTCAATTATATCATGTGTCATCTAATGTCAGGGACATGGAATAGATGAGAAAGAGAAGCATGGTGGTGGGAATGAGAATCACTATCACCTTCAAATGAGCTTCTTGCTGTGAGAAAATGGGGTTGCTAAACTAGGATGTTGTAAGGAAAAAATGAAAAAAGAAAAAAGTATTTTTTGTTCCCTGTTTGTCTTTCACTTCCTAAACGTTGTAACATTTTATTTCTTGTTCTCCTATCTGTTAAAGGTAATGTATCGTCTAATTTTTTTTATTTGACTGATTAGCACTGCATACTGGAATCTGTTCTTTTTTGTAATCGATTTCTACTTTCTGATAATTTTTTCTATTTCTTTTTTTGTACACATTGTGGGTCAGTGATCTGAATGGGCGGAGTGAATGGGCGAGGTTCATACAGCCACCTACTTTTATTAGGGTTGGCAGCAAATGCCCTGCCAACAAACAATGATTTTTTACATGTGACAATAATCTGGAATGAAGGTTCTTCGGCTGACTCAGGTAATGTGGCAGGTCTTGTGGGCTGTGTTGATAATATGATGAGTGACGTCTCCTGCCAGGTCCTCTACTCGGTGTCAGAGACGTTACTCCTCATTTCCTGCAGCACAGGTGTAGTGAAGAAAACTATGTCTTGAAGCGTTCTGTGTCCATGGCTGCAAGACATGAGGAGTGATGTCCCAGACGCCACGCAGAGGAGCCGCAGGAGATGTCACTCATCATATTATCCACACAGCCCACAAGACCCGTCACATTACCTGAGCCTGACGAGCGCGGCCAGGTAAGGAAATATGAAAAATAGAAAAAGGAGGGGGGGGGGGCAATGAGCAGGGGAACTATACTGCCAACCTAATGGGGGGGGGGGGGAACTGCAACCTAATGGGGGGGAACATACTGCCTACCTGATGTGGGGGAACATACTGCCAACCTAATGTGGGAGAACTATACTGCACCTAATGTGGGGGAACATACTGCCTACCTAATGTGGGGGAACATACTGCCAATCTAGTGTAGGGTAACTATACTGCACCTAATGTGGTTAAACTATACTGCCAACCTAATGTGGGGGAACTATACTGCACCTAATGTGGTTAAACTATACTGCCAACCTAATGTGGGGGAACTATACTGCACCTAATGTGGGGGAACTATACTGCCATCCTATTGTGGGGGGGGGGACTGCAACCTAATGTGGGGGATCTATACTGCCAACCTAATGTGGGGAACTATACTGCCAACCTAATGTGGGGGAACATGTGCTCCTGACCTATAATGCCCCCCTGACATGTGCTCTTTTTTTTCTTTTTCTCCTCCTCTAAAACCTAGGTGCATCTTATGGTCAGGAACGTTTTATGGAGCGAAAAATACAGTAAGTAATTTTAAAAAATGTTACAGGTCACACAGACTAATAAATGCCATAGTTGAAACAACAGTGACCATTTAAGAACCGCTGTTTGTTTATGCAGTGTGTAGAGTGAATTATTGCTATTCGTTTACAGGATCTGGGAGTACTATCTCTTTATTAATCTTAGATGTTGATGACATTATCAGATGAAACCCTATCATGGTGGGTAAAATGAGGCAGTCTTATTGGTTTCTCAGATAAGGGTTTTTTCAGGAAAGAGATTATAATTTCCCTAAACTTTGGGCTATATATTGTTAATGATCCCATGCGGTAAATGACGTAAACATTTTTTTAAAAATACCAACGTTCAAAATTGATGATTTTTGGTCTCATCTACTTAGAAAACTGCTCACTATATGCAAGTATATCATTATACCATCTCCTATGAACAAGAATATTGTAGTAATATTTGTGTGCATAGTGCCATGTTGGACAGGGAACAGTGCAGTCCGGAATTTTTCCAAAACTACTGTCCTTGCGTACTTGACAGCCCAGTCCACCCTAGATGTAAGCACTAGTAAGTGCTGGGTGTATGAGAAGTCTGGCAAACTGGATTGACAACAGACAAACACATCAGGGACAAAGTCATAATACAAATCATAAATACAAAATAATCCAAGAGCACTACAAGGTACAGAATCAGCAGGCTAAAAAATGGTCAGGAAACAGGCCGGGGGTCATAAGAACATATGCAGGCAACAACAGACTTGAACGCTGGTGAGGGAGTAAAGCGTAATCACAAGCAAAGAGGCAGCATATTGCAGAGTTTAAATATCTGCCCTGAGAGGCGTGTACACCAACTCTAACCCTGATTGGCCCTGATAGGACAGAAGATGCTGTCACTCAACTGTGCATGCCACTGTATCGTGCTGCTGCTGGACCAGGAGAGAGCAGGCCCTGAATAGACAGAGTGGATTGTGATACATAGCAGGCAGTATTAAAGTAATTATATTTTTGTACATAGGAGGAAATATAAGGGTGAAGACCTAGGACCCCTTCAACTCTGCTTAGTAGAGCGGCCAACATGAGTCTGACTGCAGAGCAGCAAACCATAGCATCCACTTTCTGCAGTATTTTAACTTTAAATAAATATGGTAATCACCCAGTATCCCCAGTGCTGAATTCTTATTTATGAAACAATTTACATATTTCGGCATTACCGTTTATTGTAAAAGTGCTGAGACATGTTGAGGGATGGTAGATGTAGCAGCTTATTCCACAGGTGTCTCTATTGAGTATTCATGAGATGTCACAGCTAATTACTTGGTGTTCACACTGTTGCTAGGGTTATTTTTATCATGCAAAACAGTACTTTGCTGTACTTACTAACATTAATGACGCAGTTCACAACAGATGCTGGAGACACACTTGGTAAATACAAGGGGTTAGCAAATTGATGAAAATCACTTACATTGACTCTTCTACTCACTGTCACATTCCAATTGACAACTCTTAAAAAGTGGCTGCACGCCTAACATTAACCCTGAAGGCACCACTATTACTCGTCACTACAGGATCCTAGGGATTCAAAGTGCCTTACTACATGGTCAATCTTGTGCATGATGACTCTTCTTCTGCAGTAGCAAAAGCTTAAAAATAACCCCCAACCAAAAAATGTCTGCTTCCACATAGATTCCTGAGCTGTCCTCTTCTAGATCTGCCAGAATTCTCATGAAGAGGTAAGTAGTCACTGGGTACTAGATCTGTAATATTAATCCTGTCCTACTGACATTAAAGGGGTATTCCAGCTTTAGACATTTTATCCCCTATCCAAAGGATAGGGGATAAGATGTCCGATCATGGGGGGCCTGCCGCTGGGACCCCCCCGTGATCTCCCTGCAGCACCCACATTATGTGCGGAGCTGCGTCTTCAGGCTCGGAAACCGTGAGTCTTCGTGACCTCCCATAGACATGAATGGAGGGGCGTGACGTGACGTCATGTCTCCAGTCCCGAAAATTTCCGGTTTCCGAGCCTGGAGACGCAGCGACGCACATAATGTGCGATGAGACATCTTATACCCTATCCTTTGGATAGGGGATCAAATGTCTAAAGCCAGAATACCCCTTTAACCCTTTTCTGTGCCAAGACAACCCAGGAATGTAAAGATCAAAACCTTCACTGACAGAACATAAGGGATATTAGATTTATCAAGGGATTTAGAGTTTTTTTTTTTTGCTTACAAAAGTCACACAAAAAGTCACATGTGTGCGTAAGCAACTTTTTGTGTGACTTTTGTGGGTAAAAAAAAAAAATACCAGTCAGTCCTACCTAAGCAATTTTCAGTTTTCACTTTGTAGTGGTCGGGAATTTATCAAGTGCAAAAGTCGCATGTAAAAAAAGTCGCAAACCACCTTCACAAAGTCGCAAGTGTAAGCCAGTTCAGTCCTGGCTTACAAACTTGCGTTTGACAGCAAGTCCCACAAAAAGTTGCAGGTGCAGTTCAGTTTTCCTGCACCTGCTCCCATCTACCACCAGTCCGCAAGCTGTTGGGACTATAACTCCCAGCATGTCCTCACTGTAAGGGCATGCTGGGAGTTTTAGTCCTGCAGTAGCTAGTGGGTGGGTGGCAAATGCCAGCGGGTGGCCGGAGAGCGGAGCTTTATAAAAAGTTGCATGAAAAGTCTCACGTGCCGAGGCGGTAACAGGCTGGCGTTATTTAGGCTGGGGAGGGCCAGTAACAATGGTCCTCGCCCACCCTGGCAACGTTAGGCTGTTGCTGCTTGGTTGGTATTTGGATGAGATCGAAAATAGGGGGAACCCTATGCGTTGTTTCTTTTTTTTAAATATTTAATTATTTATGAAAAAACGTTTGGGGTTCCCCCTATTTTTATTCTCAGCCAGATACCAACCAAGCAGCAACAGCCTGACGTTACCAGGGTGGGCGAGGACCATTGTAACGGGCCCTCACCAGCCTAAATAATGCCAAGACATTTATAAAACTTTTATTTTCAAAAACACTCCCCCTCAAGCCCTCGTTAATCATTTTATTAATATATATAAAAAATTTAAAAAAAACGCTGTTCATTGAAGTCCACCAAATCTGAAGTAGTCCACAGGATACACTGATGTGAAATGAGAAGAAAAAAACAAACAAACACAAAATGGGTTAGTACATTTAGGGGGAAAAAAGTGGTAAAAAAATGTAAAAAAACACACACACACATATATATTGCAAATTTTTTTCACAGCTGCGTCTTGAGGAGGGGTTACAAACTGATGTTCTAAAGTCATTTATTGGTTTTTGCTTATGTGTGCTAAAAAAAATGGTATTCAAAAGTCATTTATTGTTTTTTGCTTATGTGAGCCAAATTTATCAACCCCCTGTGTAGTATGTCACACATAAGCAAAACCAGACAAGAAAAAATGCCTTCAGAACTCGCTTACCAAAGCCGTGATGATAAATGTCCTTCATTTACATTAACCCCATTAACTGCCTTCGAACATAAGAATTCCAGACATTTACCGTTTAAGGACCCAGCCCATTTTCACCTTAAAGGAGTACTCCGGAGGAAAACATTATTTTTTTTTAACTCAACTGGTGCCACAAAGTTAAACAGGTTTGTAAATCAAGCAGAGAGCGCTGTGGTCTGACTGAAAGCAATTCCAGAGAGAAATACAACTTCCTGTGGAGCATACAGCAGCTGATAAGTACTGGAAGGATTACAATTTTAAAACAGATGTAATTTACAAATCTGTTTAACTTTCTGGCACCAGTTGATTTAAAACAAATTTGTTTTCCACCGGCGTATCCCTTTAAGGACCCGAGCATTTTTTGCACATTTGACCACTATCACTTTAAGCATTAATAACTCTGGGATGCTTTTACTTTTCATTCTGATTCCGAGATTGTTTTTTCATGACATTCTACTTTATATCAGTGGTAAATTTTTGTTGATACTTGCATAATTTCTTGGTGAAAATTTTCAAATTTTATTTTTTTTTTTTACTTTGAAACTCTCTGCATATATGGAAAATAGACATAACAAATAAATTATATATTGATTCACATATACAATATGTCTACTTTATGTTGGCATCATAAAGTTGACATGTTTTTAATTTTGGAAGACATCAGAGGGCTTCAAAGTTCAGCAGCAATTTTCCAATTTAAAAAATTTTTTTTTCAAAAACGGAATTTTTCAGGGACCAGTTCAGTTTTGAAGTGGATTTAAAGGGCCGTCATATTAGAAATACCCCATAAATGACCCCATTATAAAAACTGCAGCCCTCAAAGCAGGGCCGGACTGGGACCAAAAATAGGCCCTGGCATTTTAGTCTGGGACCCTCACTGATCACCTTGGTTAAAGTAGCTCTCCAGCTGTTGCAAAGCTAGAACTCCCATTGTCCCTGGAAAGCCTCAGGCATTATGGGAGTTGTAGTTTTGTAACAGCTGGAGATCCACAGATTGGGGTACAGTTTTACCCATCATTTCTGCAGAACTTACAAGTGGCTACAGCAGTGAAAGTACAGTCAGGCAGACTATACAATAGTAATATAGTGACCTGAGTGATGTCTTCTCTGTAGTCTTTATCTTGTCCACGCACCAGGACTTCTTTCAGAGCTACATCTTCCTTATTCAGAGATTGATGCCCGGACACTGTTGGCTCTATACAAAGAGATTAATCATTATAATTGTGCCACACAATGTGCCCTGAAAATAATACTGCCACCCCTGTACTTTCCTTCTCCAGACCCCTTGTCGTCATCACCTCTTTCCCTCCCAGACACCTATATCCTCCTCCAGACCCCTATGCCCCCCTAAGACTCCTCCACATCCGCCAGACCCCTCTGTCTTCCTCCTCTCGACTCCTCTGTCTTCCTCCTCTCGACTCCTCTGTCCTCCTCCTCTAGACTCCTCTGTCCTCCTCCTCCAGACTCCTCTGTCCTTCTCCTCCAGACCCCTCTGTCCTCCTTCTCCAGACCCCTTAGTATCCCTCCCCCCCAGATCCCTCTGGCATCCTCCTCCAGGCCCCTCAGGGTCCCTACCCCCCAACCCTAGACCCCTCTGTCATCCTCTTCCAGACACCTTAGGATCCTTGTTACACCCCAGATCCCTCTGGCATCCACCTCCAGACCCCTCAGGATCCCTTTCCCCCTCACTAGACTCCTCAGGATCTCCCCCCAAGACCCCTCTGCCATTCTCCTCCAGACCCCTCAGGATCCCTATCACTCCCCACCAGACCCCTCTGTGATCCTCTTCCGGACCCCTCTGGTTCCCATTACACCCCCCCAGACCCCTCTGCCATCCTCCTCTTGACCCCTCAGGATGTCTATATTCCCCCTGGCATTCTCTCCCAGACTCCTCAGGATTCCTATATCCACCCACACCCCTTTTCCACCCTCCAGGCCCCTCAGGACCCCTACCCATCCCCCCCCCTGGGATCAATATCCCTCCCCCACCTAGAACACTCCCCCAGACCCATCAGGATTCCTATTCCCCCTGCACCCCTCTTTCATCCTCCTCCAGACCCCTCAGGATCCCTATTCTCCTCAGATACCTATGACATCCTCCCCCAGGCCCCTTAGGATTCCTATCCCCCCCCCCCGCACCCTCTTTCTTCCTCCTTCAGACCCCTCTGCCATTCTCCTTGAGATCCCTCAGGATCCCTATGCCCCTAGACCTCTCTGCCATCCACCTGCAGACCACGAAGGATCCCTACCCCCCTTGCCATGATCCCTATCCTTCCCCCAAGACCCCTCTGCCATATTCCTCCAGACCCCTCAGGACCCCTATTCTCCCAAGACCCCTCAGGATTCCTAGACCCCCTGCCCCCCTCATCCTCCTCCAGACCCCTCAGCTCAGGATCCCTATCCCCCTTAGACCCCTCTGTGATCCTTTTAGACCCCCCAGGATCCCTTTACAACCCCCCCTTCCACTCTATCATTCTTCAGATCCCTTAGAATTCCAAAGCCTTGTGCCCCCTCTTGATCCCAATTGCCTTTATTACCAGTGGTGCCGGCTTCTGATCAGCTCCTCAATGGCCGATGTCAGGGGCGTGAGTAAGGAGACGTGCCTGCACGGCACATGCAGGGACCGCCGGCCGCAGCACTTAACCTGTTCAGGACCTAGGGCATACGGGTACGTACTGACACCCTGGTAGTTAAGGACCCAGGACGTACCTGTACGCCCGTGGGAATTTCGGCCCCCGCCGCGCGCCGGGCGGGGACCGGACCGGGGTGACTGCTGATATCGATCAGCAGGCACCCTGCGCAAATGCCCAGGGGGTCATTAGACCACCCCATGTCCGTGATCACGGCAATTCGCAAGTGAATTCACACTTGCGATTTGTGAGATTCCGGGTCATTACGGGTCTATGGTGACCCGGAATATAAGGGGGATGGCGGTTGTCCAAGACACCAACGATCCCCCTGAAGGGATAGGAGTGAGGTAGCAGGGGTGCCACCCCTCCTATCCCTGCTATTGGTCGTATAGGTTACTTTCGGTTTCCACGTTCTGCCCACCCACAATAGGCTGGGCAGGATGGGGAAACCAACAGGGATCGGCGCCGAAGGTCACTTACCGATCTGCGGAGGCTGCGGGCGACGGTGATCGGTGGGCGGCCATATCGTGCGGCTGGCTCCCTGGATCCTATGGAAGCCTGTGAGTTGCCTAGCAACATCTGGAGGGCTACAGTCTGAGACCACTATACAGTGGTCTCTAAACTATAGCCCTCCAGATGTTGCAAAACTACAACTACCAGCATGCCCAGACAGCTGTTTGGACATGCTGGGAATTGTCGTTTTGCAACAGCTGGAGGTCTACAATTTAGAGACCACTGCACAGTGATCTCCAAACTGTAGCCCTCTAGATCTTGCAAAACTACAACTCCTATCATGTCCACATAGCAGTTTGCTGTCTGTGCTTGCTGGGATTTGTAGTTTTGCAACATCTGGAGGGATCATTGTGCACTGGTCTCTAAAGGAAGGGATGAGAGCACTGTGATGTGTTTTGTGTGAAAAAAATTACTAATATTTGGAATTACAAATATATAACTCTATATTTGCCATATTCACGCTCAACACTAGCTCAGGAACTGTCCACAGCTGGAGAGGTTTTCTTTGGGAATTTGCTTCCAATCTGGACTGTTCCTAACATGGATAGAGGTGACAGCAGAGAGCACTGTGGACAGACAGAAAAGAAATTCAAATAGAGGGGAGTGGGGGGGGGGGGGGGGGAAATGTCTAAAAAAAAAAAAAAAAAAAAAAAAAAGGATTTTTTTTAGATATATAAAAAAAATCCCTTCTTCCAATAAAAGTTGTAATCACCCCTTTCCCATTTTTCAAATAAAACACTAAAATAAATAAATAAAGGTATTTGGTATTACCGCATGTGTAATTGTACGAAATATGAAATTATTATGGTATATTTTTTATCCTGCATGGTCAATGCCAAAATTATAGATTTTTGGTTACATCACATCCCAGAAAAAAAAAAGTGTTAAAAAAGCCAGAGCTGGTACCTTTAGAAACTACAGCACATAGCACAAACCCTAAGGTTATGTTCACACGACGGAATGTCTGCAAGGAGAATCTCCTTGCAGACATTCCGCAAATTTCTGGGCACTGGCATAATATGCAGACGCTAGGACCGCACAGGAATGCGCCATCTTAGATGGCTATGCATTCTGTGTTCACTCTGTACAAAGAATGAACGTGTTCATTCCTTGTGTGGACATGGAAGATGGAATTTCTGCATCGGAAAAGTCTGGCATGGAAATTCTGCCATGTGCACAGCACAGCAGAATCCCGGTGAATTCAAAGGGGCTCTGCTGCAGCGAACTCTCTAATGCGGAATCCGGCACGGAAAATCTGAAAATCCGGCACGGAAAATCTGAAAATCTGAAAATCCGGCACGGAAAATCTGTGAACATAGCCTCATAAAGCTCTGTAGGTGGCAAGGTATAAAACACGACAATGAACAGATTCTTTTTTTGTTTTCAAGTATTCTACAATTTTTTTTTCATTAAAAGAAACGCATTATCCAAATTTGGTATCATTGGAATCATACTGATAGAATTAAGTTAGCACCTCAGCTTTACCACATTACGAACTTTGAAAAAATTATTGCCCCACAAAATAGCGTAATTCAATTTTTTCTCAATTTTACCCTACATATTTTTTTTTCAGTTTTTTTGAAATGTAAAATAAAGTGTTCCAATGAAAAGTACTTTGTCAGTGGGGGAAAAAAAAGTTGTGGATCTAAGAAGGTGAGGAAGAAAATGTAAGCCAAAGTAAGGGGTTGTGAAGGAGTTAAATATTTCCTTTCGCCGGACTATTATGACAGTAACGCTTTAAAGGGGTTGTGCGCTGCCCTGCTTTTCGGAGCTCCGCATGCAGCGTCTGGAAGTTACTCCGAATGCTGTGTGCGGGCTTCCGTGTTTGCGGCCGTCGGGCGTGACTTCACGCCCGCCCCCTCAACGAAAGTCAATGGGAAGGGGACGCGACCTCTGTCACGGCCCCTTCCCATAGACTTTGGTAGAGGGGGCGGGAATGACGTCACGAGGGGGCCGGGTGTGACGTCACGTCCGGCGGCCGTGAACATGGAAGCCCGCACACATCGTTCGGAGTAATGAACTTCCGGACGCTGCGTGCGGATCTCCGAAAAGCAGGGCAGCGCACAACCCCTTTAACCTCTCTACTGTTCTAGACCACTAGAAGTGCAGTAATTAGGCATAGGCTAATCATTAACCTCTTGGGGAAGCAGGGCATATGCATACGCCCTGCATCCCTGATCCTTAACCCCCTTAACCCCTTAAGGACTCAGGGTTTTTCCGTTTTTGCACTTTCGTTTTTTCCTCCTTACCTTTTAAAAATCATAACCCTTTCAATTTTCCACCTAAAAATCCATATTATGGCTTATATTTTGCGTCGCCAATTCTACTTTGCAGTGACATTATTCATTTTACCCAAAAATGCACGGCGAAATGGAAAAAAAATCATTGTGCCACAAAATCGAAAAAAAAACGCCATTTTGTAACTTTTGGGGGCTTCCGTTTCTACGCAGTGCATATTTCGGTAAAAATGACACCTTATAATTATTCTGTAGGTCCATACGGTTAAAATGATACCCTACTTATATAGGTTTGATTTTGTCGCACTTCTGGAAAAAATCATAACTAGATGCAGGAAAATTTATACGTTTAAAAATGTAATCTTCTGACCCCTATAACTTTTTTATTTTTCCACGTACAGGGCGGTATGAGGACTCATTTTTTGCACCGTGATCTGAAGTTTTTATCGGTATGATTTTTGTTTTGATCAGACTTTTTGATCACTTTATATTCATTTTTTTAATGATATAAAAAGTGACCAAAATACGCTTTTTTGGACTTTGGAATTTTTTTGCGCGTACGCCATTGACCGTGCGGTTTAATTTATGATATATTTTTATAGTTTGGACATTTACACATGCGGCGATACCACATATGTTTATTTTTTATTTTTTTACACTGTTTTATTTTTTTATGGGAAAAGGGGGGGATTCAAACTTTTATTAGGGAAGGGGTTAAATGACCTTTATTAACACTTTTTTTTAACTTTTTTTTTGCAGTGTTATAGGTCCCATAGGGACCTATAACACTGCACACACTGATCTCTCATCCTGATCACTGGCGTGTATTAACACGCCTGTGATCAGTGTTATCGGCGCTTGACTGCTCCTGCCTGGATCTCAGGCACGGAGCAGTCATTCGCCGACCGGACACCGAGGAGGCAGGTAAGGGCCCTCCCGGTGTCCGGTCAGCTGTTCGGGACGCCGCTATTTCACCGCGGCGGTCCCGAACAGCCCGACTGAGCAGCCAGGTCACTTTCAGTTTCACTTTAGAAGCGGCGGTCAGCTTTGACCGCCGCTTCTAAAGGGTTAATACCGCACATCGCCGCGATCGGCGATGTGTGGTATTAGCCGCAGGTCCCGGCCGTTGATGAGCGCCAGGACCGACGCGATATGATGCAGGATCGCGGCGCGATCCTGCTTCATATCGCGGGAGCCGGCGCAGGTTGTAAATATACGTACTGCGTTGTTAAGAGGTTAAAGACCAAGCCCATTTAGACCTTAAATGGTCCCTCTCATTAAAACAAATTTTTGCTATTGCACTCCTTATGGTAAATAAAAATTATTTCTAATATACTTTGTTTAAAAAAAGAATTAAGTTTTCTATGTTTTATTTGTGCTTAAAAAAAAGCTCAAGAGCACAATGTGCACTTTTTAAGCACAAATACAACATAGAAAACATAATTTTTTTTTATTTACCATAAGGAGTACAAGAGCAAAAAAATTTTTTATGAGAGTTACCATTTATTTGGGATTTTAGTTTTTTCCTCCTCACCTTCTAAAAATCTTAACTCTTTTATATTTTCATCCACTATACTAGTATGAGGGCTTGTTTTTGACAAACCAGTTGTACTTCGTACAGGACATGAATGTATGTTCTGGTGCGCAAAGTACCGCCGCACCAGGACATTTATGTCGGTGGTCATTAAGGGGTTAAGGACTCAGGGCGTACCTGTACGCTCTGGTCTAGGTTAACAGATTTAAACCGTTCTCAGCGGCAGAGAACGAGTTAAATCCAGTGGGTCCCGGTTTCTATGGGCAGCCAGGACCCACGGCTAATGCCGGCCACAGCCGATCGGGCCGATGCCCGGCATTAACCCTTTAGATGCCGCAATCAAAGTTGATTGTGGCGTCTAAAGTGAAAGTAAAAGAATCCCGGCAGTTCAGAGGAGCTGATCGGGACTATCGTGACAAAATCGGATGACGGGAGGGTCCCCACCTGCCTCTCTGTTGTCCAATCAGCGATCTACTGCTCCATGTCTGAGCAGGAGATTGCTGGTTACACTGATCAGTGCTTTGCAATGGCACAACACTGATCAATGTATGCAATCAGAAGATTGCATGTTTTAGCCCCCTATGGGAGCAAAAGCAAAGTTTATTTTCTTTTTTTCTGGCACCAGTGTTTTTTTTTCTTTCTGGCACCAGTTGATATAAAAAAAAAATTCCCAGTAGAGTACCCCTTTAAAAATAGAAACAATTCTGCCAACAACCACTTTAATTTTATAAACCCTTTTACCTGTTACGGCCTTGCGGCTGTATAGCCGCAAGGCCGTAACAGGTAATAGGGTTTATAGGGAACAGTGCTCAGATCCCTAACTGAAGGAAAGAAGCTGAAAAAATCCTACTGTCTTACAGTCATGATGAATAAATATCTTACACTTTTGTTGCTTTTAGCTTAAAATAAGTAACTTTGTGCATGTTCTCCGCAGCTTGTCACATTTGCTCCAATTGCTGCAGTAAGATTACATTCTGAATTTCCTCACTTGTTCGGCTTTCTCCACATATACAGCTTTTGCCCTTATTGCCATGCACAGACATCATTCTTCAGCAATTCAACCAATCAAGTAGAAGCCGACTGAACTGCTTCATCAACGTCTAATTTGGGACTGTAGAGTCAACACTTGTCTGTGCAGTGAGTCAGATTGCGGTATACGTTTAAACATAATTGTTGTGGGATATTGTTATTTGTTATCAGCTTCAGAAAATTGTGTAAAGCCAGGGCCGCTTTATCAATAGGTGCGTATGTTGTACCTGCAGCGAGCCCACTTATTTCGATGCCCACTGGCTGCAGCAAATCTTTTTAACTATGTTTCCATCCCTCAGGTGGAGAAGGGAAAAAAAACCTAATGAGCTATAAAACCTAATTAAATGCATAACATGTGCATTTGATATAAATAAAACTTGCAGATGCATGAAAACTATATAATGATACAAATTAAAAAGAAACTATAATCCCAAGTGCATATTTATAGCAATAAGAGTAGTTAATATTAATGTGTCTTACCATAGCCATATGTAATTGGATGCCTTTATAAAACAATAGAAACAGACTGTGTTTTGATTACTGCATAAACAACATAGGGTTTATGTTTAATTATTTTAGACATCCAATTACATATGGCTATATTAAGACATTTTTATATTAAATGGGCACCCTCATTAAAACTAATTTTTGTTAATGCACTCCTTATGGTAAAAAAAAAAAAATTTCTAATGAACTTTCTTTTAAAATGAAGTTTTCTATGTTTTATTTGTGTTTAAAAATGCTGCCACTAGGTGTCTCTTTAATTGTCCAGAGCACATTTCCTCCCATCTCTTGCATAGACTTTGGACTCCAGCTGGCCTGACAGAAGTAAAAAATCAGGAAATGCAGTCTGGAGGGTTAAGTTTTGCTAAAACTTGTCCTGCATTGCATTTGTAAAATGTACGTGTCACCTCTGGTTGGCAGATGAGGGAGATGTTAGTTCAAGGGAGCAGTGTTCCAGCAAGACATTGCCTCTGACAGCCTGGGGTGTATGGAGGGGAGGAGATGTGCCTGGGGTGTATGGAGGCAAGACAGGTTCTGGTAGTTGGGGACTCATTTATTAGGGGGACAGAAATGGCAATCTGTCACAAAGACTGGGATGGTCAAGCAGTGTGTTGTTTTCCTGATGTTCGAGTTCGGCACATCGCGGATAGGGTTGACAGATTACTAGGAGGGGCTGGAGAAGACCCAGCGGTCATGGTGCACATTAGCATCGATGACAAAGGGATAACACAAGGACTTTGGCAGTAAACTTAAAGGGGTCTTCCGGTGGAATTAACTGGTGCCAGAAAGTTAAACAGATTTCTACATTACTTCTATTAAAAAAATCTTAATCCTTACAGTACTTATTAGCTGCTGAATACTACAGAGGAAATTATTTTCTTTTTGGAACACAGTGCTCTCTGCTGACATCACTGTAACACTGACGGTAGTGGTAGTAGCACTGCTGGATGTGGATCCTCCAACCTATGTGGCAGATGACACGGGCCGTATCTGGGAGCGGAGTCTAAGGTGCCGCTGGTCTTCACCAGAGCCGCCGCAAGGCAGGATGGGCTTGTTGCGGAAGGCGACACGCAGGCCGCTACACCCAATACGACTCGACCACACAGGTAACTGGGTTAGACAAGGTACAGAAGGATGAGGCACAGGCATAGTCAGACTTAGCAGAAGGTCAGGGCGGGCGAAAAGTTGCATAATCAAATAACGTAGTGGAAGGGTCAAATACACGGGCAAGGCAAACAGACAATAAGAACGCTTAATCTCAGGCTAGGGGCACTGAAGAGCCGGAAGGGAAGTGTGGGAGGTGCAGGGACTTATAGAGTAGTGTCAGGTGTTACACATAATTATGGGTGTACTGGCCCTTTAACCTGTTCAGGACCCGGGGCGTACAGGTACGTCCTGACACCCTGGGTCTTGAGGACCCAGGACGTACATGTACGTCCGTGGAAATTTTGGTCCCCGCCGCACGCCGGGCGGGGACCGGACCGGGGGGACTGCTGATATCGATCAGCAGGCACCCCGTGTAAATGCCCAGGGGGGTCATCAGACCCTCCCATGTCGGTGATCGCGGCAAATCGCAAGTGAATTCATACTTGCGATTTGCACGATTCTGGGTCATTACGGGTCTATGGTGACCCGGTGGCCCGGAATATAGTTGTCCAAGACACCGACAATCCCTCTGAAGGGATAGGAGTGAGGTGGCCGGGGTGCCACCCCTCCTATCCCTGCTATTGGTCATATAGATGCGACGACCAATAGCAGATCGGGGGGGGGGGGGGGGGTTACTTTCGGTTTCCCCATTCTGCCCACTCACAATAGGCGGGGCAGAATGGGGAAACCGACAGGGACCGGTGCCGAAGATCACTTACCAATCTGTGGAGGCTGAGGGCGACGGTGATCGGCGGGCGGCGATGTCGTGCGGCTGGCTCCCTGGATCCTACGGAAGCCGGTGAGTTGCCTAGCAACATCTGGAGGGCTACAGTCTGAGACCACTATACAGTGGTCTCTAAACTATAGCCCTCAAGATGTTGCAAAACTACAACTACCAGCATGCCCAGACAGCTGTTTGGACATGCTGGGCAGTGGCGTAGCTCTAGAGGTCGCAATGGTCGCCATGGTGACCGGGCGCCTACGCCATATATTTATAATATATATTAAAAAAAAAAAACTCAATGGCAGTTCTGCTCCCCGGGAGACCCCCTTCTCTGGTGGCGCTGAAGGGGGGCCTCATTTAGTCCGGTCCCCCAGCCCCAAGTAACGTCGGCTGGGGGAAGGGACACTGCCGCTTTAAGAGCAGCAGACGTCGGAAGCACACACCTGACGTCACGGCCCCGTCCCCAGCTGCGCAGGAGGACGAGGACATCCCGCCGCCGCCTAGAGATGATGCATCCTCACCGCAAAGTGAGGAGGTTTGACGAGGCTGGAAAACAATGACGGAGGGTCAGAGGTGAGAATGGCGGGGGAGGGTTTGCTGGCTAGAAGAGCATTGAGCAGTGTTTCCCAACCAGGGTACCTTCAGCTGTGGCCAAACTACAACTCCCAGCGTGCCTGGACAGCCAAAGGCGGTCTGGGCATGCTGGGAGTTGTAGTTTGGCCACAGCTGGAGGCACCCTGTTCGGGAAACACTGGCATGGAGTATGATAGTGGGGGGGGGGGGGGGGAGGAGCATGAATAAGCCCCCCTCTGTCCTCCTTTTCCAATACCCCCCTGAAAAAGGAGCATGGAGAAGGGGAGGGTGTTGGAAAAGGAGCATGGAGGAGGGGAGGGTGTTGGAAAAGGAGCATGGAGGAGGACAGAGGGGGTGTTTGAAAAGAAGCATGGAGGAGGACGGGGGTTAGAAAACGAGCATGAAGTGCCGTTCATTTACAGCATGGCTATGAAGTTAGCGCAGGAACCCCTGCGCTCACTTCATAGTAGTTGCGCATAGTGACATCCTCTGACCTCAGAAGACAGTGTTTTCCAACCATGGTGCCTCCAGCTGTTGTGGTGCCAAAGGCTGTCTGGGCATGCTGGGAGTTGTAGTTTTGCAACAGCTGGAGGTGCCATGGTTAGAAAACACTGGCTAACAGTAAATATCTCAAAGGAGTACTCCAGGATGCATTCAGACTGCCGGCAGTAAAATAATGAATATACATACCTGCTGTCGCTCCCCAGGTGCCTTCAGGGGAGCAGCCTCCACCGCGATCCTTTTCCTGGTTGCCGGTGGTTGGCGAGGTATACTGACAATCACCAGCCGCAGCGAAGTCCTGCCTCGGCCGGCGATAGGCTCACCGACCACCGACAACCAGGAAAAGGATCGTGGCGGAGGCCGCTCCCCTGGTGTGTATATATATATATTTATTATTTTACTGCCGGCAGTCTGAATGAAAATTTTGCATCCTGGAGTACTCCTTTAAGTTAGAAAAAAAATTATATATTATGGAAACCTCTCTTATCATAAATCATCCTGTACAGATTAATATTAGGGTAGGGTTACATGTCTGCAGATCCACCGATGACTTGACTCTATAGAGTGCCTCTTGCTGTTTTCCCCCCTTTGTGCTGCTCACAACAGCAATCTGCCACTAACAAGCAGCCACACAGGGACCTGCGAGTCACAGTGGGCGCATGCAGTGTACTCTGAGACATCGTGTAGCGGCAGATTGCTGCTGCAAGCAGGACACGGGGGAAAACAGCTGGAGGCACACTATAGGGTCAGGTCATTGACGGATCAGCAGAGTAACATACACTATTGATCTGTTACATGTGACCCTACCCTAAGGGTGCGTTCATGTGTGCGTATTTTTGCAGCATATTTGCTTCAGCAGATTTTGCTGATGTTTGTGCCTGTATAATGTGTGTATTTACTGTATGTATGATGTATGAATGATGTGTATGCACTGTATGTATGATGTATGAATGATGTGTATGTACTGTATATATGATGTATGAATAATGTGTGTGTATGAATAATAGATGTGTGTAAACAAGATGTGTGTATGATGTGTGGAGATGTATTCTGTGGGGGGGGGGGGAGGGAGGATCTGGAGGCGGCATGTGTTTGTATGATATGTGTGTATGATATGTGTGTGTATGATGTGTGTGTATGTATGTATGTATTATGTATGTGTGTGTATGTACTGTATGTATGAATGATGTGTGTGTATGTACTGTATGTTGCAGTATTATATTCAGGGGTACAGTGGGGGGCAGTATTATATTCAGGGGGTACAGTAGGAGGCAGTATTATATTCAGGGGTACAGTCGTGGCAGTATTCAGGGGGTGCAGTAGGAGGCAGTATTATATTCAGGGGGTAGAGTAGGAGGCAGTATTATATTCAGGGGGTACAGTAGTTGGCAGTATTATATTCAGGGGGTACAGTGGGTGGCAGTATTATATGCAGGGGGTACAGTAGGAGGCAGTATTATATTCAGGGGGTACAGTAGGAGGCAGTATTATATTCAGGGGGTACAGTAGGTGGAAGTATTATATTCAGGGGGTACAGTAGGAGGCAGCATTATATTCAGGGGGTACAGTAGGAGGCAGTATTATATTCAGGGGGTACAGTAGGAGGCAGTATTGTATTCAGGGGGTACAGTGGATGGTAGTTTTATATTCAGGGGATACAGTGTGTGGAAGAATTATATTCAGGGGTACAGTAGGTGGCAGAATTATATTCAGGGGGTACAGTAGGAGGCAGTATTATATTCAGGGGTACAGTAGGTGGAAGTATTATATTCAGGGGATACAGTAGGAGGCAGTATTATATTCAGGGGGTACAGTAGGTGGAAGTATTATATTCAGGGGGTACAGTAGGAGGCATTATTATATTCAGGGGGTACAGTAGGAGGCAGTATTGTATTCAGGGGTACAGTGGATGGTAGTTTTATATTCAGGGGATACAGTGTGTGGAAGAATTATATGCAGGAGGTACAGTGGATGATAGTTGTATATTCAGGGGGTACAGTAGGAGGCAGTATTATATTCAGGGCGTACAGTAGGAGGCAGTATTATATTCAGGGGATACAGTGTGTGGAAGTATTATATTCAGGGGGTACAGTAGGTGGCAGTATTATATTTAGGGGTACAGTCGGTGGCAGTAATATATTCAGGGGGTACAGTGTGTGGCAGTATTATATTCAGGGGGTACAGTAGGTGGCAGTATTATATTCAGGGGGTACTGTAGGAGGCAGTATTATATTCAGGATATACAGTTGGCAGTATTATATTCAGGGGATACAGTTGGAGGCAGTATTATATTCAGGGGGTACAGTGTGTGGCAGTATTATATTCAGGGGATACAGTGTGGGGGAGTATTATATTCAGGGGGTACAGTATTTAGCAGAATAATAATGAGTATTGTCTTCATACAGAGGATGAGGATCTTCTGACAAAGTGAGGAGCCTATGATGTCCGGGTGTCAGACTCTGCAAAGAAGATGGAGCTGGGAGAAGTCCTGACGTCTGGACCAGATGGAGAAGAAAAGAAAAGACAACAAAGAACATATGATTGTATTTTCTCCTGACTGTCCCATCAGCTGTAGTCACTTGTAAGTTCCGCAGTGGTGATGGGTAATGCTATACCTGTGGCTCTTCATCTGTTGCAAAACTACAACTCCCATAACGCCTGAGGTTCTCCAGACATGAGGGGAGTTATAGCTTTATGACAACTGGAGAGCAACTGGAACCAAGGTGATTGGTGGGGGTCCCAGCAGTTGGACCCCCTCCAGAAAAATGGGCTGCTTATTCTTAAGTTCCTGTTTTGTCTCTCTGGCCCTGCCTGTTATTCACTTATATTGTTGTGTATTCTCCTGACTGTGTCCCATCAGTGCTGTAGTCACTGATATCTAAGTGCGGCTGAGTAAGGGGTTGTCCGGGATTGGGGAAGTGGGTCGTCAGGTGGTAGGGGGGGGGGGGGCGGGGCGGGGCAATTTTTTGCACCAGGGCCCTGAGATTTCTAGCTACGCCCCTGATGCTGGGAGTTGTAGTTTTGCAGCAGCTGGAGGTCTACAATTTAGAGACCACTGCACAGTGATCTTCAAACTGTAGCCCTATGGACACTCAACAAGGCTCAGGAGGGAGAGTGCACTATGTACATTTGAGGCCTAAATTGGTGATTTGCACAGGGGTGGCTGATTTTACAGCTGTTCTGTAAATGCAAAAAAATGAATACCCACATGTGACCCCATTTTGGAAACTAAAAACCCCTCACAGAACATGGGGTATAGTGAGCCTTAACACCCCACAGGTGTTTGACGAATTTTCATTAAAGTTGGATGGGAAAATGAAAAAAAAAAATATTTTCACTATGATGCTGGTGTTACCCTAAATTTTTTCATTTTCACAGGGGAAAATAGGAAAAAAGCCCCCCAAAATTTGTAACCCCATTTCTTCCGAGTAAGAACATACCCCATATGTGGATGTAAAGTGCTCTGTGGGCGAACTACAATGCTCAGAAGAGAAGGAGCACCATTGGGATTTTGAAGAGAAAATGTGTCCGGAATTGAAGGCCAAGTGTGTTTACAAAGCCCCATAGAGACAGAACAATGGACCCCTCCCACATGTGACCCCATTTTGGAAACTACACCCCTCATGTAATGTAATAAGGGGTACAGTGAGCATTTACGCCCCACAGGTGTCTGACAGATTTTTGGAACAGTGATCTGTGAAAATGAAATTTTTCATTTGCACAGCCCACTGTTCCAAAGATCTGTCAAACACCAGTGGGGTGTAAATACTCACTGCACCCCTTATTAAATTCTGTGAGGGGTGTAGTTTCCAAATGGGGTCACATGTGGGGGGGTCCACTGTTCTGGCACATGGCCCCCAACTTTCATTCCGAACAAATTCTCTTTCAAAAAGCTCAATGGCGCTCCTTCTCTTCTGAGCATTGTAGTTCGCCAGCAGAGCACTTGATGTCCACACATGGGGTATTTCCATACTCAGGTTTTTTTTTTGCTGTCCTGGCACAATAGGGGCTTCCTAAATGGGACATGCCCCCAAAAAAACATTTCAGCTAAATTTGCTTTTCAAAAGCCAAATGTGACTCCTTCTCTATTGAG
The DNA here is from genome assembly GCF_029499605.1 of Hyla sarda. Classification (NCBI taxonomy): domain Eukaryota; kingdom Metazoa; phylum Chordata; class Amphibia; order Anura; family Hylidae; genus Hyla; species Hyla sarda. Next base: position 166,214,751 of record NC_079194.1, on the reverse strand, counting down.
CATTGTAGTTCGCCCACAGAGCATTTTACGTCCTTAACATGAGGTATTTCCATACTCAGAAGAGATGGGGTTACAAATTTTGGGGGGCATTTTGTCCTATTTTCGCTTGTAAAAATGTTAAATTTGAGGGAAAACTAGCATTTTAGTGAAAAAAGAAAAAATAATTTACACATCCAACTTTAACGAAAAGTCGTCAAACACCTGTGGGGTGTTAGGGCTCACTGGACCCCTTTTACGTGCCTTGAGGGGTGTAGTTTCCAAAATAGTATGCCAGGTTGGAAACTGGGTTACACATTTTAGGAAGATTTCTCTCCTTTTACCCTTTGTAAAAATTCAATAACTGGGTCTACAAGAATATGCCAGTGAAAAAAATGAAGATTTTGAATTTTCTCCTTCAATTTGCTGCTATTCCTGTGAAACACCTAAAGGGTTAAAAACCTTTTGAATGTCATTTTGAAAACTTTGAGGGGTGCAGCTTTTATAATGGGGTCATTTATGGGGTATTCCTAATATGAAACCCCTTCAAATCCACTTCAAAACTGAACTGGTCCCTGAAAAATTTCGATTTACAAATTTTTTTGAAAAATTGGAAAATTGCTGCTATACTTTGAAGCCCTCTGATGTCTTCCAAAAGTAAAAACATGTCAACTTTATGATGAAAACATAAAATAGACATATTGTATATGTGAATCAATATATAATTTATTTGGAATATTCATTTTCCTTATTAGCAGAGAGCTTCAAAGTAAAAAAAAAAAATCCAAAATTTTTAATTTTTAAGAAATGATGCAAGTGTCGACAAAATTTTAGCACCAGCATAAAGTAGAATTTGTCACGAAATGAAAGGTAAAAGCATCCCAGAGTTATGAATGCTTAAAGTGACAGTGGTCAGATGTGCAAAAAATGGCCGGGTCCTACAGTGAAAATTGGCTGGGTCCTTAAGGGGTTAAATTTCAGAGCTCCGGTGCCGGAGCTGAGACACAGTGGAGGAGGCGGCAGAGGACCATGGGGCTGTAAGTGATGCCTAATAGAAAAAGACAAAAGAGAGGGTCCGCACCTCGTGTATTACCCAAGACACTAGGATGGAAAGAGGGGGTGGCTGGGTAACGCCAGCCTTTCAGATTGCTGCTCACCTTGCTGAAAATGATATGCGCTTTTCTCCCCTAGATAGGGGTATGGTGGTAGTAGAGGTGAACTGCAAAGCCCAAAGGGTCACAGGGATGGAGAGTCCAATCCTGTTGAATGTAGTGGATGAGGGAAGAGAAATGACCCGTGCATCAGGCGCTGTTCAAGTTTCCAGTATGAATAAATATTCCGGATTCATATGTAGCATTAAAGTACCATAAGGTACTATGTTTATTAGAAAACCAATGATGCGTTTCGGAAGTAGAGCCCTCCTTCCTCAGATTGGCATAGACAGTATTGCATGAACAACATATTTATAGACAAGAAAAATGGAGGCCGAGTGTAGGTGGGTGGAATTGACCTCTCCCACCTAAATCATGAACAGGCTTCATATAACATTAAAACATGAAAATAAAATTAGATAAATAACAATTTAATACATAAAATAGTAGTGCATATAAATAAATGACATAAATCAATGGAAAAACATTAGTAACTGTAAGTCACAGCATGCCCGTTCACTACATGAACCAGCAGTGCTGTATGAGAGAGAGGCTGAGGCTTATTACCCTGCTGGAATGAGGCTGAATGAATTATCAACAATATAGTATTGCATTGCCCGCAAGGAGATTGGACCGATCTATACATTTATTTTCCACACTGAACAGGATGTAGATGACAATGTATTGTTGCAGATCGGCGGCTACTGTGGGTTTATACTGATCGCATGTATTCGCTGAAATAGAGCGCATGTCGCTGCGCTCTGTTTGAAGCCAGGTCCACGGACGCCGCTGGCCAATAGGCGCTTGTAGCAGGAGACAGGGAGGGGATTGACAGCCCTGGTTTAAACGTGTGCAGAGGAGGCTGGAAACAACAGAGCGCAGGGGATATGTCACCTTAATGAAAGATATAAAGAAAGAGAAAGTTGTTATAGAAACGGGAATATGTGCAACAATGGTATGAGAGTTTTCATTCCAGAGCTAGGGGGATTACCAGCACAATCCTTATGCAACATAGAAGATACTTTGTTCCCTGGTTGAGAGACATACTGTATATATCAATACTGAAGACATGTATATTAAAAGGGGAAATTATTATTGTAGTGCTAAAAAGCAGACTTATACCATGTTAAATATAATTATAAGTGATGCAACTAGTGGTCACAGTGTAATAGATGAATTTATATTAAATAGATGATGTGGGATAATATTATTAAATTATTAAATTACAATGTATTACACTGGGAAATTAATGAAAAGGTATATAATATAAAAATATAAAATTAAGAAAGAATGGGGCAGAAAACAGAAGGGGAGGGGAAATTTTGATGTTAAAATATAATAGTTAATAAATTATTAATAATGGAGGGGTAAGTGATGGGCTGGGATACGCATGCTGGCACGTCCCCCGATGCGAATCCCAGCCCTGCCGGCAGCAGGGGAGAGGGGAGCTATACACTCTTGGCGAGCTCAAGTGGCCAGAGTGCATTGTGTAACAGTACCCCTCCCCCCTTTGTTCTCCCCCTCCTTTTGCGGTTCATAAATTTACTGAGAAGGTCACAATCTAGGACATTTTCCACTGGCTCCTAAGATCTCTCCTCTGGACCGAATCCGTCCCAATCTACAAGAAAACAAGTTTTCCTCTGATAAACTTGGAACCCAAAATCCCTTTAACAATATAAACATCAGAGGTACCAGAGATGGGAGTAGGAGAGTGTCATGTCTGTCTTGGTCTGTGTTCACACACAGCTATTGGATTGCTTGTGTGTGAACAGTTTTATGTTCCCAGGCCAGGGAATAGTTAATGCCTCTGGCTTTTTCAGCCAATAGCTCCTAGGGTGTATCTATTTATAGTCAGCTCAGCCTAGCCTAAGGGCTGGCGATTGACTTCATTACATTCTGACTTGCTAACTTGCTGGACATGCTGCTTGGAGCTCTTGGTGAAACACTCTTTGAGCTTTTTATCTACTATTTTGCTTTAGCATGCTTTTTATATTTTCAGATTTTAGCCATGGTTAGGTGGAATGCTTATAGTGGATTTTAAGTTGTGTTTGTTTAATCAGTTTTAGGACTTGTATATTCTTTTTGCTATGTGTCTGTTCACACTGTGTTTTCTCTTGTATCCGTTTATATGAAGTTCTGTGTTTTATATTTCTGTTTTCCTACTGGGTCAGCTTCTGACCACACTGTGGAGTGGCATTAATCCAAATAGACTACGGGCCAGCGGCACGCTGGCCAGTAGTCTATTTGGATTTAATATTAATGGCTACTTCATTAATCATTATGTGTTTTTATTAGCCCTTGCACTTTAGTTCAGGAAGGAATCGGCGCCCAGTTGTCGATCGACCAGTTTGGGTGGACGGGCAAGTAGGCAGGGAGAGCGACTTTAGGGTCAGATTTAGGGCTCACTCCCTGTCCCCTGGTCGGTCCCTAACATTCGGACCCCCACTTGATGAGTTCCCTAGAAGACCAATCAAAGACAGGATTATGTTTTCTTAACCAAGGTAATCCTGTTTAACATGATTTTTATAGTTTTTTTTCCAAAGAATAAAACAAAAGGAACATTTCAACAATGAAGTTGCAATGTAATATAGAACAAATTAATATAAATTTGTCCATAAAAAAGACAATGTTATTAATAATGCATGTGTTGGTAATCCCAAAATCACATTTACCGACAAATTTTCCAGAACCAAAAATGTGATTTTTTCAAAATGCAAAGAACCCACCATTAATCCCACTTCTGGAGTGGAAGAACAGACACACCCCCCTGACAAAGGTGTGTAATCCCCTCCAGCAATGTAAATAGGGTTCTCTAACAATTTTAAGACCTTTAATCCTTAAGGACACATGACGTACTGGAACGTCATGTGTCCGCTCCCGATCTATAACGCGGGGCCACGGCGTCATAGCGGGTCGGGCCCGGCCTCTAACAATGGCTGGGACCCGTGGCTAATAGCGCGCGGCATTGATCGCGGTGCCGCGCGCTATTAACCCTTTAGACGCAGCGTTCAAAGTTGAATGCCGCTTCTAAACTGAAAGTGAAAGTATGCCGGTTAGCTCAGTGGGCTGTTCGGGATAGCCGCGGCGAAATCGCGGCATCCCGACCAGATTACAGGACAGCAGGAGGGTCCCTACCTGCCTCCTCGCTGTCCGATCGCCGAATGACTGCTCAGTGCCTGAGATCCAGGCATGAGCAGTCAAGCGGCAGAATCAGTGATCAATGTAATAGATCAGTGTGTGCAGTGTTATAGGTCCCTATGGGAGCTATAACACTGCAAAAAAAAAGTGAAAAAAAAGTGAATAAAGATCATTTAACCCCTTCCCTATTAAAAGTTTGAATCCCCCCCCCCTTTTCCCATAAAAAAAAAAACCACAGTGTAAATAAAAATAAAAATAAACATATATGGTATCGCCGTGTGCGGAAATGTCCGAATTATAAAAATATATTGATAATTAAACCGCACGGTCAATGGCATACGCGCAAAAAAATTCAAAAGTCCAAAATAGTGCATTTTTGGTCACTTTTTATATCATGAAAAAAGGAATAAAAAGCGATCAATAAGTCGTATCAATGCAAAAATTGTACCGCTAAAAACTTCAGATGACAGCGCAAAAAATGAGCCCTCATACCGTCCCATATGCGCAAAAAAAATAATTATAGGGGTCAGAAGATGACAATTTTAAACGTATGAATTTTCCTGCATGTAGTTATGATTTTTTCCAGATGTACGACAAAATCAAACCTATATAAGTAGGGTATAATTTTAATCATATGGACCTACAGAATAAAGATAAGGTGTCATTTTTACCAATAAATTTACTACGTAGAAACGGAAGCCCCCAAAAGTTACAAAACAGCGTTTTTTACATTTTTTTTGTCTCACAGTGATTTTTTCCCCCGTTTCGCCGTAGACTTTTGGGCAAAATGACTGACGTCATTACAAAGTAGAATTGGTGGCGCACAAAATAAGCCATCATATGGATTTTTAGGTGCAAAATTGAAAGAGTTATGATTTTTTCCAGAAGTACAACAAAATCAAACCTATATAAGTAGGGTATCATTTTAATCGTATGGACCTACAGAATAAAGATAAGGTGTAATTTTTACGGAAAAATTTACTACGTAGAAACGGAAGCCTCCAAAAGTTACAAAACAGCGGGTTGCTTTAAAATTTTGTCTCACAATGATTTTTTTTTCCATTTCGCCGTAGATTTTTGAGCAAAATGACTGACGTCATTACAAAGTAGAATTGGTGGCGCAAAAAATAAGCCATCATATGGATTTTTAGGTGCAAAATTGAAAGAGTTATGATTTTTTAAAGGCAAGGAGGAAAAAACGAAAATGCAAAAACAGAAAAACCCTCGGTCCTTAAGGGGTTAAAGGGGTATTCCAGGAAAAAACTTTTTTTTTTTTTATATATCAACTGGCTCCAGAAAGTTAAACAGATTTGTATATTACTTCTATAAAAAAAATCTTAATCCTTTCAATAATTATCAGCTGCTGAAGTTGAGAAGTTGTTTTTCTGTCTGGCAACAGTGCTCTCTGCTGACATCTCTGCTTGTCTCGAGAACTGCACAGAGTAGAAGTAGCAAATTTGTTCCTTACCTGAAATTTCCTTTTCCTGGAGTCCATATGCGGCACACCATGGGTTAACTTTCCTTATAACCCCAGAAACAGAAGAGTTAGTAAGCAGTATGCTAATACAGAAACAAGGTAATTAGGCATAATTAGTTATTAGAAAACTCCTAGCTAGGGTACAAAAGACCCCACAAAACAGGGAAAATTTGTATAGTATGCAGCAATAAAGAAATTTATTTAGGGAGGGATAAAGTTGTGCTGCCTATGGACTCCAGGAAAAGGAAATTTCAGGTAAGGAACAAATTTCCTACTTCCTGATCGTCCTACGGTGGCACACCATGGGACTTGTAAAGCAGTCCAGGTAACAAAAGATAACAGGGAGGGAACTAAATACTATCAGCTCCTTGAATCACACTTGTACCAAAAGCTGACCCCTCAGAGGCAGAGATGTCCAGCCGATAGTGCTTCATGAAGGTCGTCAGTGACGCCCAGGTTGCCAGCCGGCAAATTTGGTCTAAGGGAACGTGGAGCTTCTCCGCCCAGGAGGTTGCCGTTGAGCGTGTTGAGTGAGCTCTTAGACAAAGAGGTGACGTTGAACCTTCAAACTCGTAGCAACACGAATGGTGTCTCTGACCCATCTGGCCAAGGAGGCTTTTCTAGCTTTCCTTCCTTTCTTCTCACCTTGATATAAGACGAAGAAGGCTTCGGATGATCTAAACGAAGAGGTCCTTTCTAGGTACATCAGAACCGCTCTTCTCACATCTAGGAGGTGTAGATCTTCACCATCCTTCTCCAGCAATGCTGGTAGGACCAACTCCTGGTTCAGGTTTTGGACTGATGGAACTTTGGGAAGAAAACCTGGCATTGTTCTGAGGATTACCGCGTTGGGTAGGACTCTCAAGTATTGCTCTCTACATGATAAGGCTTGTAGTTCGCCAATCCGCCTGACTGAGGTGATTGCAATCAAAAAGAGTGTTTTCAGGGAAAGCCATTTCAGGGATGTGGAATGTAGTGGTTCAAACGGATCTCTACACAGTCTTTTTAGGACCAACGGTAAATCCCAAGATGGTAATGGGTGACAATACGGTGGTGACAAGCCCTGAAGAATCTGGAGATGATGCTGGAGTTTGAGAAAAGACTATTCAGATGTGCATTGATCGCTGTAACCTGCACCTTTAGGGTGTTGGGCTTCAGGCCTTTTTCAAATCCTTCCTGAAGGAAGAGTAAAAGAGTGGTTGTTTCGGAAGGATTCAGCTGTTTCCTAGAACACCAACCTGAATAGAGGTGCCATATTCTTGCATAGATTTTAACCGTAGACGGTTTTCTGGAAGCCATCAATGTATCGATCACACTGGAGGCAAAGCCTTGCTCTTCTAACCCTAGGCGTTCAAATTCCATGCCGTCAGGTCTAGGCTGCCTGGGTCTGGGTGAAGGAGGCCTCCTTGTAGGAGGAGATCTTCTATCGGAGGGAACTTGAGGAAGTCTCCTTTCGATGTTTCCCAGGCGGGTTGAAACCATGCCCGTCGTGGCCAGAAGGGCATGATCACTATTGCATGGACTTGCTCGTCGAGGATTTTTCTGAGCACCCGAGGAATTAGCGGAAGGGGAGGGAAGGCATAGATGAACATCCCCCTCCAAGTTACCGACAGGCCGTCTACTGCGAAGGGGTGACCCGCTGGAGAGAGAGAGCAGAACTGTGGCAGTTTCTTGTTCTCTTGAGAGGCGAAGACATCCATCGTCGGCAATCACCATTTCTTCACCAACATTCGGAAGACCTTCGGGTTGAGACCCCATTCTCCCGGCAAGATTTTCTTCCTGCTTAGCCAATCGGCCCTGGAGTTCTGTACACCTGTTGTGTGGACTGCTGAAATGGAAAGCAGATTCTTCTCTGCCCAGCTCATCATTCGTGCACATAACTTCTGAAGTTCTCTGCTCCTGGTGCCACCCTGCTTGTTTATATAGAAAACAGTTGGAAGATTGTCTGTCTGAACTTGCACATGATGGTTCTTCAGGGTGTCTCTGAAGTGTTTCAGTGCCAGGAAGACTGCTTTCATCTCCTTGAAATTGGAGGATTTCCCTGCTTCTTCCCTTCTCCAGACTTTTTGCACCCACAGGCTTCTGACATGGGCACCCCAACCGTAGGCGGAGGCATCCGTAGTGAGGACTATCAGTTGGGGACACATCAGACTCCTGCCCTGGAGGAAACGCAGAGGATTCAGCCACCACAGAAGATCTTTCTTGAGTCTCCTCGGAAGATAAATAGTAGAATCCAGGGACAATCGAGACTTGTCCCACCTGGACAGGATGTGTGACTGAAGACTCCTGATGTGTGACTTCGCCCACAAGACAGCCTCTATTGATGATGTTAAGAGACCCAGTGTCTTCATGGCATGACGAATTGTGCATGTCTGGAGACCTAACAGAGCTTGGAGATTCTGGAAGATGTTTGTTGACCTCTCTTCCGATAAAAACAACCTCATCCGGCTGGAGTCCACTATAAATCCCAGAAAGGTAATTCTCTGAGTGGGTATTAAGTGTGACTTGTTGTGGTATATGAGAAACCCATGGTCGTTCAGGACTTCTATCACTACCTGAAGATGGTACCTGATGAGGAGTTGTTTCGACCGTGCTTTGATAAGCCAGTCGTCCAGGTACGGTGTCACATGAATGCCCAATAGTCTTAGATGGGCTACCAGGACCACGACGACTTTCGTGAAGACTCTGGGTGCTGACGTTATCCCGAAGGGAATACAGGTAAATAGAAGGTGTCTGATGTGACCTTGACTCTTCACTGCTATGCGAAGAAACCTGCGGTGAGATGGTCGGACTGGAATATGCAGATATGCATCCTGGAGGTCCAGTGATGCCATATAGTCCCCTTTCTGGATGTCTAGGACAGCCGACTTTATCGATTCCATTTTGAACTGCTTCTTCACAAAGAATTTGTTGAGATCTGACAAGTCTATGCCTAACCTCCAGTCGCCGCTGGACTTGGGTACCGCAAAGATGGGGGAGTAGAACCCCTTTCCTTGCTCTGCTACTGGAACTTCTTCTAATGCTCTTTTGAGAAGAAATTGATGGATTAAATCCAAGACTATTGGAGAAGCTCGATTCACCATAAACTTGTCTGGAGGGATTGACCGGAGTTCTAGGGTATATCCGTTTTCCACTGTATCTGCACCCAGGCATCTGAGGAGGTTTGGGACCAGGTATTCGCAAAGGCTTGAAGTCTGCCTCCCACTGGGTGCAATTGAATCCTGGCGTCATTGGTCCTTGTCTATCCGCAGAAATGGCTTCTTCTTTGAAGCTGCGGACTCCTGCTTCTTGGGGTACTGACGTCTTGCACCGGTCTGACGAAAATTCCCCCTTTTCCTGTATGGACTCGAGTACCGAATCCTTCTACCTGAATTACCATATTTACCAGATCTTTTATCTTCATATGGAAAATATTCTCCCTTGTCTTTTCTCAGGGACTTTAATATGCCCTTTAATTGAGGACCAAAAAGGAAGAAGGGTGAAAAGGGAGCTTCACAAAGCTGTTTTTGGAAGATATATCTACCCCCCAGTTCTTGATCCACAGTGCTCTTCTTGTCGCGTTGGACAATGCTAAGGTCCTAGAAGAAAACTTCATGACGTCCAGCGGGGCGTCACATAGAAACTCTGTTGCAGACTTGATCAGTGGGAAGCTTTTCAGGAGGTCCTTTCGGGACACCCCATCCTTAATATCCCGGGCCAGATCTGACACCCAGATTCGTAGAGCTCTAGCGACTGGTAGTGACAACGCTGCTACCTTAGCTGCTGCGGATCCATATGATTTCTTGCAAAGGAGGTCTGCCTTTCTCTCCATTGGGTCCGACAGTAAGGTCGATTCTTCGGACGGAAAGATGGCTTTCTTTGTCAAGCGGGCTGCTGCTAGGTCCACTTTGGGTGGATTTTCCCACTCTTCATAAGCTGCTGGAGTGAGTCTATAGGTGGAGCGTAGTCTTGAACCAGGATCAGTATATTTTTCTGGTTTTGACCAGTCCTTCCGAAACCAGTCTTTAATAATGGGGTGTGATGGTAGCAACCTATCATTAGACGGAGGAAAAAAATATAGCTGGTCTCTCTGTAATTTTTGAGAGACATCCTCACTGATCTCAAGGACCTCTTTGGTCACCACTATCAGTGTGTGCACCTTATCCTTGTCCAACAGGTAAAGGTCTTCTGGAATCTCAACCTCTTTGACTTCTACCAGCCCAGAGCTGCTTGAATCATTGGAGTCAGATGATGAGGATGAGGAGGGAGACGGCTCCTTATGAGATGCTTTGTGCTTTTTTACACCCATAGACGCCTTAACTTCGGAAAAGGTGGAGAACAACTCTGTTCTAAACCATCCCAGAAAGGCTTTAGGATCCACTGGGGCTGAAGTGTGCGGGGGTGTGGCGCATAATGAACAGATGTCATCCTGCCACTCATCAGGTAGGGGCTGTTTCCACTTTGTACATTCCCTATGGCGGGATTTTCTGGACCTTTTCCTCCTAGATTGGGACATCTAAGGGAGAAAAAACTTTTATTAGACTTAAGAAAAAAGTATAGGGTACTCAGGGAGCTTTTTGGACAAGCTTTGGATTCTCCTTACCTCTGCCAAAAGAGAAGTCTGCTGCTTAGGCTAAGCGCAGCTTCTCAGTGGCAGGGTAGCGCTTTTATGCGCTGAAGAGACCACACGTGCGCAGTGCGCACCGCCGCCGTGAGCTGCGCACTGACAGCATCTCGGCAACTGCAGCCGGAAGTTCCCCCTGCGCGCGCACATCCCACATAGAAAACCTAGCAGGGAAGACACGTGGGACGCGCTGCGCAATGCCAGCATGATCTTTTCAGCAGGTGAGCATGACGGCACTTACTTGTGAATCACCGGGTGACCGGAGACCACAGACTCACCCCCACCGGCAGTCAACGGCCCTGGAACGTCTAGCACTGGCCACCACCATCAAGGAGGCAGGTACCGGAGGAGGGGGGAGATAGTCGGAGAACTAGGGGAGCCCCCAGTACGCAACCTTATTTCACCCCAGGGACCACAGCAGCCTGAGGGTTTGGGGCCTTGCTTCTGTAGGCTCTTCTGTCTTCTTTCAGAAGAAAATTAAATATGAGTGTTCCCTGTTTTGTGGGGTCTTTTGTACCCTAGCTAGGAGTTGTCTAATTACTAATTATGCCTAATTACCTTGTTTCTGTATTAGCATACTGCTTACTAACTCTTCTGTTTCTGGGGTTAGAAGGAAAGTTAACCCATGGTGTGCCGCCGTAGGATGATCAGGAATAGGTTTTCTATGGGGATTTGCTTTGAAACTGGGCGGTTCCCGAGACACGTGTCATCAGAGAGCACTTAGAAAAGAACAACTCAACTTCAGCAGATCATAAGTACTGAAAGGATTAAGATTTTTTAATAGAAGTAATTTACAAATCTGTTTAACTTTCTGGAGCCAGTTGATATATATATAAAAAAAAGTTTTTTCCTGGATAACCCCTTTAAGGACCAGAGTTTTTTCCATTTTTGCACTACAATTTTTTCCTCATTACATCTTAAAAAACTCTTTTTTTTATTTTGCACCTAAAAATCCATATAATGGCTTATTTTTTGTGCCACTAATTCTACTTTGTAATGACATCAGTCATTTTATCCAAAAATCTACGACGAAACAGAAAAAAATCATTGTGAGACAAAATTGAAGAAAAAAAACACAATTTTGTAACTTTTGGGGGATTCAGTTTCTACGCAGTAAATTTTTAGGTAAAAATTACACCTTCTCTTTATTCTGTTGGTCCATACCTACCCTATTTATATAGGTTTGACTTTGTCGTACCTCTGGAAAAAATCATAACTGCATGCAGGAAAATTTATACATTTAAAATTGTCATTTTCTGACCCCTATAACTTTTTTATTTTTCCGCATATGGGGCAGTATTTTTGCATTGATCAGACTTTTTGAGCGCTTTTTTTTTTTTTTTTTTTTTCATGATAAAAAAAAGTGACCAAAAATATGCTATTTTGGAATTATTTTGCACGTACGCCATTGACCGTGCGGTTTAATTAACAATATATTTTTAGAATTTGGAAATATATGCATGTGGTGATACCACATATGTTTATTATTATTTATTCTGTATTTTTTTTTTTTTTTTTTTTTTATGGGAAAAGGGAGGTGATTCAAACTTTAATTAGGCCAGGGGTTAAATGAGCTCTATTAACTTTTTTTCACTTTTTTTTTTTTTGCAATGTTATAGCCCTCATAGGGGGCTATAGCACTGCACACACTGATCTTTTACATTGATCTTTGCTATCCCATAGGATAAGATAGATCAGTGATTCTGCCGCTTGACTGCTCATGCCTGGATCTCAGGCACTGAGCAGTCATTCGGCTATCGAACACCAGGAGGCAGGTAGGGGGACCCTCCTCGTGTCCTACAGCTGTTCGGGACGCCAAAATTTCACCGAGGCGGTCCCAAACAGCCCACTGAGCTAGCCGGGGGTAGTTTAGTTTCACTTAAGACGCGGCGATCAACTTTGAATGCCGCATCTAAAGGGTTAATAGCACGCGGCACAGCTATCAGTGCTGCGTGCTATTAGCCATGGGTCTCGGCCGTTGTTAGAGGCCGGGCCCGACCCGCTATGACGCAGGGCCACGCCGTGGCCCCGCTTTATAGAAAGGGAGCGGACTCAGGGTGTCCAGGTATGCCCTTGGTCCTTAACAGGTTAAGGGTAAATTCAAAAACGTAATAAAATTCAGATCAACAAAATTAGCAGCAGAACCTGAATCAATAAATGCTTTACCAGATAAAGTTTTTTCAAGAAAAAGCATTTGGACTGGTAACATGAGTTTAGAAGACATTTTCGGAGATGCCTTTGCGCCTAAATGATTTCCCCGAATTTCATTTAGGTGCTGGCGTTTCCCGTCTGCTGAAGTGTGGAACCATTCTGTATCCAGTGTCCCATCTCTCCACAAAAGAAGCAAGAGTTGTTCTTCTTCCGGATAGATTTTCTGTCCTGGGAGGACAATTTCCCTATCTGCATGGGTTCCTCAGAAGAGACATGAGAGACAGGTAAAGAAGACAACATAGAAGGAGAGTAGGAAACAGAAGAAACGGACCATTCGGTCTTCTCTCTCTTAAACGTACGTCAAGTCATACCGCTAAAGTTATGGCCTGTACTAATGAGTCAGGTGATGAATAGCTCACCAGGACATCCTTAATAGCATGAGATAGTCCTTGTCTGAACTGACATCTAAGGGCTGGATCATTCCAACCAGATGCTGTACACCATTTTTGAAAATCCACACAGTACTCCTTAGCCATTTTTTGCACCTTAAGATTAACCAGATGAGACTCTGCAAAGGCTGCGCAGTCGGGATCATCATAAAGAAGGGGATCCCCTTGCATCAAAGACATGACAATTCTTACTCTCTGAATTCAGTGCTAGCTGACTGGGGCTTAGCGCACAACTCTCCCTGAACACCACAAATTTATTTCAGTGACCAGAAAAGCAGTCAGGAAGATTTATTTTTGGTTCACTCAAAACAGCTGGAGGACTGATCACTGCCTGAACATTAGCTGTTTCCTGAGCTTGAACACTTTCAGCAAGAGACTGAACTAAATGTGTTAAACCCTGCATTTACACTACTAGAGCTGTCATTGCTTCCCTTTTAGCAAATGCAGGTATTTGGTCCTGCGAAAAAGTCAAGTATGGGCAGGGAAGAGTGAAGCCCTAAACTCTCTTGCTGACACTTGCCCTACCTGTTGCGTACCCGCTTTAGGCGACGAGTCCACAACCACGGTGACAGTCAGTCTGAATACGTGCAGGGGGTCAAATGTCAACAAAATAAACTATAATAAAGATGGAGTCTGGACACTGTATGGAATCACACACACTAACAAAAATAATAACTAAACATACACACACAATAAGTCACAGTCCACAAGCCGAGTCAATACCAAAAGATTACAGAAATGCCAAATCGCAGAAACAGGAGAAGAGTCAGAGAGCGGAGCCAATAGGTCAAATATGCCAGACAGATAGCTTAAATAGGCCCAGACCAGGTGCTCTCATGAAGGTCAGCCGACCAGGCCGGGCATCTGGGCGTAGCCCAGAACCAAAACAAAACAGAGAGAACTGTCAGAACTGTTTAACCCCACGGGTTCTGGCAGATTACTCACAAGGAGAAAGTTCATGCCTTTGCGGAAAAGTCTTCAGTACCTTGACAGGACCCTGTCCAGGATTCAATCTTTTGTCTCCCAAGTCAGTATAAATCTGTTTGGTGTCAGCACCAAGTAAGTCCCAGCAAGGCAACAGGGCTCCCAAGGGGTTATGCTTCACTCGCTCACCTAAAGCCTGCTGTATGTGTATAACCATTTATCCCCAGCTCAGTAAAGACAGTTATCCGTAACCTGATGGTTATGTGTTCATTTACTCCCCATGTCTGGCCCAAGAGAAGCTGTCCTCAAACCTCGGACTGTGTATTGCATAATGGTGCCCTGGTGTCACAAAGTGATTAGATATTCCTACTAACACCCCGTGGACACCATATAAAAAAAAAAACTACAGAGAGATAAAAAATAAAAAAATAAAAAAAATAAGTAATAAGAACAATGTGGCAAAATTGGCATCCATGGGTATTTTGCATTTTGACCAAAAAGACCACCATCCAAATAACACCCACGTCTTTTGAGGTAGTTTGAGGATCAATGAGTCAACTTCAAGAAATGTTTTCTAAGCATAGAGGTAAATAATAAAAAAAAAATTTTTTCTTCGAATTTGCAATGTAAAAAGAGTCTTCTTGTTGTCTTCTAGACAGTTGGCACTTTAGGGCAGTGGTTTCAAACTGTGGCCCTCCAAATGTTGCAAAACTTCAACTCCCAGCATGCCTGGACAGCTGTTGGCCACAGTTTGAAACCACTACCCTAGGACATACTGGGACTAACTTCAGGTAGATTTTGCTCTCACAAATTGACCTTCCCATGCTACATGACTGATCCAGGACTCAGCAAATTGGTGTCCACGTACGACTTGCTTTTTCTTTTTATAAGCCAAATCCTATCCCTTTTTGTGAACGTTCTGGCTTTCTACTATAATTTCATTAAATTTAATAAGCCGCGATAATGCTGAAACCATGGAAACTGCTTGATGACTCCCATCTAGCGCTTTGTCCTCGGCTACCAGTGATCTTCCTGCCACCTCCCTCCCTGTAGCTGAAGCCATTTCTGTAATGACACAAGTTTATTCTTCATTCTCTCGGGCTGATGTCGTGATGATTTCTCCCCAGTCGCCAATTGTCATGTCAAGTTCTCTGGAAATTCAGAACAAAACGATAAAGTGTTAGAAGATTTGTATGAGGAGTAAATACTTTTGTTACTTTTGCTGCATTCCAGCTGAGTAATCACTGTTTTCATCAGGTTTGTCCTTTGTCAGACATCTATAAATAGGATATTTAATTATAATGAAAGGTTGGAATAACATAACTGCTCTTTATTTGCAAGTAAATAAATTCGGCTAACTTCACATTGCTGCTATAGTCTCCACTCATAGCCTTAGCCGGCAGATGTCAGATTTTACAATAGTGTAATACAGTGGAATGCAGACCTGTTGTATGTTAATAGGGCACTGTCACATTAGTGGAATCAGAGAAAATGTCAGTATCCCTTGTAGTCTTTGACAGTAAAGCTATGTTCTCACAACAGTATGTCCGCACGGAGATTTTGTGCGGGACAATCCAAGCAGAAATGCGCATGGAAATTCTGACCTGTGAACCTAACCTATGGCTATATTCAGACTACGTAATATCCGCATGGAGAATCTCTATGCGGACATTCCGTGCTACGCGAGTCGGCTATGCTTTCTGTGCATGTTCATTCTTTGTGCGGACACAGAAAATGGAATTTCTGTTCCAGAAACATCTGGCACGAAAATTCTGCCGTGTGCACAGTGCAGCAGAATCTCGCTGAATTCAATGGGACTCTGCTGCAGCGGAATCTCCATACTGGATTCCAATGCGGAGTCTGGCACAGAAATTCTGACGCGTGAACATGGCCTAAGGGGCTTCAATATTTATGGTGGTCTGGGCTAGGGATGTTGTTATATGTTATTGACCTCGGTGATTAAGGGCAGGGAACTGGTTAATATAATCATCCTTAAAGAGCACCTGTCATGATCTTGATAAACCACCAACTGCTTTTTATTATTTTTTAGTTGTTTACCTTGATATTGGGCTGTATATTCTGCTTCGTCACAGTGAGCCATGATGAATCGAGATCAGTATATTGAGGAGGCATGTCGTCAATTAAATGACACTGAAGTGTATGTTAGATTAAAGGGCGATCCCACGAGTGTGTTTAAAAAGGAGATTGATGGGTATATTACATAAAGTACGCAGGAGGGAATAATATCAGAGAGATTGGGGAAGAAATTGATCTCTGACCATCACCAGGTTCCGTTTTTTTATATGCTTCCAAAGATCAACAAGGATCGAGAGCGGTCTCCTGGATTCCCAATAGTCTCTGGCACGGGCTCTCTGTTACAGCCACTCTCCATCCTTGTGGACAGTTATGTACAGCCGCAGAGGTTGGTGAGATGTTTATTGGATACTAATGATTTTTTGGATAGATTGGAAAAATGTTACAGCAGTGAGGTTACTTTTTTGTGCACGTTAGATGTACGAAGGTTGTATACTAACATACCGCAGAATGAGGGGATGCAATGTGTTAGGGAACTTCTATCTAGGGATGCAGGTTTGGATAATAGGAAAATTAATTCCCTTATGACATTATTAGAGTACGCGTTGACAAAAAACTATTTCAGATTTGACAATGATTTTTTTTCTTCAAAGGTATGGAATTTCCATTGGGTCTTCAGTAGCCCCTGGACTGGCTAATGCCTTTATGGCTAATTTCGAGGAGGTTTATATTTTTGGCTCCCTTGGCCTGGAGACATCGTCCACGTGACTTCGCTATGTGGACGATGTCTTCATGCTATGCAAAGAATCTGAACACTCATTGAAATCGTTCTTTGAGCAGATGAACGCTTGCCATGATACTATCAAATTCCCCTTATCCTATGATTCTTATAAAGTTTGTTTTCTGGATGTGAAAATTATAAAAACTGAGAAAGGGTTCACAACTACACTATTTACAAAGCCCACAGATGGGAATAATATGTTACATCGTAATAGTTATCATGTCCCTACAGTATTTAAAGGACTCCCTAAAAGCCAATTTGTGAGGGCTAGGAGGATTTCAAGAGATGATGGAGAATATGTGAAAAATAAGAATAAAATTTTTAACAAATTTGTACAAAGAGGGTATAATAGGAGAATGGTGGAAAGAATTGGAATGGAGATGGGTGAAATAGACCGTCAGTTTTTGAGAAAACCTACAGATCGAAAAGAAAAGAAACAGAAAAATTATCGAATTATGTATATAAGCAAATATGACAAGCTCTTACATTGTTCAGCAGATTGTTAAAAAGTATTGGAAGTTACTAGCTACTGACAAAAAATGTGGTATACTGTTTAAAGAACCGGCGATGTTTACATTCAGAAGAGGTACGAGCATTGGAAGTAAATTGATTTGTAGTGATATCAGAAAAAAGAAAGTGGAGAAACAAACATTTATGGCAGCTAGCGTGTACCCAGTGCAACGTGATTATTAAAGGATGTAACATTCTTCACCCCAACAGCTCCAACTTGATTTATTTATTAAAATGCCCGTGTGGGTTTGTGTATGTTGGTGTCACGATGCCGGCTGGCAGGTAGTGGATCCCCTGTGCCAGAGAGGGATGGCGAGGACCGCGCTAGTGGACCGGTTCTAAGTCACTACAGGTTTTCACCAGAGCCCGCCGCAAAGCGGGATGGTCTTGCTGCGGCGGTAGTGACCAGGTCGTATCCACTAGCAACGGCTCAACCTCTCTGACTGCTGAAGATAGGCGCGGTACAAGGGAGTAGACAAAGGCAAGGTCGGACGTAGCAGAAGGTCGGGGCAGGCAGCAAGGATCGTAGTCAGGGGCAACGGCAGGAGGTCTGGAACACGGGCTAGGAACAAACAAGGGAACGCTTTCACTAGGCACAAGGGCAACAAGATCCGGCAAGGGAGTGCAGGGGAAGTGAGGTGATATAGGGAAGTGCACAGGTGGGAGCCAATTAAGCTAATTGGGAAGATTGGGCCAGGCACCATCATTGGTGCACTGGCCCTTTAAATCGCAGAGACCCGGCGCGCGCGCGCCCTAGGGAGCGGGGCCGCGCGCGCCGGGACAGAACAGACGGGGAGCGAGTCAGGTAGGGGGACCGGGGTGCGCATCGCGAGCGGGCGCTACCCGCATCGCGAATCGCATCCCGGCTGAAGGCGGGACCGCAGCGCACCCGGTCAGTGGATCTGACCGGGGCGCTGCAACAATGAAGATGAGGCGAGCGCTCCGGGGAGGAACGGGGACCCGGAGCGCTCGGCGTAACAGTACCCCCCCCCTTGGGTCTCCCCCTCTTCTTGGGGCCAAAGAACCTGAGGAAAAAAAACTCAATTTTTCCGTGATGAGGTCCGATGCAAATTAGGAGGGGTTCTGTGTGGAAACGTACGAGACAGTCCAATCTTTTATTGTAAAAACAATAGATGTAGAGGGGTCTGGCGAGACTGGTCACAGGAACGTAGAACCTGTTGATGAGAGAGGCCAAAAAAAATTTTCCTGCAGATCCGGAATCCAAGAAGAGCATAGTAGAGAAGGAGAAGGTAGAGGCAGATATCCGCACAGGCACAGTAAGGCGTGGAGAAGCAGAGTTGACATCAAGAACTGTGTCACCTTTGTGCGGAGTCAGCGTACGTCTTTCCAGGCGGGGAGGACGGATAGGACAATCCTTCAGGAAGAGTTCGGTACCGGCATAGTACAGGCAAAGATTCTCCATGCGGCGTAGTGTCCTCTCTTGAGGTGTCAAGCAAGACCGGTCAACTTGCATAGCCTCCGCGGCGGGAAGCACAGGAACAGATTGCAGAGGACCAGAGGGGAGAGGAGCCGGAGAGAAAAAACGCTTCGTGCGAACAAAGTCCATATCCAGGCGAAGCTCCAGACGCCATCCGGAAGAACGCATGTCAATGCGAGTGGCAAGATGAATGAGTTCATGTAGGTCAGCAGGAGTCTCTCGTGCGGCCAGAACATCTTTAATGTTGCTGGATAGGCCTTTTTTAAAGGTCGCGCAGAGAACCTCACTATTCCAAGACAACTCGTAAGCAAGAGTACGGAACTGAATGGCGTACTCGCCAACGGAAGAAACACCCTGGGCCAGGTTCAGCAGGGCAATCTCGGCTGAAGAAGCTCGGGCAGGTTCCTCAAAGACACTTCGAATTTCCGAGAAGAAGGAGTGTACAGAGGCAGTGACGGGGTCATTGCGGTCCCAGAGCGGTGCGGCCCATGACAGGGCTTTTCCAGACAGAAGGCTGACTACGAAAGCCACCTTAGACCTTTCAGTAGGAAACTGGTCCGACATCATCTCCAAGTGCTGGGAACATTGCGAAAGAAAGCCACGGCAATACTTAGAGTCCCCATTAAATTTGTCCGGCAAGGACAGGCAGAGGCTAGGAGTGGCCACTCGCTGCGGAGGAGGTGCAGGAGCTGGCGGAGGAGAAGATTGCTGGAGAAGTTGCGACTGAAGTTGGTGCGAAATGGTGGACATTTCCGACAGCTGACGGGTTAGAAGGGCGATCAGTCGGGCTTGCTGGGCGGCCACCGTGGTGAGGTCAGCGACAACTGACAGAGGAACTTCAGCGGGATCCATGGCCGGATCTACTGTCACGATGCCGGCTGGCAGGTAGTGGATCCCCTGTGCCAGAGAGGGATGGCGAGGACCGCGCTAGTGGACCGGTTCTAAGTCACTACAGGTTTTCACCAGAGCCCGCCGCAAAGCGGGATGGTCTTGCTGCGGCGGTAGTGACCAGGTCGTATCCACTAGCAACGGCTCAACCTCTCTGACTGCTGAAGATAGGCGCGGTACAAGGGAGTAGACAAAGGCAAGGTCGGACGTAGCAGAAGGTCGGGGCAGGCAGCAAGGATCGTAGTCAGGGGCAACGGCAGGAGGTCTGGAACACGGGCTAGGAACAAACAAGGGAACGCTTTCACTAGGCACAAGGGCAACAAGATCCGGCAAGGGAGTGCAGGGGAAGTGAGGTGATATAGGGAAGTGCACAGGTGGGAGCCAATTAAGCTAATTGGGAAGATTGGGCCAGGCACCATCATTGGTGCACTGGCCCTTTAAATCGCAGAGACCCGGCGCGCGCGCGCCCTAGGGAGCGGGGCCGCGCGCGCCGGGACAGAACAGACGGGGAGCGAGTCAGGTAGGGGGACCGGGGTGCGCATCGCGAGCGGGCGCTACCCGCATCGCGAATCGCATCCCGGCTGAAGGCGGGACCGCAGCGCACCCGGTCAGTGGATCTGACCGGGGCGCTGCAACAATGAAGATGAGGCGAGCGCTCCGGGGAGGAACGGGGACCCGGAGCGCTCGGCGTAACAGTTGGGAAGACCTCCCGTGCTATTAAGATTAGAGTCGGTGAACATAAATATGCCATTAGATGGTATACACACGTTGACGCTGATGCAGGTGCGGTATCACGATATGGAGAAACAACAGTTGCCAGGCATTTTAAAGAGAAGGGTCATGTGGCATCAGATCTGAGATGGCAAGGTACCAATAATGAACAGTGTGGACATGAATAAACGATACTTGCTGAAAAGGGAAAGATTTTGGATTGAAGAATTGGAATCATTGGAACCAAAAGGTTTGAATGACAATTGCAATTTTAAAGTATTTCTGTGAATATCTATGTGAAGGTGCATTTTTCTGTATGAACAGTGTCCTTTTTATTTAAATATATGAGAAGTAAGTGCAGTTCGGCAAGGGTTAATTTTATTCTTTCACAGCTCACCCATTTAAACTCCCCTTAGCCATGCACCTGTGCGCATGACTAAGGGGGTATACCTCTGAAACGTAGCGCGGCAGGTTTGTACTCGTGTCTCTCTCCATGTGAGCGAGGTACGTGCTTTATTCATCTTGCAATATGGAATTATTTACATCTTATACTATGAAAATGTGAATTATGAAGTTTCAAGAATAACTCGTAAAATGTTTAAAATAATTCCGAGGTATTGATGTCAGAAGATTTTTTCCATATATCCTACCTGTCTGTGGATTATTCGCCTTGATAATTGTATTGGAGTATGGTCTCTGTGAGCTCCACAGACTGGGACGTGGAGTTACCCAGAAGGTGTGGCATCATCTGAAGCCCTGCTGGGGAGAACTTTCTCCCTTACTCTGCTATACTACTCTGAACACACAGCTGAGAACAGTTCAGTGTGTTATGGGCTGTGATTGGCTGAGACCGCACACCCAACCCCCCCCCCCCAGTCCCCTTAGCTCTATGAACTGAACACTACAGCATGTCAGCTCTGCCCAGCAGCTGCAAAAGGGTGCAGAAATATTGAGGACAATGTTTAGCACAATTTTGGTACTATGCGGGCATCATGACTCTAAAGTATCTACAGTATCTATGATTAAGGTCCCATAGACCGAAATACATCAGATCTCATGCATTTTGTGTGCTTATATGTTGGTGAACTACTGTTTTCAATTTTTTTCAATAAATATGAAGTTTTAACAAGATTCTTGAGCTGGACATTCATTGTTTGGCTCTTTTACTCCACAGCAATGTTTCCCAACCAGGGTGCCCAGCTGTTGCAAAACCACAATGCCCAGCATGACTGGACAGCCAATGGCTGGGAGTTGTAGTTTTGCAACAGCTGGAGGCACCCTGGTTGGGAATCACTTCTCTACAGTTTAGCTCAGCTCAAAGGGAAAGGGAGCTGAAATATTCAGCTTTATACACTCTATACACTGTGCTGAGCTCAGGTCCCACCTACATTTCCTGACGTTTGTCTCTGCCAGGCTGCTGTATGAGACAATCAGCTAGCAGGACTGCAGGCAGGACAAGAAGAAGGAGTCCTGGTGGCCAAATGGCCAAAAATGTAGGGGTTAATTAACACATAAAGTTACAAAATGATATTAAGAAGTATGTTAGAAAAGTAATTCAAATAGGCTAATCTATAATATATTAAATGTAATTGATGATGACAGGTACAATTTAAGAGCAGACCAAGTTTGTCCATGGCATATGCCATAACTATGTTTGTATGGTCTTTGTCATTACCACCTGCTGCTCAATGTAAAATCTGAGGACGCCACATTTTTTCCTCCACACTAAAGTTATTAGAGGTTTGCATAAACATTAGCTTCTCATGCCATTAGTGTAATTGCGGAGCGCTTGATAATTGGACTTTGTATCTCGGTTCTCTATGTACCACAGGGATACATTCAGTGTAATCCGAACAAATCATATTATAGTTTTATCACGTTTCATATAAACAGTTACTAGCTTGTTGGCCTGGATAGATGGAATTCACATATTTAAAAAAGAAAAAGTTAAAATAATTGAGAAGTTTACTTTTAGAATTTTATATTTTAAGTAGTGTTTTATACTAAATGTTTATACTCAATGGGGGAGATTTACCAAAACTAAATAGAGGAAAAGTGGTACAGTTGACTATAGCAACCAGCCAGATTGCTCCTTTTATTTTTCAGATGCCTTTTTTCAAATTAACCCCTTAACGACACAGACCATTTTGGCCTTAAGACACGGACAGTTTTTATTTTTCCATTTTTTTTTTCCTCCTTGACCTTTAAGAGACATAGCTTTTCTATTTATCGGGCTTGTTTTTGTGGGACCATTTGTACTTTGCAATGACACACTTTATATATATATATATATATATATATATATATAAAACTCAACTTGTGTGTGTGTGTGTTTATGTATGTGTGTATGTTCCACAAAAACTTCCAAACGGCTAAAGATATTAACATGAAACTTGGCACATATGTTACTTATATGTCAACAACAAACATAGGATAGGTAATTTAACCCTTACTCACCCCCATTTGCCAGGGACGGGGTTTATGTTTAAAGTCCCATACAACTCTATGGGAAATATATGTTACTTGGTCACATGTTACTTAAATGTCCACTTAACCACCCCCATTTGTGAGGGTCGGGGTTTTTGTTTGAAGACCCATTAAAATCTATGGGAAATGTATGTTCCCACATAACTTCTGTACGGCTGGAGATATTTCAATACCTGGTGCACATATTACGGGTCGGGATATGAGGTAGGAATAGGAGGTTGAGCTAGGAGGTCGGGATATGAGGAAGGGATAGGAGGTCGAGATAGGTGGTCGGGATATGAGGACAGGATAGGAGGTTGAGATAGGTGGACGGGATAGGAGGACGGGATAGGAGGTGAGGATAGGAGGCCAGGATAGGAGGTCGAGATAGGAGGATGGGATAGGAGGTCGGGATAGGAGGTCGAGATAGGAGGATGGGATAGGAGGACGGGATATGAGGACAGGATAGGAGGTCAGGATAGGATGAAGGGATAGGAGGTTGAGATAGGAGGACAGGATAGGAGGTCGAGATAGGAGGTCAAGTTAGGATGTCGGGGTATGAGGACGGGATAAGAGGACGGGATAGGAGGTGGAGATAGGAGGTGGAGATAGGAGGACGGGATAGGAGGACAGGATAGGAGGATGGAATAAGAGGTCGGGATATGAGGACAGGATATGAGGATGGGATAATAGGTCGAGATAGGAGGACGGCATAGGAGGACGGGATAGGAGGTCGGGATAGGATGTCGGGATAGGAGGTCAGGATATGAGGAATTGATAGGAGGTCGGGATAGGAGGTCGAGATAGGAGGTCGAGTTAGGAGGTCGGGATATGAGGACGGGATAAGAGGATGGGATAGGAGGTCGAGATAGGAGGTGGAGATAGGAGGATGGGAAAGGAGGTCAGGATAGGAGTTCGGGAAATGAGGTCAGGATAGGAGGTCGAAATAGGAGGACAGGATAGGAGGTCAGGATAGGAGGTGGGGATAGGAGGTCGAGATAGGAGGAGGGGATAGGAGAATGGCATAGGAGGTTGGGATAGGAGGGTGGGATAGGAGGTCGAGTTAGGAGGTCAGGATATGAGGTGGAGATAGGAGGTTGAGATAGGAGGACAGGATATGAGGTCGGGATATGAGGACGGGATAGGAGGTCGAGATAGGAGGACGGGACAGGAGGTCGGGACAGGAGGTCGAGATAGGAGGATGGGATAGGAGGACGGGATAGGTGGACTGTATAGGAGGTCAGGATAGGAGGTCGGGGTATGAGGACGGGATATGGGGTTGGGATATGACAACAATATATGGGGATGGGATATGAAGTCAAAAGCTTCCTCCTCTGTTGATTTTCCTCCCCAACAAGGATGAGGAAAGAAAAACAGGGCAACGCCGGGTACTCAGCTAGTTTTACCATAAAATGCAGGGTGAAATTTAATCATACCAGAATTGTTGTTGTTGTTTTTTTTTTGTTTTTTTTTTATGGGAAAAGGAACTGATTTATATTTTTATTGGGGGTGGGGTGCGTTTATGTATATATATATATATATATATATATATATATATATATAAAAAGCAAAATCATCGGTAGTTGCAGTATCTTGTAATACCTTTTTTATTGGACAAACAAGATTATGTGGAGACAAACTTTCGGGATTCCTCCCTTTATCAAGACTTGATAAAGGGAGGTATCCTGAAAGCTTGTCTCTACATAATCTTGTTTGTCCAATAAAAAAAAGTATTACAAGATACTGCAACTACCGATGATTTTGCTTTTTGCATCACTGGACTAATACGGCTACTCCTAACTAATCTATAAATAAATATATATATATATATATATATGTATATATATATATATATATATATATATATATATACATATATATTTTACTTGTTCATATACATTTTACACTTTTTAAGTGTAATAGATGGCTATTTATAGCAAATATTAGATTGCAATTTACTGTTCAGTGCTATTAGTCCTAGTGGTGATCTTCTTATACAGTCTGACTGCAGCTTGCACAAGAAGATCGGCTTTCCTGACCGGCAGAGGAAGGTAAGAAACCTCCAGCAGCTATTTGCACTCATCGGATGCCCGCAATTGCACTGCGGCAAGGGCCTGATGAGCCTACATGATCTCACAGGCATCAAATTTTTCCTATGGATGATGTGATCTGTAATGATCAGAGCATCCGGAGGGTTAAAGGCAGACATCAGCATGAATGCTGATGTCCGCAAATATCGGTAAGTCTTGGGCTGCTGATTGCACAAGGTTAATTGCTGCAGCACCATTTAGGATGCATGTTTTTAAAGGGTTAAAGAAGCAACCTGATTAGTTGCTATGGGCAACTGCTCCACTTTTCCTCAGCACAAGTTTTGATAAATCTCCTCCACATTGTGTGTTCTTCAATAAATCCCTTTCACCCTGCCATCCACCTACCCACTGCAGTATAGCCATGTGAATGAAGCGGGGCACAGAGGTAATAGAAGCATATTACATGGTATTATAAATTGGTATCATAGGTTCAAAAGCTAAAGAAAAGATCCTGGAATACCCCTTTAATCATAGATATCTGGATTACATAAATAAAATTAAGTAAGAAAACTAATATGCAGTCATTAGTAGGATGCATGGTAGTCACATGTCTTGGGTGACAGGCCTTTAATAGTGTCCCCTTTAGTAGGCGGCTGATGCATCCTATCTGACCTGTGACCATACAGGTTGTATACCCCAAAGACCTAAACTTGGGCAAAACTAAGCAAGCTTGTTGCGTGCCAAGACTATTGATCTACAGGATCTGGTAAAAGATCACAGAAGGACCCTAAGTTCTTCCTTGCTCACACTTACAGTACTTTATATTTTTGTATCATACCAGCCTTTAGAGTTTAAAGGGATATTTTGGTGTTTATTTTTTTTTTTTTATATGTTGCTGGACATGAAATAAAAATAACAAAAATGCAATACTTACCTACCCCTGTCCCCTGCAGTAACTATTCCAGGACTCCACCATTTACTGCTTCTGCCTTCTTCCGTTTCATCATTCTGGCTGTCTTCTGGGTTCTGACTCTCCTGTTCTGACTCCCTGACTCAGGAGCAGACTGAAGCAGAAAACACCAGGGGGGGCATTTACTAATCTTTTACTATGTAGTCTGGTTTTTACCCTGTTTTTTTCTACTTCATTTTTGACTATGTGCGACAAATTTACTAAATTGCTGCACGGCATTAAAAAATTTGGCACACATAGGCAAAAGTGGGAAATTTACTTCATGTAGTAGAAAAAATAGTCTGTTCCTTTTTCCTGCTGTCTGAATAGGTTTGGCTGCTGGTTTCCTTCTGGATCTTTTGTTTTTGAGTTTTTTTTTAGCTTTTTCACCACATCTAAATAATTCAATAACTACAGTGGTCCCTCAAGTTACAATATTAATTGGTTCCAGGAAAACCATTGTAAGTTGAAACCATTGTATGTTGAGACCATAACTCTATGGAAACAGGGTAATTGGTTCTAAAGGCACCAAAATGTCATCCAAAAATAGGAAAAAGTGACAAAGAAAAATAAGTAGATAACTGATATAGATAAAGCAAATCCTTACATATAAAAGTAATAAAGATCTGCTGGGAGCTGTAAATCACTGTCTATGTCAGTGTTTCCCAAGCAGGGAGCCTCCAGCTGTTGCAAAACTATAACTCCCAGCATGCCTGGACAGCCAAAGGCTGTCCGGGCATGCTGGGAGTTGTAGTTTTGCAAAAAATGGGGCCACCCTGCTTGGCAAACACTGGTCTATGTAGAGGACAGGAGCTTCTTCAGGGGTCCTGTACAGTACAGGCAATGTCCAAAACAAGTAATGGAGTTGCCCTCACCTGGTGTCCAAAAGAGCAGCTAACCCTGATACAGGTAAAGTGTACAGAACATGTAATACCAGTCAGTGCATACACTTCAGTAATACAGGGGTTTTACCAGTGAATGCCCATTTTGATTGGTTGGTTCTTCCAGCCATTTACACGTTTTACAGATCTGGACTGTCTGTAGCATTGTATGTTGAGTCTGGTTTCAACTTACGATGGTCCAGAAAAGACCATTGTATGTTGAAACTATTGTATGTTGAGGCCATTGTAAGTTGAGGGATCACTGTAAATTGTAGTCATGGCTCAGAAGTGGTAAACGGCGTTTAGTGTGTGTGTGTGTGTGTGTGTGTTTATTACATTTTTTTAACACAGTTTTTTTCTCCCTAAATGTACTTACACTTTTTTTTTTTTTGGTTACTTCTTCTACAGATCTGTGTATCCTGTGGACTCCTTCGGATTCGGTGGACTACTTCGATGACCAGCGTTTTTCTTTGCTTGATGTTAATAAAATGGTTAACGAGGGCTTGTGGGGGAGTGTTTTTTGTAATAAATTTTTTTTAAAACCTGTTGTGTTTTATTTTTATTTTACTTTACTAGACAGGCTTAGTAGTGGAAGCTGTCTTATAGACTGAGTCCATTACTAAGCCGGGCTTAGCGTTAGCCACAAAAACAGCTAGCGCTAACCCCCAATTATTACCCCGGTACCCAACACCACAGGGGTGCCGGGAAGAGCCGGTACCAACAGGCCCGGAGCGTCAAAAATGGCGCTCCTGGGCCTAGGCGGTAACAGGCTGGCGTTATTTAGGTTGGGGAGGGCCAGTAACAATGGTCCTCGCCCACCCTGGTAACGTCAGGCTGTTACTGTTTGGTTGGTATTTGGTTGAGAATAAAAATAGGGGGACCCTATGCGTTTTTTTAATATATTTAATTATTTATTTTAAAAAAAAAAACGCATAGGGTCCCCCCTATTTTCATTCTCAGCCAAATACCAACCAAACAGTAACAGCCTGACGTTCCCAGGGTGGGCGAGGACCATTGTTACTGGCCCTCCCCAGCCTAAATAACGCCAGCCTGTTACCGCCTAGGCCCAGGAGCGCCATTTTTGACGCTCCAGGCCTGTTGGTACCGGCTCTTCCCGGCACCCCTGTGGCGTTGGGTACCGGGGTAATAATAGGGGGTTAGCACTAGCTGTTTTTGTGGCTAGCGCTAAGCCCAGGTTAGTAATGGACTCTGTCTATAAGACAGCTTCCACTACTAAGCCTGTCTAGTAAAGTAAGAAAAAAACACAACAGGTTTTAAAAAATTTTTATTACAAAAAACACTCCCCCACAAGCCCTCGTTAACCATTTTATTAAAATCAAACAAAGAAAAACGCTGGTCATCGAAGTAGTCCACCAAATCCGAAGGAGTCCACAGGATAAACGGATCTGAAATGAGAAGAAAACAAAAAAATGGGTTAGTACATTTATTATCACCTGCTCACACATCTCCCGCCCCGCACGACTACAACTGCCAGCATGCCCTTACAGTAAGGACATGCTGGGAGTTGTAGTTGTGTGGTGCAGGAGATGTGTGAGCAGGTGATAATAAATGTGACAAGCTTGTCCCCTGCCCCCAGCTGCAGGACTACAACTCCCAGCATGCCCTTACAGTAAGGTGGGGCGGAGGCCGGGCACAGTGTTTCCCAACCTGGGACTTGTAGTTTTGCAACATCTGGAGGCACCCTGGTTGGGAAACACTGTTTTAGGCCAGTGTTTCCCAACCAGGGTGCCTCCAGATGTTGCAAAACTACAAGCCCCAGCATGCCTGGACAGTCAAAGGCTGTCTAGGCATGCTGGGAGTTGTAGTTTTGCAACATCTGGAGGCAACCTGGCTGGGAAACACTGGCCTAAAACAGTGTTTCCCAACCAGGGTGCCTCCAGATGTTGCAAAACTACAAGCCCCAGCATGCCTGGACAGTCAAAGGCTGTCCAGGCATGCTGGGAGTTGTAGTCTTGCAACATCTGGAGGCACCCTGGTTGGGAAACACTGGCCTAAAACAGTGTTTCCCAACCAGGGTGACTGTTTTAGGCCAGTGTTTCCCAACATCTGGAGGCACCCTGGTTGGGAAACACTGTTTTAGGCCAGTGTTTCCCAACCAGGGTGCCTCCAGATGTTGCAAAACTACAACTCCCAGCATGCCTGGACAGTCAAAGGCTGTCTAGGCATGCTGGGAGTTGTAGTTTTGCAACATCTGGAGGCAACCTGGCTGGGAAACACTGGCCTAAAACAGTGTTTCCCAACCAGGGTGCCTCCAGATGTTGCAAAACTACAAGTCCCAGCATGCCTGGACAGTCAAAGGCTGTCTAGGCATGCTGGGAGTTGTAGTTTTGCAACATCTGGAGGCAACCTGGCTGGGAAACACTGGAATAAAACAGTGTTTCCCAACCAAGGTGCCTCCAGATGTTGCAAAACTACAAGTCCCAGCATGCCTGGACAGTCAAAGGCTGTCTAGGCATGCTGGAAGTTGTAGTTTTGCAACATCTGGAGGCAACCTGGCTGGGAAACACTGGCCTAAAACAGTGTTTCCCAACCAGGGTGCCTCCAGATGTTGCAAAACTACAAGTCCCAGCATGCCTGGACAGTCAAAGGCTGTCTAGGCATGCTGGGAGTTGTAGTTTTGCAACATCTGGAGGGAACCTGGCTGGGAAACACTGGCCTAAAACAGTGTTTCCCAACCAGGGTGCCTCCAGATGTTGTAAAACTACAAGCCCCAGCATGCCTGGACAGTCAAAGGCTGTCCAGGCATGCTGGGAGTTGTAGTCTTGCAACAACTGGAGGCACCCTGGTTGGGAAGCCTGCGCAACTTACCGGCTTCCGTAGGATCCAGCGCTGCACGACACTGCCGCGCGACACTGCCGCGCGACAGTGCCGCGCGACGATCTCCGACAGCGATCGTCGCTGGAGCCTCGGAAGGGTAAGTGAACCTCTTCGCCGGTCCCCTTCAGCTGTTTAGTTTTGCAACAGCTGGAGGACTACAGTTTACAGACCACAAACCAGGGGTCTGCAA
This sequence comes from Hyla sarda, assembly GCF_029499605.1. NCBI lineage: Eukaryota > Metazoa > Chordata > Amphibia > Anura > Hylidae > Hyla > Hyla sarda. The sequence goes on along the minus strand of NC_079194.1, from coordinate 166,185,166 downwards.
ACTGTGGCCCTCCAGCTGTTGCAAAACTACAACTCCCAGCATGCCTGGACAGCCAATGGCTGTCCAGGCATGCTGGGAGTTGTAGTCTTGCAACATCTGGAGGCACTCTGGTTGGGAAACACTGTTTTAGGCCAGTGTTTCCCAACAAGGGTGCCTCCAGCTGTTGCAAAACTACAACTCCCAGCATGCCCGGACAGCCAATGGCTGTCCAGGCATGCTGGGAGTTGTAGTCTTGCAACATCTGGAGGCACCCTGGTTGGGAAACACTGTTTTAGGCCAGTGTTTCCCAACAAGGGTGCCTCCAGCTGTTGCAAAACTACAACTCCCAGCATGCCCGGACAGCCAATGGCTGTCCAGGCATGCTGGGAGTTGTAGTCTTGCAACATCTGGAGGCACCCTGGTTGGGAAACACTGTTTTAGGCCAGTGTTTCCCAACAAGGGTGCCTCCAGCTGTTGCAAAACTACAACTCCCAGCATGCCCGGACAGCCAATGGCTGTCCAGGCATGCTGGGAGTTGTAGTCTTGCAACATCTGGAGGCACCCTGGTTGGGAAACACTGTTTTAGGCCAGTGTTTCCCAACAAGGGTGCCTCCAGCTGTTGCAAAACTACAACTCCCAGCATGCCCGGACAGCCAAAGGGTGTCCAGGCATGCTGGGAGTTGTAGTCTTGCAACATTTGGAGGCACCCTGGTTGGGAAGCTTGCGCAACTTACCGGCTTCCGTAGGATCCAGCGCTGCACGACACTGCCGCGCGACAGTGCCGCGCGACGATCTCCGTCAGCGATCGTCGCTGGAGCCTCGGAAGGGTAAGTGAACTTCTTCGCCGGTCCCCTTCAGCTGTTTAGTTTTGCAACAGCTGGAGGACTACAGTTTACAGACCACACACCAGTGGTCTGCAAACTGTGGCCCTCCAGCTGTTGCAAAACTACAACACCCAGCATGCCCTGACAGCCAAAGCCTATGGCTCTCAGGGCAGGAGCCCGGGCTGACATTACAGTGCAGCCGCCCGGGCTCCTCATACGGTCTCCCCGCTACCCACCCCCCCCTTGTCTCCCGCCCGGGCTCCTCATACGGCCTCCCCGCTACCCACCCCCCCCCCCCCTTGTCTCCCGCCCGCGCCGCTCAGCTCCCGCTGCTACAAGACTACAACTCCCAGCGTGTCCTCACTGTAAGGCCATGCTGGGACTTGTAGTCTTGCAACAGCAGACAGATGGGAGTTGTGTGGCGCTGGCAGGTGAGAGGGGGGGTTGTAAATCACTGCAGTGTCCCGGTAGCGCAGTGAGGGTAGCGGGGAGAAAGTATGTCGGAGCCCGGGCGGCAGCAGCTTTTCCTGCTCCATGTTGGAGCTGGAGTAAATTTAGTCAATTTTTATGGCCGTTGCGACAGTTTATTGCGCAACTGCGACTGTCTCAGTTAATAAATTCCTGACCACTGCAAGTCAAAACTGAAAACTTGCGTAAATTAAGCGGGAATTTTTTTTTTGACTTTCTAGCTCTTGCTAGGGAAAGTCGCACAATTTATAGGGTAGGCGCAATTGCGACAATTTTGCGCCAAAAATAGTCAGAAAAAAATGACTAAACCCCTTAGTAAATGCCCCCCCAGGAGACCAGAAGTCTGTGGAAACCGAGCTGCAGGGGAAAAGGGTAGATTTAAAAAATTTCAGTTAGTGCACCCCTTTAAAGATGCTCTGTAATGCATGTATGGCTGCCTTTAATTTAGATATTGGAAGGGAGGACATGCTTTTTATTCCAAGAAAAAGATTTTTAGATCTCTATGAATTCTTTGTAGAACTGATTGATATGCGGAAATAAACACATTTTTCTTTGAGCCGTGGAGAGGGTTCTACCTATTGATAGGGAATGATATTCAGATATTGCAGAGAGCATGAAATTACCTTTGTGTCCTTGTGAAATCTCAACAAAAATCAATTTCGCCTACTTGCATGGTGAATGCCGCCCCCATTACTGGGATGAAAGCATTAGGAGATCTGTTCTGCCAGATAAAAATACATTAACTGTTATCTCCCAGAAGAGTGGAGAGGTTCAAGAGTGCTCAACATCTTTACTTCAACGCTTCCAATTCATAGGAAGAGACTTCAATATTTTCTTTGCTGCTGATGGAAAACAAAACTTTCTTTATCTTATTAGAAATATCATTGCTGACATCTGTTACTTATAATCAGAGTGGGATAGACAGGTCCCATAAAGGGCAGCTCCCCCTTTAAATAGCATTGACTCTGTCCACAATAAAAGTAAACCTGAACATCTTCATCTTTTTGCTTTTATGTCTGTATACTTTTTTCCATTTACACAAGAAATGCATGGAAACCACAAGCTGAAATTGACGCATCTCTTATTCCTCTATCTATCTAATTATGTATCTAAGATCTATCTATCTTTCTGTCTGTCTAGTAATTTGAAACATTGACTTCTGTGCATGGGCTGTGAGCCTGATAGATTTAATTACACCTTAACCCCTTCATGATCCAGCTAATTTTTTTTCTGGCTCACGTTTTTTTCTCCTTACCTTCTAAGACCCATATCTTTTTTATTTTTCGACTAACAAAGTTGTATTAGGGCTTATTTTCTGTGTGACGAGTTGGACTTTCCACTGATTCACTTTTTTTTTTTTTTGCCATACAATGTATTACAAAGCTAGAAAAACATTATATGCAGGGCAAAATTGAAAAAAATATGGAATTGCACAATTTTGTAGGGAAATAATTTTTTCGGAGTTCAAAATACGGTAAATTTGACATTCCATCTTTATACTATGGGTCAGTATGATTCCAATGATACCGAACTTGAATAATTTATGTTTCCTGTTATAGTAAAAAAAAATGTAAACCTTGAAAATTTTATACACACTTTTTGCCCCCCCCCCCCCCCCCCTAGAGGCTTATCATAAGTCATCATCGGATGTCTTACATAGATCCATGTAATGCTATTGCATTACATAGATCAATGAAATCTGTGCTCAATTGCTATGGGCTGCCAAAGGGAGCCCTAAGCAATCTCAGAACCAGAGAAGACGCCCAGGACAAGGTAAGGCCTCTGGCTTCCTTGGCAACCCAAAGCCCCCCCATGATGTAATCATGGGGGGCTATGGGGCCACTAGACACCAGGGAATAGCGGCATTTAATGTTTAAATGCCATGATCTGTATAGACGATCTCCGATGTCCATCGATAACGGCAGATGTCAGCTGCTGCTAGCAGCGGACATCTCCGGGTAATGACGCGGACCCGACCCACTGTCCCCCGTCATGTTCGCTCACCCGACCCATGACGTGCATGCATGCCATGGGTCAGAAAGGGATTATTACCCACATTTCTTGACTTGTTGATATATACCCGATGTATCAGCAAGCAACACTCCTCAAGTATGATGAGGGGAGGGAAAGAGGGGGGGGGGGGTAGGGGGCACTATCAGGGTTGCGCTGACAGTAAGAGCTGCACCCCCTGAAGAGGCCGCTCTAGGCAGCTGCCTGTTTTGCCTATAGGCAGAGCCAGCCCTGTACATGTGTGAATGACTGTTAGCATGGCAATGAGCATTAGGTACAACAATAGAGAAACATCCATACATTGAGTTTCCTGCAGCGTACAGAGGGTTAGAATTGCAGAAGTTTTTCTCTAATCTATGCATTTGAAGAAAATATTGAAAGAGGAGGGAAATGAGGAGTCTGGGGTAGGAAAGAGGCATCTGGAGGAGGAGTGGACAGATGAGTCTGGTGTGGGGGGGTTAGAGTCATCTGGAGGAGGAGGGGACAGAGGCGTCTTGGGTAGATGCATCTGGAAGAGGATAAGTCAGGTTTGGGTGTCAGAGGGATCTGGAGGAGGAGGAGACAGAGAGGTTTGGGGGTCAGAGGCATCTAAAGGAGGAGGGGACTGGGGGGGGGGGTCTGAGGAATCTGAATGTAGAGGGGACTGGGGGGGTCAGAGGAATCTGGAGGAGGAGGGGTAGAGGGGTCTAGAGGAGACATAGGGGTCTGGAGAAGGAGAGGTCTGTATGAGGAGGGGACAGAGGGGCCTGGAGGAGGTCTTAGGGTTGTGAGAGCCCAGAGGAGTCTGTAAAATGAGAGGAAAACTGAGAGGAAACTGTGTTTTGTAGTATTATTTTCAGGGGACATGATTGTTATATTTAGGGGGCACAGTGTCTGGAAGGGTTATCATGATTGTCTTCATATAGAGGATAAGGATCTGCTGACAGAAAAATGCAGCGGGAAGAAGTCCTGGCATCTGGACCAGATGAAGAAGAGGTCACTCAGGTCACTGATATCATTGTATATTCACCTGGCTGTCCCATCAGAGCTGTAGTCACTCATATGTTCAACAGTAATTATGGGTGAAACTCTTCCCCAATCTGTGGCTCTCCAGCTGTTATAAACTACAACTTACATCATGCCAGAGGCTCTCCAGGCATCATGGGAGAATTGTAGCTTTATAACAGCTGGAGGTCCCAGCAGTTGGACCACTACTCATAAAAAAAAAAGAAAAAAAAAAAAAAAGGCTGCATGGTCCAAATTGCCCAGGCCTATTTTGGGTCCCAGTCCAGGCCTGACTACTACCTTCATCATCAACCCACTCACATACTTCTTTGGTGAGGTAAACATGTTTTTGACTTTTTCCCTATGTATGTCCCACTCTCTATGTTATCAAATGAATTGAAGGATCAATTGGATAACTATTAAAAATAATGGTTACATTGAATGTTGAATAGAAGGTTTTATCCCTTGAATTATAACTCAACAAATGGAAACATTGGTTGTGGCCCTGACTTTGACGTAAGGTCACAGTGGGGTCTCTGACATGTGATAAGAAGTTAATTAGTGAGGAAAATGGAACAATAGCTGCAAAATAACAGAGATTAGCCCAGAAAATGCTATAAATAAAGGGCTCTTGTTGAGTTGCCCGGAAACATTTCACACCTTTTTGGTTAATGGTTTCTTCACATAACTGGATTTATTAACACAGGATAAGAACTTGTTGATTTGTAATTTACAAGCCATGAATGGAAATAGCTAGAAGTGGAATTTAGAGCACAAAAGATTTTATATGTAAATCATTACATCCATGGATATATTGCATAGAAAAATAAGGGAACATATTCTGAATGGCAGTGGTAAAATTACTTAACCCCTTAAGAAACAGCCCCTTTTGGCCTTGAGGACACAGCCGTTTTCCTCCTCCCTGTTTAAGAGGCATAACTCTTTCATTCTTCCAATATGTAAAATAAGTTTGTTAAATGGGCACTGTCACCAACTTTATTTTTTGATATGTTGTAGTACTTATGTACTACAACATATCTCTAATATATTTTTATTATTTTTCTTTAATTAAAATTGTTTAATTTACATTTGAAAACCGGCCACTAGGGGTCTCCCTCCTAGTGGCCGGCTGCAGCCTGGCGTGACGTCACGCCTGAAAAAGGACCGATGCGGCCGGGCATCGATCCTTTTTCATTCAGCCTGCGCTCACTCCCTGCCTGTCAATCAGACAGGCAGGGAGCGAGCGCATTGGCTCCCCAGCCACTGGCTGGGAGGCAACTCCTCCCGCACATCGCCGCCGCCTCCGCCTCGTCCCCGGCGCCGCTGTCCCTGCACGCCCGCTGCCGGACTCTGCAGTAAGTGTAATGGGGGGGTGTTGTGATGGAGGGAAGGAACGGGGCATGGCGAGCGGGGGGGGGGGGGGAGGTTGACGGAGGGAACGGGCTAGCGCCACATGTAACTAATAGTTTATCTACACAGGGTGCCTCCAGCTGTTTCAATACTACAACTCCCAGCATGCCCTGACAGCCAATAGATGTCAGGGCAAGCTGGGAGTTGTAGTGATGAAACAGCTGGAGGCACCCTGTGTAGATGAACTAAGGGCGGAAGTCCCCCCCAGCAGGCATCAGTGACGTGGTCTGCACACTGCCAGGCAGACAAAAAGCATTTTTAATATAGTAAAAATAAAAATTAAAAGCAGGGAGGGGGTTAGGGATAGATGGGCAATAGGCAGGGACAGAAAAAAAATATAGGATGGTGGGAGCTACCCTTTAAAAATTGCCCTATTCTGACCCCTGTAACTTTTTTCAAGTTTTTCCCGTACACAGGGATGTATGAGGGCTCAATTGTTTTCATTGTGATCTGTAGCTTTTATTGGTACTATTTTTGTTTTATGGACTTATTGATCACTTTTTATAAATATTTTTCTGACATATGATGAGACCAAAAATCAGGAATTTTTGTGTTTGGTATTGTTTTTAAATTTTTTTACATCACTGTCAGGGAACATACCAATTACCGTATTTATCGGGGTATACCACGCACCGGCCTATAACACACACCCTCATTTTACCAAGGATATTTGGGTAAAAAAAGTTTTTTACTCAAATATAATTGGTAAAATGAGGGTGCGTGTGTGCGCATGTGTATACCCCGATACACTGTTTCTGACCCCACAGAAGCCCCCAGGAAAGGCAGGGGGAGAGAGGCTGTCACGGCCCGCTTCTCTCCCCCTGCCTTTCCTGGGGTCTAGAGCCCTGCTGCCGCCGCTTCTCTCCCCCTGGCTATCTGCACCATTGCCCCATTGCCTCCCCAATCCCCGGTTTTATGATTACCTGTTGCTGGGGTCGGGTCCGCACTGCTTCTGGCTCCAGTCTGCACTGCTTCTGGCTCCGATGTGGCGTCTATGCGTCGTTGCTATGCGATGCGTTATGCAATGACGAGTGACGTCGCGTCACACGTCATTGCGCCTCTCAGCGCATAGCAACGACGCATAGACGCCACACCGGAGCCAGAAGCAGCGCAGACTGGAGCCAGAAGCAGCGCGGACCCGACCCCGGCAACAGGTATTCATAAAACCGGGGATGGGGGAGGCAATGGGGCAGCGGCGCCTCTCTCCCCCTGCCTTTCTTGGGGGCTTCTGCGGGGTCAGAAAAACCGGGGGAATGGGGGAGGTAATGGGACAGGGGTGCCGGCAGTCTCTGGACCCAGGGATAGGCAGGGGCAGAGAAGCGGGCAGCGACGGCAGGTCTCTGGACCTGCAATAGCTGCTGCAGTTCATTGATTTAAAGCGCCCGCTTTAAATAATTGAACTGCAGCGGCTTATCGGCGTATAACACGCAGATAGACTTTAGGCTAAAAATTTTAGCCTACAAAATATACGCCGATAAATACGGTATGTTGGGAAAAGGGGGTTGATTTATATTTTTATGGGGGGGGGGGGGGTTATTTTTTTAAAATATTTTTTTTTCTATCTTTCTATCTAACACTTTTTAAGTCTTTTTAAGCATAATCGCTGATGTTTGCCATTAGTGGCAAGGTCTCAGCAGTGGAGTGCAGCTCCTGCTCTCGCTTCATGATTATAACTTAAAAGTATGTCATGGTGCACTAAGTCCCAGGGCACATGACTTCCTTATATGTCATTGTTTCTCTAGAGGTTAAAGAGAATGTCTCACCTGTTTTTTTTTTTTTTTTAATGATAAGCGCCAGATACTGAAACGTTCTATCTGTTTATTTTTATTGTATCTCATTTTCTGTACATGTTTATTGGGGCTGTCATTTTTGCCTGAGCTGTATTTAACTTTTTGATGCTAGTGGTATTATGAACAGGTTCAGGACTGTGACTAGCATGTACAAAAAAATTGCTGTACATAGTAAACCAAGGATAAACTGACAATACACTGGAGTTGTGATGTATTGAAGTAGAGATGCTATTTAAGGTTAGGATTGATGTCTACTTGTCACCCACATTGCAGCTAAATTTTGCTTCGTGTCAGTCTGAGACTTCTAATTTTATAATTTACTTTATCATTTGTTTGTTGAGTTTTTCTTGATTTTGCCTTGAGACTAACATAGAAAACCTCCCATTAAAGGGGTACTCCGGTGCTTACACATCTTATCCCCTATCCAAAGGATAGGGGATAAGATGCCTGATCGCGGGAGTCCCGCAGCTGGGGAGGAACGTGATTAGGCACGCGGCACCCCGTTTGTAATCAGTCCCCGGAGCGTGTTTGCTCCGGGTCTGATTATGGTCGACCGCAGGGCCAGCGGCGTGTGACGTCACGCCTCCGCCCCCGTGTGATGTCATGCTCCGCCCCTCAATGCAAGCCTATGGGAGGGGGCGTGATAGCCGCGTGCATGATCACGGGCGTCCCCAGCTGCGGGACTCCCGTGATCAGGCATCTTATCCCCTATCCTTTGGATAGGGGATAAGATGTGTAAGCACCGGAGTACCCCTTTAAATGAAGTGTCCCAACTATTTAATGATGTTCATGTGCACAATTTGGTGCAAATTATCTTATAATGTCCCACAATGGCGCAAAAATACAGTAACTAACAAGTAGACTGTCAGTAACAGAATGTGAAATCAAAACCCGAATACATAGGGACTTTGAAAACCAGACAATTCTTAGTAAATTCTAGGCTATTGTGTGCTTTCTCATAAGGACCACTTGTCTTAAATGTTAAAATCTTAACAATAATTGCCCAGATGTACTAATGATGGTGTGTTTTAACTGTTGGTCGAATTCTATGCCTATCATTTTTTTTTCATGGTATTTATTATTTTGGCACAAGTGTGTGGATTTTTCTAGCACATAGATTTTATTTTGGCACATTGGAAAAGTGAACCAAGCTCATTTCCTGTCAATTGTCAGTGTTGTGGACTATGGCATTATGACATAAACAAAGATCTTAAATGATTTTCCACGTCAAAATGCGCAAAAAATGTAAAAATATCTTAACCAATTACATTATAAGAGAATGGTTTGTGTTTTCCTTTGATTAGGATTTCTAAATATTAATTATTTTGAAAAAAACTAAACAGTGTAACATAATGCTAATTCATAATTTCACTTTAAAAAACGTATAATACAACTAACAAAAAAAATTACTTTGTATAGGAAAAAACTTAAATAAAAACAGAGATTATTTTTACATTAATAAAATGATTAAATTAGAAAAAAAAATTCTAAACAATATTAAAAAAAACTAAATAACGCTTGTCTTACATTTGTTGATCCATCAAAAAAGGCAAGACCTTTGTAAACAGTTTTTTTTTCCAATAAAAGCTTGTTTTCTGACCACCTTCCATATGGTGAGAAAAGTTTAAATCTTCTTTAGCATATAGCTTCTCGAAAAAATACCTGAAACATAAAAAAGTTAAAAAATAATCAAAACAGCACAAAAATGCTCAATTTGTTTGTAAAATGTTTTAGTCTCAAAATACACTGTGTAAAAATTAAATGTACCTGATCTAGAATTGTTTCTAACATAGAAACAGCTATCAAAGGGTATCGGCAGGATACAAATCATGGAAGAAGACCATGCTCACGAGTGTCCTAGTTTGGTGTGCAATGTCCAGATCATTCCCCTCTAAGGCTGAGTTTCCACTTAGCTCTTCTTCTGGAAAACTGCCACTGTAGGTTTTGAGCCATAGCCATAAGTGTATTCAAACGGAATAGGGAATATAAAGGGAGGATTTATACTTATCCTTCCTCACGGATCCACTTCTTGCTTTGGCTCAAAAACTGCAGTGGAAGTTTTCCGAAACACTGCCAAGTGGAAATGCAACCTAATGGGGATGAGGCTTTGTTATGCATGGGTGGATTTCTGCTAATTCTCACCGAAAATGACCAATATAACCTGCCAGTGACATTATTAGCCCACGAGACACACCTCTAGTCCTCTATGGCAACCTCAGGCAGGAAGAGATCTATCCGGCGGGGTGAATCCAAGTCCCTTCGGTAATTTTTCATGATGGAGAACCCCGGGACTCGAGAAATCCAAGATGGCGATGCTTCTTCTGCATCCTCACGAGTCTCAGATACCGCTGCCTCAGCATATGGCTCGCACCGCTGCAGAAAAGGTGAGAGACAATCTCCACTCCACCAGAGCCTGTGGAGACTGTATTATCTCTGTCTTGGTGTAATAGATGTGTATATATATATATATATATATATATATATAGATATATATATACTTGAGGGAACTGCTGAGGGAGAGCAGTCTAGCCAGGTGGACGCAGGGGACATGTTTACCCTATACCAGACCACTGATAAAACAGTATCTGAAAATGCCTTAAAGGATATGCTCCAGTTGCTTCGGTCCTCACTACATAAGGACTTTTCCTCATTGCTTACTCCTGTTCAATCTTCCGTACGGACCCTGAAGTGTAAAATGGCATATGTAGAAAAAAAGATGGCCTCCTTTGCTGCTGCGCACAATGGGTTAGCAGATGCCCATAATGCTTTAGATTATGCTGTTACTAATATCAAGGAAAAGCTGGAGGATGCGGAAGACCACAGTAGGAAAAACAACAGTAAATTTCGCTGCATACCGGAGACCATATCTACTTCACAACTTGTGAGAGACCTGACTCGCCACTTCTTACCTGATTTGGACATATTTGAATACAGTATTGACTGAGCTCACACGGTGGTAAAAACCTCCTTGCCGGACGAATTGCTTTGGGATGTACTGGCTCGCTATACTTTCTATAAGACCAAAGACTTAATACTACAATTTTCCAGAAAGCGAAAAGCCCTGCCTGCGCCATATGAAGGGATCCAACTTTTTGTTGACTTCTCAGCAGCAGCCTTACAAGCCAGACGTAATCTACACCCGTTGACATCCAAATTGCACAGATTGGAAATACCGTGTCGCTGGGGATTCCCGAAGCTTCTTATTCTTTGCCAGAATAAAATGCATATTTGTGTCTCCGTGGAAAAAGGATTTGAGACTCTTCAGCAGTGGGGTTTTGCGGTCACTGACTCTCATAGATCTTATGTGTGCGGATCCCCGCCGGAGTCTCCCGAACTTATCTGAAGTAGATGATGGGGTTGAAGAAGATGCCCGGTTTGGCATCATGGCGTGCTTAGAGTGACTTTGCTGTTCATTTACTTGTTTTCACTCTTTACACGTTTCCCTCATAATATGTCCTAAGAGTGGCTGACACCTCATTGTTTTTTCCATTTTTGTGTTTCTTTTTTATTTCTTGGTTTACTTTTATCTGAGTTATATAGTGCTATTGCCTACTTGTGTACAATGCTGACTTAGCATTGCCCCAGAGGACTCCTCTCCCTCTTCTTTGCTCTTTCTCTCTTTCTGTCCCGCTCTACATTTCTCTTTCAAAATCCTGACTCTTTTCTTTGGTATTTCTCACCTTTTCCTCTTCTCTCCAACGTTGCAGTAGCTGGATATGGGGATTGAAGTGTTTTCACTTAATGTTAATAGACTTAATAGTCCGCAAAAACGTTCTTTCCTGTGGTGAGAGGTCAGGAATAGCAATGCCGACATTATTTGCATAAAGGAGACGCATCTCTCTTTCAAAAACTCTCCACCCTTGCGCCACAGGAGTTACCCTACAATGGTTGCCTCCTCCTATTTGAAAAAGAAGCGGGGAGTGATGATTGCGTTTAGTGACAGAATTGCTCTATGTGTTGACAAGCAGGTCATTGATCCAGGTAGTAGATACGTCATTGTTGTGGGTGCTATTGATAATGTAGACTACACTATAGTGAATGTTTATGCTCCATCAGGGTAGATTCCTGAAAAAAAATCCTCCGCAAAATTGCTATGGTTCCAAAGGGCACCTTATTGATATGCGGAGACATTAATGCTGTAGTCTCACCTTCTTTAGACCTCTCCTCCCCACTGACCAGACTTTCTTTCTATTTAAATGACTTACTGACAACAATTTGTTTGACATCTGGAGGCTGCAACACGCCTCAGAGCATGACTATCCATATTGCTCAACTAGATTCCATACATATTCTAGGATTGATCTCATCCTTGTAGATAGGCAACTAATAGATAGGGTAGAGACATCTCGAATTGGCCAGTCTACATGGTCTGATCATGCCCCTGTTTCTATCACTATTAGAGATATTTTCCCGAAACATTCCGATTTTGTATGGAGAGCTAACTCACATTTGATTGCACACTCTGATCATTCAGCAAAGGTAGACGCTACACTGGTGGAGTATTTCGCTCTCAATGTTACTCCTGAGCTTAGCAGCAGGACCATCTGGCTGGCACACAAGGCTTTTATCAGAGGCTCCTTTATACAAATGGGAGCTACCCTGAAAAAGCAAAGGGCTTTAGCTTTTCAGAAGTCTCTTAACAAGATAGCCACCTTGGAGGCCATTCAGAAGTCTTATTACTCATCAGATGTAGAGACCCAATTGAGCGAATACATATGAGACAACTACTTCTTTATGATTATGGGAAAACCCTTAAAAAATCCAAGTTGTTGTTTTACCTTCATGACAACAAAGCTGGTTCTCTGTTAGCCAGGAAATTGAAGTCTGCTTTTTATAAACAACGCATTCCCGCCAATAAACACCCTGTGTCGCACGCGCCACTAATGTCACCTCGACAAATGGCCAATGCATTTAGGGATTATTATGAGTCTCTATAATTTACGGACAGATCCACATTGCCCACAGCCCACTCAGGAATCAATAGATGCATTTCTCTCTTCCCTCCACCTTCTTAAACTTTCCCCCTAAGCCCTAATGCACCTAAATGCCCCCATAACTGCTCAAGAACTCACTGATGCTGTCAAATTACTCCCTGTTAACAAAGCCCCTAGCCCTGATGGCTTCCTAATGAATATTATAAACGCTTTCTTCCTACTCTTTTGCCACACTTATTACCGGTATATACTGACGCCATGGAGACAGGTTCCCTCCCCTCAGATATGTTAGAAGCCCTCATAACGACTATCCCCAAGCCGGGTAAACCTACGGACTTGACGTCTAATTATCGCCAAATATCGCTTCTTAATGGGATGCTAAATTGTACGCCAAAATACTGGCTTCACGTTTACGGCCATACTTGCCAGCATTAGTAGGTAGAGATCAGGTGGGTTTTAACTTGGGATGACAAGCACCTGATAATACTAGAAGGATGGTCTCCATCCTACAGCACTGAGAAAATAAATGCATACCTGCAGTATTTCTTACATTAGACGCAGAGAAAGCGTTCGACAAAGTGAACTGGCAAAATATCTTTTCAGCACTGAGGACCTTTGGTTTTGAGGGCTCTATTCTTAATGCCATTGGAGCCTTGTATTCTTCCCCAATAGCTAGCATTTCCACTAATGGAACCAAATTCAGCCGGTTCACTCTGTCGAATGGCACGAGACAGGGATGCCCCGTCTCCATTGATCTTCATACTGACCATAGAACCTCTTGCAAAAGCCATACGTTTATATGACAGAATTATGGGGGTCACAATTGGGAATAGGGAACACAAACTCACCCTTTTTGCAGACGATGTGATATTGACTTTGACTGACCCGGTGAAATCCCTGGAGTCTCTATTCCGAACGATAGTCTCCTTTAGTGTACTATCCTAATACAAACTTAACATTTCCAAATCACAGGCACTTCCTATAGGCATTTCCTCTGAGACATTAGATACTTTAATACCCAAATACCCCTTAGACTGGCAACATCGACGGGTCACATATTTAGGCATTCAACTTACATACCCTTCCTCGTCCCTTTTCCAGGCCAATTTTCTACCACTTATGCCAACCCTTACCTCATCTATTACATCTTATACAAAACATTTCCTCTTCTGGTTGGGCAGACTGGCATCGTTCAAAATGCTTATACTTCCAAAGCTCTTATATTTATTCTGCGATCTCCCGATAGCAATTCTCAAATCCTTTTTTTCTTCTATTCATAGGCTTTTGGACAACTTTATTTGGCACAGAAGCGTCCACGAGTACCCAGGAAGGCTATGAACCACCGCAGACTATCAGGGGGGTGCTTGGGCAGACCTGACAAAGCGGACTACTACAAAGCGGCTATATTAGATCAGATGAGAAGTTGGTGGTCGGGAGATCCTGAACAATTGTGGGTATCATTGGAACAATCCTCTAGCCCTGACTGCTCTTTGAAATCTAGAATGCTAGCAGCCCTCTCTAATAGGACCTTAGCTTCAACTTCACTATCTGCTATAAATGTCTCTGATAGGATATGGAAAAAGAGTCTTAAGCTCTTCCCTAACCCCATTAAATGCCTTGCAGGCTCCATACGGATAGACTATCTTACTCTTTACATCCCTGATTTAGACCTTACGACTTGGCAAGCAGCTGGTGTTTTTACTATCGCTGACATTTTAGATGACAATAGGGTAGTGCATTTCGCGACCATCAGAGGAAGGTTTCACATCTCCCATAGGGAGTTCTACAAAGGCCTGCAGATTAGAAGTACGGGCCTCCTAGATAACATGAAAATATCAGCTCGATTATTGAGTTTCCTGACCTCTTCCAACAGTAACACCAGAGACATTTTCTTTTTCTATGATTTATTAGAGGACAAATCTAATATAACAACTTTCCCCTATATGTTGAAGTGGGAGAAGCATTTAAAACTCACCTTTACTCTAGAACATTGGTGTTCAGCTTATTGTCACATTCAACATATCTTCAAATGTGCTAACCACCAAGAAGATATGCTTAAAACTACCCACAGGTGGTATTATATTCCATATAGACTTCACAAAATGGACCAATCTTGCTCTGAGAATTGTTGGAGGGGTTGCGGAGAAATAGGTACATTACTGTACACGCTGTGGGATTGCCCTGCAATCCGAGAACTTTGGAGGGGAATAGAATTAGTGGCTTCCAGGTTGATGGGCTTCAATATTTCCATCTCTCCAGCTACGGCATTGCTTTTAAAAGATTTAGATGAATTCCCTTACACGACTAGGACCATACTTGCTCATTTGTTTATGTCTGCAAAATTGTGTATAACCAGGAAATTGAAGACACCCACAGCACCTACCTCATCTGAAGTTCTTACTAATGTTAACCTTACCTGTGAATAGGCACGAGTATTTGCGTTATCACGCTCTAATGATGTGCGCTTTTTGAAGCAATAGGATTTGTGGCTGCACTGCCCACGTTATGTCTCCCCATTTTAAACATATTGTTGAATTACACGTAATTTCTGTTCTTCATACCTATTCTTCCTTTATCTGTTTGTTTCCCTCTCTCTCCCACTTTACTATACTAATCTCTTTTCTGAGGGCCCTCTCCGCTATGATCCCTCTGGATGCACGATGTCATACTGTACAAGACACTATTCACCTTGATTATAGGAAGCTCTTTCTTTTGAAGCATCATTGGTCACTTTTTTTTTTTTTTTTTTTGTCATGAGATGGAAAGGATTATAGATTGCCTGTATGTACGTGTAATGATAACATCATACCTATGAACATCTCCAATCCTGATGGTTCTCAGGGAGTTTGTAGGCGGACCACTGGGACTGTGCACCTCCTCCCTATGGACATTTCCACCTGTTCGTCCTTGGACTTTTAGTTAGACTCCTCACACTGGGAATGGATAATATTAGTTCCTACGTGGATATTGTATGCTCTGTACTATGTATTTATACCCGACCTGATTACTTTTCTTGTTTGATGTTGTATCATCTGTTTGTTTTTATTACAAAACAATAAACATATTAAAATTTAAAAATGAGATAGATGTGTAGAAAGGCCAACCTTGTTCCTTTACAGATCGGTGCTGGTTTATTGATCCTGCACATGATTAAATTATCACGGAGGCAGAATTGCATGAACCAGCATGAATGGCCAATTTATCTTCACTTGTCTTTATGACTCTATCCTCAATGAGAAACATTATCTCTTTGGTCACACAATGATTGACTACAAATTGAAAACTCTCCTTCTAGAGAGTTGTCTGGCTTGGCTTAAAGGAGTACTCTGCCCCTTGACAGCTTATCCCCTATGCAAAGGATAAGGGATAAGATGTCTGATCCCGGGGGTCCCGCAGCTGGAATCCCTGCGATCTCTGTGCAGCACCCGGTATTCGCTAAGAACGCTGGGTGCGGTGGCGTGGTTGCCATGTCATGGGGGGCGTGGCCACGCCGCCTCAATGCAAGTCTATGGGAGGTGACATGTTGGCTGTCACGCCCCCTCCCATAGACTTGCATTGAGGGGCCGTGGCATGGTGTCGCAAGGGGTGTGGCCGTGACGTCACGACCCCGACGCCTGCTCGAAGCATTTGGTACAAAATGTTCTGAACGCTGGGGCACCCCTTTGACTCCAATAACTCCTTAGAACACAATTGGGGATTTAAACATTGACTTGAAAGGAAAGCTACCCCTTAAAGGTGGCCTCATAAAGCTGCTTTACCAGTCGTTCTTCTGTGTACACATGGTGATGTGCCGCAATGACAGTGATTTTTTCTTTCGACAAAACAGGACTGAGCTTTAGGGTATATCTGTGTCAGCATAGCCATCAGCCATCATAGAAGACCACCTGTATCTCATTTCCAAATGAACATTTAACCTGTCAGCTTTTATATTCATTGTTGACAGTGAGGGGCTTGTCACCGATGAACCCTTGTCATTAGTTTGTCTCTAGTGTCCTAACTTGCAGGAAGAGGTTTTTATGCTTTATACAGGTATACATTTATACTAAAGACAACAGTCCTGAATATTCAAAGAACATTTTTTTTAAATCAACTGGTGCCAGACAAATTTTTAAACAGATTTGTAAATAACTTCTATTTAAACATCTTAATCCTTCCAGTACTTATCAGCTGCTGTATGGTCCACAGGAATTTATTTTCTTTTAAAATTATTTTCAGTCTGACCACAGTGCTCTCTGCAGACACCTCTGTCCATGTCAGGAACTGTCCAGAGTAGGAGAGGTTTGCTATGGGGATTTGCTCCTGCTCTGGACAGTTCCTGGCATGGACAGAGGTGTCAGCAGAAAGCACTGCGTTTAGACAGAAAGGAAATTCAAAATTAAATGAACTTCCTGTGGTGCATACAGCAGCTGAAAAGTACTGGAAGGATTAAGATTTTTAACCTCTTTAGGACATAGCATTTTTCCGTTTTTGCACTTTCGGTTTTTTCCTCCTTACATTTTAAAAATCATAACCATTTAAATTTTGCACCTAAAAATCCATATGATGGCTTATTTTTTGTGCCACCAATTCTACTTTGTAAAGTTATTTTACCCCAAAATCTATGGCAAAACAGGAAAAAAAATAATTGTGCGACAAAATAGAAGAAAAAAGGCTATTTTGCAACTTTTGGGGGCTTCCGTTTCTATGCAGTAAATTTTTTTGTACATTTTTTTTGTACTTATATAGGTTTGATTTTGTATTACTTCTAAAAAAAAATCATAACTACCGTATTTTTCGCCGTATAAGACGCACTTTCTCTTCCCCAAAACTGGGGGGAAAAAGTCGGTGCGTCTTATACGGCGAATGCACCCCTATCGCGGCGGTCCCTGCGGCCATCAACGGCCGGGACCCGCGGCTAATACAGGACATCACCGATCGCGGTGATGCCCTGTATTAACCCTTCAGACGCGGCGATCAAAGCTGACCGCCGCGTCTGAAGGGAAAGTGACACTAACCCGGCTGTTCAGTCGGGCTGTTCGGGACCGCCGCGATTTCACTGCGGCGGTCCCGAACAGCCCGACTGAATAGCCGGGTTAGTGCTTACAGGACACCGGGAGGGACCTTACCTGCCTCCTTGGTGTCTGCTCCGTGCCGGGATCCCCTGTATGCCGGCGCTCTCCTTCCTCGTCATCACGTCGTCGCGTACGTACGTCGGCGTGCGTAACGACGTGATGGCGGCGACGGAGAGCGAGGATACCCGGCCGGCAGCAGAGACGTTCGGGGAACGACGGGGACACGGTGACAGCGATGGAGCGACATTCAGGGCAGCGGTGACGGGTCCGGAGCGGCGGGGACACGTGAGTATTACCTCCTCCTGCAGTGGTCTTCAATCTGCGGACCTGCAGATGTTGTAAAACTACAACTCCCAGCATGCCCGGACAGCCAACGGCTGTCCGGGCATGCTGGGAGTTGAAGTTTTGCAACATCTGGAGGACCGCAGGTTGAAGACCACTATTGGGTTCAAAATCTTGATTTTTTAAGATTTTGCCCCTAAAAATTGGGTGCGTCTTATACGCCGGTGCGTCCTATAGGACGAAAAATACGGTACATACGTTTAAAATTGTCCTCTTCTGACCCCTATAACTTTTTTATTTTGCCATGTACCGGGTGGTATGGGGGCTAATTTTTTGCCCCAGGATCTGAAGTTTTTATCGGTGTCATTTTTGTTTTGATCAGAGTTTTTAATCGCTTTTTATTCATTTTTTTATGGTATAAAAAGTGACCAAAAAGACGCTATTTGGGACTTTGGATTTTTTTGCGTGTACGCCATTGACCGTCGTGCGGTTTAACTAACAATATATTTTTATAGTTCGGAAATGTATGTACGTGGCGATACCACATATGTTTATTTTTATTTACACAGTTTTTTTTTATGGGAAAAGGGGGGTGATTCAAACTTTTATTAGGGAAGGGGTTTAATCATCTTTATTAACTTTTTTTTTTCACTTTTTTTTTTTTTCAATGTTATAGCCCCCATAGGGGATTATAACATGCAGTACATTGATTCAATACACTGAACAATGCCTTTGCATTGCAATGCATTGATCAGTGCTATCGGCGGTTGATTGCTCAAGCCTGGATTTCGATTGTCCCGATCAGCCCGACTGAGAAGCCGGGAAGCTTTCACTTTCACTTTAGACAAGGCGATCAACTTTGATCGCAGCGTCTTAAGAGTTAATGCCGGACATCTGCCGGGACGGCGATTGCCGGAATTAGCCATGGGTCCTGGCTGCTGATAGCAGCCGGGACCGTGCGAGTATGATGCGAGCTCAGCTCCTGAGCTCGCTTCTTAACCCTCCCGTGCCGCAGCGCCGTATAAACTCGGCATTTGCGGCAAGGGGTTAAATAGAAGTAATTTACAGATCTGTTTTTTTTTACCACCGGAGTACCCCTTTAAATAATTTAACAGAGAATATATATATTACACTGCATGGCCAGACACATCATCACAAGCTTTGGCTCATAAGAAAACTCAGTCGAGAACATGGACCAAATCCCAGCACAGCTTCATGTGTTCAAAGCCTACACAAAATTATTTTTAGACATGATACAAAGGTGGAAGTGGAAGGCAGAGGAGGGACTCGTAGAAAGGGTGACTTATGTACTGCCATGAAGTAGCCCAATCATCTTAATAGCAAAGTGAGTTTAAATTCAAAGAAATATATAAATATTTCTATCTATATTGTGGTGGTTTGGCTGCTGGAGTAGCATGCTCATGCAACTTGAGTGAAGAATGTTAAGCAACCAGCATGTTAATTTATATTTCAGATACACTTCATTCATTTACCTCAATAGAGGACACAAAGTCCATGAAGATATATATTTTTATGTCTTTTCACTGAGTTTGCAAAAAGAAAGCAATATTCAACCAGATATTCACGTAAACATCAAGCCTCTGCTGCTGCACTTGTTATGGTGCTGCAATTTTTCTGGCCGCTGCTACAGAAGCGGCTGCAACAATACCAAATTTTTCAGGGGTCAAGGAGGGCAGCAGTGGTTGACCTGGCTGAAGATGCTCGACCAGGAGGAGGATGGCGGCTTTGACTTTGTGTGCTGCTTGTACTGACGTGTTGATCCCATAGGCATTTGTGATGTGACATCATGTGCCTTCGCAAAGCAGTTGTGCCTAGGTGGGTGTTGGATTTCCCACGACTCAGTTTCCTCTGGCACAGGTTTCAAATGGCCTCGCTGTTGTTAAAGGCAGACACACAAAAAAAAATGCCACACTGCTGAGCTCTGCGATGACGGCATTCTGGTGGTGGCAACAGCATGCATTGATTGGCGTCCCTGGGTACCGATGCATGCTATCTGACTGTGCCACTAGCTCCTTGCGACGACCTCCCCCTGCTTCCAACTCGTCTCCTCCTCCTCTCTGTCTCCCTATCTGAACTTTCCCCCTCTTCTTCTCTTCTAGCAGGCATCCACGTGGCATCCACGGACACATCGTCATCATCAACACCTTCACCGCTATCTGACACCTCAAGTAAGGAAGCAGCAGCGGGTACAACATCATCATCACACCGTACATCCATGTGTGTAATGCTGCCTGACTGAGACATATCCCTGTTAACTACATCCTCTGGCAATAATGGTTGCGCATCACTCATGTCTTCAAACTGATGTGTAAATAACTCCTCTGACGGATCAAGTAAAGCTGCTGCGGTGCTAGTGTTGGTGGTGGCGGCGGGCGGGCAAGTGGTAGCATGAAAGGTGCCCGAAGCTAAGATAGAGGAGGAGAAGGACGGTGTGTCAAGGTTCCTAGCGGAAGCTGTAGTAGATTGGGTGTCTTGTGATAGCCAGTCAACTAAGTCCTCAGAACTTTGGGGGTTCAGGGTACGTGGCCTCTGAACACTGGCCATTCTAGGGCCAAAGGGAATCCCAGCACCACGACGGCCCCTGCGGGGTGGCCTTCTTCTGCCTGTCATTTTTTTTAAAATTTGCACAACTGTGACACCTAATGTGATTTGCACTAGGGTGACACAATTTGCCCTGCAGGCAAAAAAACTGGCAACTGTGACGTGAACTGACAGTAACGACTGATTTTATTTAACAGCCAAAAAGGGTATTTTTTTTTTAATTTGCACAACTGTCACACCTAATGTGATTTGCAATAGGGTGACACAATTTGCCCTGCAGGCCAAAAAAATGGCAACTGTGACGTGAACTGACAGTGATGACTGATTTTATTTAACAGCCAAAAAAGGTATTTTTCTTTTTTTAATTTGCACAACTGTCACACCTAATGTGATTTGCACTAGTGTGACAATGAGCAAAAGAGCTTGCCAGCGGAGTTCCCCTTTTAAGCAGTGGTCCCCAACCAGGGTGGCTCCAGCTGTTGCAAAACACACGGACTGATATATTTCAGCCATTTGAATACTGTAGTAGTTAGTTGCTTTAAAGAAAAAAAAGCTTGCCAGTGGAGTTCCCCTTTTATGCAGTGGTCCCCAACCAGGGTGCCTCCAGCTGTTGCAAACCACACGGACTGATATATTTCAGCCCTTTGAATACTGTAGTAGTTAGTTGCTTGAAGGAACTTAAGTTTTATACTGGAGTACCCCTTTTAACCAACGGTTCCCTTCCAAACAGGGTGCCTCCAGCTGTTGCAAGACACACGGACTGATATCTTTCAGCCCTTTGAATACTGTAGTAGTTAGTCGCTTGAAGGAACTTAAGTTTGATTCGGGAGTACCCCTCTTAACAAAAAAATATTTTTCTTTCAGCTCACCTCCTCCACGGTGTGTGCGGACTTCAAGCCAGGCCTGGCTTCGTACGTGTCAGCAATTGAGGAAAGGAATAGTCCAGCAGTGCCTTAAAATGTTGAATTTTATTCTTTCATTTAAAACGAAGAGCACACTCCAAACACCATCACCATGCCGGCAGGCAACTCACATGGACGCATTTCGAACGCATGCGCGTTCTTGATCACCATAACACCTGTGTGCGCCCTACCTCCTAAATACCTGATTCAGGAGGGAGGAGCACATATTCAGTAGAAAAATGTGTAACAAACATTGTTATTTCAAATAAAAAACAAACAGGTATGCTTTAAAACTTCACTGTTGCATTTTCTTAAAGGACCGTCTCACTTGTCACCACCAATATCTCCTAATACCTAGAAACTCGTTATTAAACATTGGAGATTGCGGAGGTGACAATACAAGGATCAACAGTGTGTGAATTCATGTTCACCAGGAGAAGGAATACTAATTCAGTTCCATTAAAGACATTGGGTAAATCACAATTCAAATAACGCACTGTATGAACTGATGTGCATATATGTGTTGCTCAAACCTTGCTGTCCTTGCAAACCAAGGGAGATCTAATAATGGTAAAGTTAGTTCCTAGCTGCAACAAGGTGTAAGCAAATACTAGATCATTAGTAGTGCAACATAAATTCCCTTCTTTTGTCCAAACCAGCTCTCGTCCGCAATGTATATTGCCAGAAGGCTTCCCGGCTGAACAATTTTCTTTGCATGTCACCTCCTCTTGCAGCTTTATTGACTCTTTCGATTCCGTATACTTTGAAGCTTGCTACACTGCCATTATGAACCTGGGAGAAATGCAGAGATGCACCCGATTTGTTCCTGTTACTTTCAGTTTTAACCACATCATATAAATGTTCGCGGATTCTAACTTTTAATGGCCGGGAGGTGCATCCTACATACCTCAGGTTACAGGCAGTGCATTCTATTACATACACTATGTTCATTGAATTGCAATTGACATATTGCTTGATGTCATAACTTTGACCTTCTGTGGCGCCAGGAAAATGTTTACAAACTTTTGCTACATCACACGATTTGCAACGGTTGGCTCCACATTTGTAGAAGCCCCTATTGCGTAGCCACGTATTTGTGTGCTGCATTTCAGAGGTGACCAAGCTGGGAGATAGTTTATCTTTTAGTGTACATGCCTTCTTGGCACAATAGCTACTCCTTGTGTCAGGATATTTGCAAGAATTGCATCTTCCTTTAGAAGATGGAGATCTTTATTTATGATTGCTCGAATCTTTTTAAATTGTGGATTATAGGTGATCACTAGTACTGGTTTGTGTATTCTACTTTGATTTTGTCCTTGGTTCCTACTTTTTCGAGTTCCCTTTTTATTTTCTGTCAACAGACTTTCTCCCTTTCGGGGTTTTACTATATTCATGGCTCTATTTAGTTGCTTGTGATTGTATCCCCTTTTTAGTAACCTCTCCTCCAGTTGTTTGACCTCCTCTGCAAATGTGGATTGTGATGTACAATTGCGTTTCAGTCTAATTAGTTCCCCCACTGGGATGGCCCTAACTGTTTGTATGGGATGATTGCTATTGGCTCGTAATATCGTATTCCCAGAAATGGGCTTACGATATGTGGCACTCTGTATTTTAGATCCTGGGGTACCAGTGAGTTGTAGATCCAAGAAATTCACTGTAACTAAGTCCGTGTGTTGTGTGAATTTCAAATTGAATGGATTGCTATTGATGTAATCCATGTACAGTGGTATGGAAGACATATCACCCCTCCAAATGAGGAGGAGATAATCTATGAATCTTCCATACCACTGTACATGGTTGAGAAATGGATTGTGACTGGAGAAGATGGTGGTTTCTTCCCAAAATGACATAGTGAGATTAGCCAATGAGGGGGGGTGTCTAGCCCCCATTGACACCCCACTTTTCTGTATATAGAACTGACGGTCGAAGCTGAAAAATTGTGCGACATTAGGAACCAAGTGACCTGTTTGATAAATTCACAGAGATCCGTTGTATAATTGCTGTGTTTAATGAGGTGGTGCTCAAGGGCCATTTAAGAAAATGCAACAGTGAAGTTTTAAAGCATACCTGTTTGTTTTTTATTTGAAATAACAATGTTTGTTGCACATTTTTCTACTGAATATGTGCTCCTCCCTCCTGAATCAGGTATTTAGGAGGTAGGGCGCACACTGGTGTTATGGTGATCAAGAACGCGCATGCGTTCGAAACGCGTCCATGTGAGTTGCCTGCCGGCATGGTGATGGTGTTTGGAGTGTGCTCTTCGTTTTAAATGAAAGAATAAAATTCAACATTTTAAGGCACTGCTGGACTATTCCTTTCTTCAATTGCTGACAAGTACCCCTTTTAACCAGCGGTTCCCTCCCAACCAGGACTGATATCTTTCAGCCCTAAAAAGGGCTTTTTTGGGTGCTGTCCTTAAAGCAGATGTCACACTAGTGCTTTAGAAGTAAACTGGACCCTGAATACACCACCTAGCAGCAACCTAGCTATCGCTTTCCCTATACAGCAGGAGCAGCTTCTCTGACCCTCCACTTTCTAAGCCTGCAGGATGCTGAATGAGGCTAACATGGCGTCCGTGCAAGAGGTAGGAGGGTCTGGAAGGGAGGGACTGCTGCTGCTTGGCTGTAATGTGTCTGCTGACTTTGACTCACAGGGTCAAAGTTTACTGCAATGTTAGCCCCTTAACGACGCAGGACGTATATTTACGCCCTGCGCCGGCTCCCGCGATATGAAGCGGGATCGCGCCGCGATCCTGCATCATATCGCGTCGGTCCCGGCGCTCATCAACGGCCGGGAACTGCGGCTAATACCACACATCGCCGATCGTGGTGATGTGCGGTATTAACCCTTTAGAAGCGGCGGTCAGCTTCTAAAGTGAAACTGAAAGTGACCCGGCTGCTCAGTCGGGCTGTTCGGGACCGCCGCGGTGAAATCGTGGCGTCCCGTACAGCTGACCGGACACCGGGAGGGCCCTTACCTGCCTTCTCGGTGTCCGATTGACGAATGACTGCTCCGTGCCTGAGATCCAGGCAGGAGCAGTCAAGCGCCGATAATGCTGATCACAGGCGTGTTAATACACGCCAGTGATCAGCATAGGAGATCAGTGTGTGCAGTGTTATAGGTCCCTATGGGACCTATAACACTGCAAAAAAAATGTAAAAAAAAAGTGTTAATAAAGGTCATTTAACCCCTTCCCTAATAAAAGTTTGAATCACCCCCCTTTTCCCATAAAAAAAATAAAACAGTGTAAAAAAATAAAATAAACATATATGGTATCGCCGCGTGCGTAAATGTCCAAACTATAAAAATATATCATTAATTAAACCACACGGTCAATGGCGTACGCGCAAAAAAATTCCAAAGTCCAAAAAAGCGTATTTTGGTCACTTTTTATACCATTAAAAAATGAATAAAAAGTGATCAAAAAGTCCGATCAAGACAAAAATCATACCGATAAAAACTTCAGATCAGGGCGCAAAAAATGAGTCCTCATACTGCCCTGTACGTGGAAAAATAAAAAAGTTATAGGGGTCAGAAGATGACATTTTTAAACGTATAAATTTTCCTGCATGTAGTTCTGATTTTTTCCAGAAGTGCGACAAAATCAAACCTATATAAGTAGGGTATCATTTTAACCGTATGGACCTACAGAAAAATTATAAGGTGTAATTTTTACCGAAATATGCACTGCGTAGAAACGGAAGCCCCCAAAAGTAACAAAATGGCGTTTTTTTTCCGATTTTGTCGCGCAATGATTTTTTTTTCCGTTTCGCCGTGCATTTTTGGGTAAAATGACTAATGTCACTGCAAAGTAGAATTGGCGACGCAAAAAATAAGCCATAATATGGATTTTTAGGTGGAAAATTGAAAGGGTTATGATTTTTAAAAGGTAAGGAGGAAAAAACGAAAGTGCAAAAACGGAAAAACCCTGAGTCCTTAAGGGGTTATAGTATAGGGGGCGGATGGAACTTCACATATGTTCGCCCGGCGATGCGAACGCGAACATGCTAAATTCGCAGGGAACTGTTCGCCGGCGAACAATTCGCAACATCTCTAGTGAAGAGCAGTGCTAGCAAGACAAACTTACAATGTAAGTCTGTAAGATTGTCAGTCAGTGCTCGCTTGTCTCCCCACCCATTCGATTGATCTGTGGGAATCTGACCCATCAAAACTTTTGACTTGTATCTAAGACATGTGAAAAGTTTTTTTTTTATAGTGAGCATGAGCACCCTGTGCTGGCTTAGTGGGGAAGGAGTTAACTAGCTATGCTGAGCACCTTTAGTTAACCCCTTGAGGGCTATACAGTCATCTATATAGATTTTATGTTCTCAAAAAAGTTAAGTAGCGATGCACATTATAACTACTTTTACTACTAGTTCTTTTCTGGCTGGTCAGGAGGTATACATTGTATATCTCATGCTCGGCCCGAGACTGGTATGACATAGTTTATGCTGGTAAATGGTGTAAACTGCAAATCTACACTATCTCAGAGCCCTTAGCTAACTGACAGGTTGTGTAATGGTATATAAAATGGCTTTCCACATTGTGCATGGATGTCAGTTACCGAATTTCTTAGCCTTGTGATTTGCGGCAGTTTTTTTCTGTGGATCACAGGACAACACTAAATAACATTCTGTCTGTCAATTATTTGAGATACAGAGACAAACTTGCAGGATCCAGTAAACTGCTGCAGTAAGGGGCCTGAATTCCTAATTGTTGACTTACTGCAGAAGATAAGGATGAGATAAAGTAATTCACAGGCTCAGCCTTAACCCCTTAAGGACTCAGGGTTTTTCCGTTTTTGCTGCACTTTCGTTTTTTCCTCCTTACCTTTTAAAAATCATAACCCTTTCAATTTTCCACCTAAAAATCCATATTATGGCTTATTTTTTGCGTCACCAATTCTACTTTGCAGTGACATTAGTCATTTTACCCAAAAATTCACAGCAAAACGGAAAAAAAATCATTGTGCGACAAAATTAAAGAAAAAACGACATCTTAGAACTTTTGGGGGCTTCCGTTTCTACGCAGTGCATATTTTGGTAAAAATGACACCTTATCATTATTCTGTAGGTCCATACGGTTAAAATGATACCCTACTTATATAGGTTTGATTTTGTCGTACTTCTGGAAAAAAATCATAACTACATGCAGGAAAATTTATACGTTTAAAAAAGTCATCTTCTGACCCCTATAACTTTTTTATTTTTCCATGTACAGGGCGGTATGAGGACTCATTTTTTGCGCCGTGATATGAAGTTTTTATCGGTATGATTTTTGTTTTGATCGGACTTTTTGATCACTTTTTATTAATTTTTTAATGGTATAAAAAGTGACCAAAATACGCTTTTTTGGACTTTGGAATTTTTTGCCCGTAGCCATTGACCGTGCGGTTTAATTAACGATACATTTTTATGATTCGGACATTTATGCACGCGGCGATATCACATATGTTTATTTTTATATTTTTTATTTACACTGTTTTATTTTTTTTTATGGGAAAAGGGGGGTGATTCAAACTTTTATTAGGGAAGAGGTTAAATGACCTTTATTAACACTTTTTTTTTACTTTTTTTTGCAGTGTTATAGGTGTATTAACATGCCTGTGATCAGTGTTATCGGCGCTTGACTTCTCCTGCCTGGATCTCAGGCACGGAGCAGTCATTCGTCGATCGGACACCGAGAAGGTAGGTAAGGGCCCTCCCGGTGTCCTGTAAGCTGTTCGGGACGCCGCGATTTCACCGCGGCGGTCCCGAACAGCCCGACTGACTAGCCGGGATACTTTCACTTTCACTTTAGAAGCGGCGGTCAGCTTTGACCGCCGCTTCTAAAGGGTTAATACCGCACATTGCCGCGATTGGCTATGTGTGGTATTAGCTGCGGGTCCCGGCCGTTGATGAGCGCCGGGACCGACGCTTCATATCGCGGGAGCCGGCGCAGGACGTAAATATACGTCCTGCGTCGTTAAGGGGTACTCCGGTGAAAACCTTTTTTCTTTTAAATCAACTGGTGCCAGAAAGTTAAACAGATTTGTAAATTACTTCTATTAATAAATCTTAATCCTTCCTGTACTTATTAGCTGCTGAATACTACAGAGGAAATTCTTTTCTTTTTGGAATTCTCTCTGATGACATCACGAGCACAGTGCTCTATGCTGATGTCATTATAATAATAACTCTATATTTATTGTTGTCCTTAGTGGGATTTGAACCCAAGGTCCCAGCACTGCAAGGCAGCAGTGCTAACCACTTAGCACCCATGTGCTATGCACGGTTGCTAAAATGGACAGAGATGTCAGCAGAGAGCACTGTGGTCGTGATGCCATCAGTATTGCAAAAAGAAAGGAATTTCCTCTGTAGCATTCAGCAGCTAATAAGTACTGGAAGGATTAAGATTTTTTAATAGAAGTAATTTACAAATATGTTTAACTTTCTGGCACCAGTTGATTTAAAAGAAAAAAGGTTTTCACCGGAGTACCCCTTTAATGCTGCCGTACAAGAGCAATCATCTGGATCTAGTTTCTTGCAGAAGGAAGAATAAGTCAATGAGAGCCATTGATCGCTGTGTGAAGTTTCACTTCCCAATTCTGGCAGATTAACAAGTCTTTTATAACAATATTTTTATTTTCTTTCAATACAAAGAACAAAAGAAAAAAGGACAACAATATACAACATGACAAACACAATTGGAAGGGCGGGGGTAAGGGGAAATAACCCACATTTACTTGCCCCACCCACCCCAACTCCCAAAACATACCTACATTCACACCTAGTCCTGTACCCTTCCTCAATCCAATCTTCTCTCCCTCTCCAGGTATATTTATGACATGGTGATGTAAAGCACTCTATAATCGTCTATAGCCTATACGGCACTATACCCCTCTTATCTCTTTTATTTTTTCTATCCAATTGTCCCACATCCTGCATTTTGCATCCAGAGGTATCAAACTGTCTATTTTATCCAATCTAAGTCTTTCCATTGTGCATACGTGGGTTAGAGAGTTTAAAATTTCTATTATGCTGGGGACTTTAGTGGACTTCCAGTTTTTTGCTACTGCCGTACGGACCACAGATAACACGTGGAAGCTTATAGCCCTGTCTTTAAATAGAAGTATGTCCAAGCCGATATTAACAAGTCTTTTAAATCACATTGTGTTCCTGCTCAAATTCCCTATTATACTCAAAATTGAAAACCTGACTGGAAGAAAAAGTATGAATAAACAATGAATTGTCATCTTGTACAGAAGAACAACCTCATTTGACACCTGAGGGGTTGCTTATAAAAATTCTAATAAAGTAATATAATAACTATTATACGTTTGGTGGTCTTCAGATTGTCCTGTCTTGTGTTTGGTATTTGCCTTCTCAATGTAATTGTCTCATGCATTCACATTGGCCATCGTTTTACCCCATGACAATGGCTTATTAATTTGTCAATAGTTCCAGGTTGCTCAGTCAAGTAATAACGCTCCGAGGGTTTTCTATCTCCACCAAACTTGGGTTGTTCCAACATAAATATATCCTATTAGGAAATCATTCTGTTAGTAAGTAAACCATTTAAAACTAATTCCAACTTTAATATATTTTTTACAGAGAGAGTTCTATTAAATGGGACCATTGACAGGTTTCCAATAACAAAGGGTTCATGGCTCTAAAACACCTAAAACTCTTTGGACAATTCCATGGCCCATTTGATCGGCTTAGTGTCCCTGGAGTTCTCAGTTTTTGGGCTCCCACTTATCAGCATCTGACATATCTTACTTACAATTAAATTTCCCTTTAATATCTCATATTTGTGGATAGCACTATTCATAATTCATATCTTTCTACTTTGCATGTGATGCTAAATTGACTACATCTGGCAGTCACTCTATATCAACAGAAGTGACAAATGCAATCCCATTTAGAATTCTAGATTAAAAGTGCAACAGAAATTCTCAGATCTCTAAATCCAGGTGACCCCCAGAATAAATAGGTGTTTAATGAATTGACATGGTATCACACCCCACTAAAGCTGTAGTTTAACAGGTTATCCAGGACTGAAATTGTTAAAGTACTATTCTATGCATAGACCATCAATATCAGATTGGTGGCTGTCTGGTTCCTGATATTCTGTCAATCAGACAAATGGAAGAGCTGTCGCTCCTTCCAGTTTACAAGGCAGAGGTTTTGTATGTGCCTGGTATTGCAACTCACAGCAGTTACCTGGAGTACCTGGAGAGGATTTGGGGATTCAGACCCCTACTAATCTGATATTAATGGCTTATCGTAGGCATGGCCAACCATTTAAAACTATTTTAAAGTAAGAACAAATTCAGTGCTACAAACAGATTCTTAGAGCTTTACTATTTGTATGGGATTTGTTTTTTTGCATTCTTAACCCCTTAAGGACTCAGGGTTTTTCAGTTTTTGCACTTTCGTTTTTTTTCTCCTTACCTTTTAAAAATCATAACCCTTTCAATTTTCCACCTAAAAATCCATATTATGGCTTATTTTTTGCGTCACCAATTCTACTTTGCAGTGACATTAGTCATTTTACCCAAAAATTCACGGCGAAACAGAAAAAAAAATCATTGTGCGACAAAATTGAAGAAAAAACGCCATTTTGGGGGCTTCCGTTTCTACGCAGTGCATATTTTGGTAAAAATGACACCTTATCATTATTCTGTAGGTCCATACGGTTAAAATGATACCCTACTTATATAGGTTTCATTTTGTCGTACTTCTGGAAAAAATCATAACTACATGCAGGAAAATGTATACGTTTGAAAATGTCATCTTCTGACCCCTATAACTTTTTTATTTTTCCACGTAAAAGGCGGTATGAGGGCTCATTTTTTGTGCCCTTAGTTTACTATACACTATACAGGGTGCCTCCAGCTGTTTCACCATTACAATTCCCAGCTTGCCCTGCCCTGCGGGGGTAATGCCGCGGCCATAACAAAGTTATTGTTTTCACCACAGAGTGCCTCCAGCTGTTTCACCACTACAACTCCCAGCTGTCAGGGCATGCTGGGAGTTGTAGTGGTGAAACAGCTGGAGGCACTCTGTGGTGAAAACAATAACTTTGTTATGGCCGCGGCGCTACCCCCGCAACGCCCCCCCCCCCTGAAGGCAATACATTTCATGGCCGCGGCGCTTCCCCCGATACACCCCTCACCCCCACCCGATACAGACATACCAAAGTGAGTCCTGAGTCCTCCCTGAGGCAGCAGCGGGAGGCGGGACCGGCGTGTAAGGCCAGGGAGCAAATGCGCTCTCTGCGCTCGCTCCCGCCTGTCTGATTGACAGGCAGGGAGCGAGCACAGGCTGAATGAATTCGGGAGGGAGACCCCTAGTGGCCGGATTTCAAAATAAAGATAAAGTGTTTTAATTAAAAACAAATTATTAAAGTATATTAGAAATATGTTGTAGTACATCAGTACTACAACATATAAAAAAAAAAAAGTTCATGACAGTGCCCACTTAAAGTTTTTTTTTTCTTTTTACTATACACCTAAAAGGAATATTTATTTGAAACGTATGGAGATGTAGTAAGCCCTCACAGAATTCTATAGGGTGCTATACTATGGCTCCTTACAATTTATAATTTATCTACATAATACAGCATGAGCTCCTAAATGGGCGATTCTCCTATATTGTATCAGTATTTTCAAAGCTTACAGTTGTAATAGTGACTGGTACATGGGATCCCAGAAGTGCCGCACAGCAGAGACTGGAGCTCCGTAATACCGGCAAATGCAGATAACCACTAAACGCCATTTTAAAATGAGATAAATGTAAAGGTTCATCAGAGTACCCTGAAGTATAAAGGATCGTGCTGGTTCTGAATCCTGCTGTGGAACAATTAACTCCAACTCCAGATACTTCTTACTGTTAATCAGCAATATGGTGCATGCCTCTAAATTGTCTTACAATTAGTGAAGAGGGCAGGAATAATCAGGAGCCATTTGCATACAGCTGTCTACAAACAATTATGTCTTCAATTTATTGGGGGGAAAACAATGGAAAGTTTTTAAGGACTGCAGCTTCTTTGTGTTTCCACTGGATGAATTATACAACTCAGGGATCATTCATATCACATTTTGGGGATACAGCAGCTCGATCTCGCACCCCATTCATTTGAATGAGCCGGATGGAGTCAACTAATGACCCTGGTCGGCTCATTTTTTGGACAGTATCCGTTTTTGTTGCTGAACTGAAAACCAAGGTCTGCAATAGCTGGGTATTGGAGTTCCACTGGATTGCAAGTTAAGATCACAGTGGTGAAATCACAGTGGTGAAAACCTGGAGTTGCCCCTGTAATATACGTGCACCAGTGGTAATATAGAGAAGCTGCACAGTTGTTTGATGGAAATGCCTTATTTAACCAGGGCACACTCTGGATAAAGTGCCTGGCTGATGGTATTAAAGAGTGCCCTTGAAGTTGTGAGCTATTTTCTGAGATGTTTAGCATTCCTAATGTAACATGAATCACATTGGTTTGCTTCCAGCTATAGAAAGATTCCAACTCAAATGGACATAGTTCTGTGCAAAAATGTGCAACTATTTGTGCTATCAGCCATAAATAGTACCAGTCAAGTACCAGTAAAGGGGTAATCTGCCCCTAGACATCTTATCCCCATCTTATCCCCGCGATCTCCCTGCTGCAACCGGCATTCGTTTACAGCGTCAGGGGCTCGTGATGTCATGGCCATACCCCCTTAATGCAAGTCTATGGAAGGGGGGCGTGATGGCCACCATAGACTTGCATTGAGGGGGCGTGGCCGTGATGCCACGAGCGTGGCATGGCTGTGACGTCACGAGGCTCCGCCCCACATCGGCAGCCATCCGACATAGAGCAAAGTTCGCTCCGTGCATCGGATGTCTGGGGTGCCACGGGGGTCCCCAACGGCGGGACCCCCGCGATCAGACATCAAAGGATAGGGGATAAGATGTCTAGGGGCGGAGTGCCCCTTTAAAGCTCCCAGGCAATCTCGTAGCCTGAGACTTGGTTCAAGACTGTCACCAGCTCATAACTGGTGTATATTTCAATGTGTGGTGCATAGACCGTCTCTGCAGTGCCAAGACTTTTAAGAAGCTGGTTTCAACACACTGTTGATCTTTCATAAATTCACCAATAATGTTTGTTGTCTGTTACCATTAAGATACTGTAATGTCCGTTCATTTGTTTTTGTATTTTTCTGTCCAGTTGTGTATTCACACACTAGTTTGTTCAGAGCAGTTTGCTCTTCTACCTGGATAGGGAATAGTTAATGCTCTTAACGAATGAGAACTTGGGTGGAGTTATTTAGCCAGAGTTCTCCTGCATTCTGGTGCTGGTTATTGAATGCAATACTAATATGTGTTATATAGCATGCTCCTTGTATTTTAGTCTGTGTTACATTAGACGGTTTTAGGATATGTTTGTTTGTTCTGCTCTGTCTGTGTTCACACTGTGTCTGAGTCTAGCTTGTACCCTGTGCCCTGTATGTTATATTCCTGTTTGGTATTCTGGAGTCTATTCAGACTCATCTGGTTCTAGTCTTGTGTTTCATGTATTATATTTCTGTTTCCTACTGGGTCAGCATTTTGTCCACACGGTGGAGTGTGTCCGCTGGCCAGTAGCCTATTTGTCTTTATTATTAATGGCTACTCCTATAGCGGAGTGGGGAGTCCAGTTTGTATGTTCTGTGTCCCAGTCTGAACAGTGTCCTATATTTATATCCTGTTTGGTTGATCTGATCTTTGTCCTTTGTACTTGTACCTGTTTGTGAACAGTTCCTTGTGTTATCTGTTCAGTTTAGTGTTTTGGCTCTCAGTTCTTCTGTTTATCCCCTTCATTTCCTGGACTCTGCTGTATACTCATATCATGCTTAGTCTTGTTCATTTTATCATGTCTGCCATTTATCTGATATCCGGTTTATGAACTGTTTGTTAATTCAGTATATTCTGCTCTGTTTGTGAGTTTATATTCTGCCCTGTTAGTATTTGTATTCTGTCTGGTATATCTGGTTGTCTAGTTGTTTTCCGTTTCTGGCTTGTGACCGACTATGTATATTATGTGTTTTTACGCCACTGCACTTTAGCGCAGCAAGGGACTGGCGCCCAGTTGTCGACCCATCGTTTAGGATGGATGGGCAAGTAGGCAGGGAGAGATGTTTGAGGGTCAGTTTAGGGCTCACTCTCCCTATCCCCCTGGTCGGTCCCTGACAGATATATAGATCTGCATTGGTGCTGTTTACACAAAATGGTAGGAGATTATTTAATAAAGGCTACATGCAAAGATTCTTACAATAAATAATAAAAAAAATGGTTGCAAAAGTATGCACCCAATTTAAAGCACACTTCAACCTGAACAGCAAATCTTCCAAACTGTGCAGTGATGCATCCCAACCTCCAGTACTCCTGTATGACTAAGCAGATTGGAAACTGGGTACCCTCTGTGAAGAATGCAGTGCCAGACATACTGGTTGCCACCCAATTTTCCCAGGACTGGATGACTAAGATTCAGCTGAAAGAATATCTTTAGTTATAGCAACCTAAGCACAAAAAATGCCAGTCTAAACCAGCTGTGTCAGTATTGATTTGTATAAATATCTTTAAGGAGTCCTCATGTTTTTCGATTTCTGGAATTTTCTTTTAAACCATCAGACCTGGGGTCAGTCAATCACAGGGGCAGGTTAACTGACTGGTTTGTGGAGGATGCAGCAATGTAAAGTGATCAGAACACATTTTTCTCATCTATACAGGGGGATGGGGAAGCATTTGTGTTGTGACGCATATGTAGATGTATGTGTTCCATGCATCTGTTTAGCATGCAGGAGCTCACTCACAAATGACTGTTTTGCAGGAAACATCCAGGGCCAAGCAGTAGAGAATTACTCCTCACCACTCTATTCATGGCTGGACAAAAAGACTGGATGAAAATGACTGCTTTCAGCATACATCAGGCGCTTCCGGTGGGGGGACAGATAACCGTCATTATAGCAATTGTAAATTGTAGAATACAGCAGTCGCATAGACAACAATAAGAATACTGGGCAAGGAATGTTTGTTCACAACAACTATAATACAGTTATTATAACTACTACATTATTTCTTTGCTTCATAGTTACAAGAATATACCTATTATAATACTGCTCCACACGTACAACAATATAACTACTATAATTCTTCCTCACTAGGTACAAGAATAGAACTACTTTAAAGGGGCAATCCAGGATTTTTATATCAATGTCCTATTGGTGGAGGCCCTACTGCTAGCATTCCTATGATTAGCTGCTTGAATGTCTCTTATTACCTATTTGCCCAAGATCGTACACACACTGATCAGATATTTCCCACTGATCAGATATTTAAGATTGGCATCATACATGCCAGGTTTTTTTTTTTTTTTAAACTGCCACAGCAGTTTTTAACCCCTTAAGGACTCAGACCATTTTGGCCTTAAGGACTCAGACAATTTAATTTTTACATTTTCATTTTTTCCTCCTCGCCTTCTAAAAATCATAACTCTTTTATATTTTCATCCACAGACTAGTATGAGGGCTTGTTTATTGCGAGACCAGTTGTCCTTTGTAAGGACATAACTTATTATATCATAAAATGTATGGCGCAACAAAAAAACACTATTTTTGTGGGGAAATTAAAAAGAAAAACGCAATTTTGCTAATTTTGGAAGGTTTCGTTTTCACGCTGTACAATTTACGATAAAAATTATGTGTGTTCTTTATTTTGAGGGTCAATACAATTAAAATGATACCCATTTTTACATACTTTTCTATTATTGTTGTGCTTAAAAAAAATCACAAACTTTTTAAGCAAATTAGTACGTTTATAATCCCTTTATTTTGATGACCTATAACTTTTTTATTTTTCCATATAAGCGGCGGTATGGGGGCTCATTTTTTGCGCCATGATCTGTACTTTTTTTGATATCACATTTGCATATAAAAAACTTTTAATACATTTTTTATAATTATTTTTTAATAAAATGTATTAAAAAAGTAGCAATTTTGGACTTTTTTTTTTTTACGTTCACGCCGTTCACCGTACGGGATCATTAACATTTTATTTTAATAGTTCGGACATTTACGCACGCGGAGATACCAAATATGTCTATATTGGGGGTAAAATAGGAAAAAACGGACGTTTTACTTTTTTATTGGGGGAGGGGATTTTTCACTTTTTTTTAACTTTTACTTTTAAATTTTTTTACATTTTTTTTACACTTGAATAGTCCCCATAGGGGACTATTCATAGCAATACCATGATTGCTAATACTGATCTGTTCTATGTATAGGACATAGAAAAGATCAGTGTTTTCGGTCATCTTCTGTTCTGGTCTGCTCGATCACAGACCAGAGCAGAAGACGCCGGGAGCTGGAAGCAGGAAGGTGAGGGGACCTCTGTGCGGCGTTCTGAATGATCGGATCCCCGCAGCAGCGCTGCGGGCGATCCGATCGTTCATTTAAATCGCGCACTGCCGCAGATGCCGGGATCTGTATTGATCCCGGCATCTGAGGGGTTAATGGCAGACGCCCGCGAGATCGCGGGCGTCGGCCATTGCCGGCGGGTCCCTGGCTGCGATTAGCAGCCGGGATCAGCCGCGCATGACACGGGCATCGCTCCGATGCCCGCGGTTATGCACAGGACGTGGTGCGTTAAGTACCACCGCACCAGGACGTACATTTACGTACTGCGTCCTTAAGGGGTTAAATTAAAGCTAAAAGTGGATTTAAAGTAAAATGTAAAGGAAGGGTTTATATTTCCCATTCCTTTTGAACACACTTTTTGCTTTGGCTCAAAAACTACAGTGGCATAAAAAAAATAAAAAAAAATAAATAAACTACCGTGTTCGATGGCAGCCTAATCCTGCCTCCTGAACAAGAATATAACCACAAGGTCATATTTGGAAGTCTATGCATTTGATTTGCAAATGAATCTGTAGCAGCAATCGAAACCTCAGCAGACCTCAGATTTTCGCTGTAGTTTTCGCAGTTTTGCAAGGGGATTATTACCATTCAACAGAGTTAATCTGCATGTGGCAAACCATTGGCTTTTCCCTGCAGAATTTAGTCTAGTGAGTGATATTTCACATTTTTTTTGCATTGTGAATTTTAATTCCACACAGTGTAATTTGAACAGAAACGGGGATAGGAGGTGGTCTGTTGGAAGATTTCATGTTTTGGCTGAGAATATGCACTGTAAGATAGATGAAAATTCCATTGTATAAACATACCCTTACATTGCCCACTATGTGCAAAAATATAACTACAGAACTACTGCCCTCTATGTTTAAGAATATAACTACTATGGTGCTTGTAGCCCCTTGGTTTTCACCCTTTAACAATCTCCTATCAGGCTCTAGTCTTTGTTACTCTTGACTGATCCTAGTGAAGGCGATAGGTGGCCCAGTGGACCAAAATAAGCCGGTGCAAGGCACAAGACATTGGCTGGCAACGTACGTGTATGGTCAGAAAACGAGCAAACAGGTCAGGGTGGGCAACCCCTTGGGGACAAAGTCCATTATGACCCTAAGGACGGGAGCATTTTTTGCACATCTGACCACTGTCACTTTAAGCATTAATAACTCTGGGATGCTTTTACTTATAAATTTGATTCCGAGACTGTTTTTTCGTGACATATTCTACTTTATGGTAGTGGTAAATTTTCGTCGATACTTCATCATTTATTTATTGGTGAAAAATGCCAAAATTCAATGAAAAATTAGAAAATTTAGCATTTTTCTAACTTTGAAGCTCTCTGCTTGTAAGGAAAATAGACATTCCAAATAAATTATATATTGATTCACAAATACAATGTGTCTTATTTATGTTTCCATCATAAAGTTGACATGTTTTTACTTTTGGAAGACATCAGAGGGCTTCAAATTTCAGCAGCAATTTTCCAATTTTTCACAAAATTTTCAAAATCGGAATTTTTCAGGGACCAGTTCAGGTTTGAAGTGGATTTAAAGGGCCTTCAAATTAGAAATACCCCATAAATGACCCCATTATAAAAACTGCACCCCTCAAAGTATCCAAAATGACATTCATTAAGTTTGTTATCCCTTCAGGTGTTTCACAGGAATAGCAGCAAAGTGGAGAAAATTAAAAATCGTAAGTGGTAATAGGAGAAAAAGCCCGCCAAAATTTGTAACCTAATTTCTCTCGATTAAGGAAATACCTCACATGTGTATGTAAAGTGTTCGGCGGGCGCAGTAGAGGGCTCAGAATGGAAGGAGCGACAATGGGATTTTGGAGAGTGAATTTTGCAGAAATGGTTTTTGGGGGTTTGTCACCTTTAGGAAGCCCCTATGGTGCCAGAACAGCAGAAAAAAAAACACATGGCATACCATTTTGGAAACTACACCCCTCAAGGCACGTAACAAGGGGTCCAGTGAGCCTTAACACCTCACAGGTGTTTGACGACTTTTCGTTAAAATCGGATGTGTAAATGAAAAAAAAATTTTTAAACTAAAGTGCTGTATTTTCCCCAAATTTAAAATTTTTACAAAAGGTAATGGGAGAAAATGCCCCCCAAAATTTGTAACCCCATCTCTTCTGAGTATGGAAATACCCCATGATAGGATGTAAAATGCTCTGCTGGTGCACTACAATGCTCAGAAGAGAAGGAGCGCCATTGGGATTTAGGAAAGCAAATTCGTTTGGAATGGTAGTCAGGGGCCATGTGCGTTTACAAAGCCCCCCGTGGTGCCAGAACAGTGGACCCCCCCCATTTTGGAAACTACACCCCTCACAGAATTTAATAAGGGGTGCAGTGAGTATTTACACCCCACTGGCTTTTGACAGATCTTTGGAACAGTGGGCTGTGCAAATGAAAAATTTAATTTTTCACGGACCACTGTTGCAAAAATCTGTCAGACACCTGTGGGGAGTAAATGCTCACTGCACCCCTTAATACATTACATGAGGGGTGTAGTTTCCAAAATGGGGTCACATGTGGGTATTTATGTTTTTGCTTTTATGTCAGAACCGCTGTAAAATCAGCCACCCCTGTGCAAATCACCAATTTAGGCCTGAAATGTACATGGTGCGCTCTCACTCCTGAGCCTTGTTGTGCGCCCACAGAGCATTTTACGCCCACATATGGGGTATTTCTGGACTCAGGAGAAATTGCGTTACAAATTTTGGGGGTCTTTTATTCCTTTTACTGCTTGTGAAAATAAAAAGTATGGGGCACCACCAGCATGTTAGTGTAAAAAATTTTTTTTTTTACACTAACAGGCTGGTGTAGACCACAACTTTTCCTTTTCATAAGGGGTAAAAGGAGAAAATGCCCCAAAAAATTTGTAGTGCAATTTCTCCCGAGTACGGAAATACCCCATATGTGGCCCTAAACTGTTTCCATGAAATACGACAGGGCTCCGAAGTGAGAGCGCCATGCGCATTTGAGGACTAAATTAGGGATTGCATAGAGGTGGACATGGGGATATTCTACGCCAGTGATTCCCAAACAGGGTGCCTCCAGCTGTTGCTAAATTCCCAGCATGCCTGGACAGTCAGTGACTGTCTAGAAATGCTGGGAGATATTGTTTTGCAACAGCTGGAGGCTCAGTTTTGGAAACACTGCAATACATTTTTCATTTTTATTGGGGGGGGGGGGGGGACAGTGTAAGGGGGTGTATATGTAGTGTTTTACCCTTTATTATGTGTTAGTGTAGTGTAGTGTTTTTAGGGTACATTCGCACTGGCGGGTTACGATGAGTTTCCCGCTAGGAGTTTGCGCTGCGACGAAAAATTTACCGCAGCCCAAACTTGAAGCAGGAAACTTACTGTAAACCTGCCCGTGTGAATGTACCCTGTATGTTCATATGGGGGGGGCAAACCTCCAGCTGTTTCAAAACTACAACTCCCAGCATGTACTGACTGAAGAGTTGTACTTTTGCAACAGCTGGAGGCACACTGGTTGGAAAACCTTCAGTTAGGTTCTGTTACCTAACTCAGTATTGTTCACACTGGTGTGGTGCTGTGCGGTGTCCGTTACTGCCGTGGCGCCGTGTCTGCGGGGGGGTGCGGCCCATAGACTGGTTTGAGTGGCATTGGAGCCATTTTATGCTAGGGACGTTAGGGACCCACTCTAAATAGGTGGCCTTGACGTGGCGAGTGGGCTTGTACTTTTTGATCAAAAATGTATACTAACAACCTGTTAGTTTTTGATATTATGCTGAGAAGCAATCAGATCATTATACAAGATTGTAGATGTGCACCATGTCTGTTTTTCTACCCGAATTCAGATTTGTAAATTACTTCTATTAAAAAATCTTAATCCTTCCAATAGTTATTAGCTTCTGAAGTTTTCTGTCTAACTGCTCAATGATGATGTCATGTCCTGGGAGCTGTGCATGATGGGAAAATATCCCCATAGGAACTGCACAGCTCCCGGGACGTGAGTCATCAGAGAGCAGTTAGACAGAAAACAACAACTCAACTTCAGAAGCTAATAACTATTGGAAGGATTAATATTTTTTAATAGAAGCAATTTACAAATCTGTTTAACTTTCCAGAGCCAGTTGATATATAAAAAAAAAGTTTTGAACTGGAATACCCCTTTAAAGCTGAACTTTCCGTATGCTGGACTTCCTCCAATTTACTTTGGTTTGTCTGCGCACTTTGATCAGTGCGAGTCCGAGCACAGGAACGCAGGAT
Organism: Hyla sarda; assembly: GCF_029499605.1. Classification (NCBI taxonomy): domain Eukaryota; kingdom Metazoa; phylum Chordata; class Amphibia; order Anura; family Hylidae; genus Hyla; species Hyla sarda. The sequence goes on along the minus strand of NC_079194.1, from coordinate 166,145,318 downwards.
CAGTGGAGCTGGCTCACTCACTTGCATGACACGGACTGTTCATCTAAGCCCAGTGGACAGTAAAAGGGATGGTGAATAGGGATTACTGAGTTTGTAGCCTGAAGTACTGAGGCTATCCCTGTAGTAGTGAAAGAGGATGCAGAGAAAGATTTAGAAAGTGGTCTAGTTGTTCCAGTAGTAAGAAACAACCTACAGCATTGCGTTTCTATTGAAGATAGTTGCTGGATAGACAGCAGAAGTATGAGGGACTTTATGGTGGGTATTTTTCAAGGTCAGTCCATTTTTCAAAGTCAGGCGTTAAAAAAAGGTGAAAATGTTTATGCAAGCCCCATTTTGCTTAAAGATTAGCATATATTCTTGTATTTTGCACAGAAATTGAGTATAAGCATTAATAAATCCCCCTCTTTTTCTCTTTCCATGCTAGAGTTCCTGTTTAATGACATCTATTAGTTGTCTCTTTGTGCATCTATTGGTCTTGTAGGTTTTGCTCATAATATATTCTCCGAGTATTTTACAAAGATCCATTTTCAGATTTGGAACCCTCTGATCACGAGAGAACTTTCTCATAATTATTGCATTTCAGCTGAATTATTACTTTTCTTTAAATCCTATTCCATATAACTTGGCAGTAACAACACAAAGAACATAAAGACATCAATAGTCTTAATTACGTTGTCTCATTATACTGTGCTGCATACAAACTGCTGAAACGCTCTGATTTGTGGCCATTGTGATGTAGGATAAAGAATATGGCAGCAGACAATGCCAAGCATTGGGGCACTGTTGTTAATGAACTGATGCTGTACTGTATAACTTACCATTGTGAACAGATAAGGAGCTGCCTCTGTCACCGGTTTCCTTTATTTTCTTCTACTATCCTCCAAGATTTTTAGCAGTAACCAATAAGGACTACACTTAAATATCAGGGAACTGCATATAAAACAATAAAGTCTATCCATTTATGAGTATGGCAGTCTGAAAGTACAACAAGCAATTCTACGGGTACACAAAGTAGGTGACTTGGCATTGTCTGGTGAGAAAGTGCTTTGCCGTACATTAGCCCTTTAAGAAGCCATAAGTCAGAGCCTGCACACACATCAGAGAAGCAGCACCAGAGTCCCCAGTAGACATGTGCAATTCATTTCGGCACAAATGTCTAATTTACCAAATTCTACCGTTTTCAGGCATTCGGACCGATCCGAATGCACGAAAACATATTTTGAAATTCCACGATAATACGAATAGCAAAATAACTAATGCATTCGTTATTTACCGAATGCATGCGGTAAATAACGAATGCATTCGTTATCCGTAAACGAAAGTAAAGAATTCATTCTAATTTTTTTATTGGTCCTTGCGCTAACACTGTTGCACTACACACTGTTTCTGTTACTGTTACCAGGGTGCCTCCAGCTGTTGCAAAACTACAACACCTACCCAGCATGCCCTGACAGCCAAAGGCTGTCTGGGCATGCTGGAAGTTGCAGTTTAGCAACAGCTGGAGGCACACTTTGGCAAACATGTACAAAGCTTTTTAATTCATTTTCAAATTCCACTCGCTTTTTTCAGAAATGGGTTAGTAGGTCAATGACATGCATAGTTATTGCCGTGGGAACATTTTTCAATCATAAAACCACAGACTTTATTGGATAATTGCCGGTTTAGAACGTTTGGGGTCCCAATGATCTATACGGCAATTATCCAATTAAGCCTGTTTTGCAACAGCTGGAGGCACCCTGGTAACAGTAACAGAGTTAGCGCAAGTGACATGACATGTTATACATAAATCACCCGACAATCAAACACATCGATCAAACACATCAATCATTCATACAGCATTCATTCATTCATTCATTTACTCATTCATTCAACATTCTATTATGTATTAATAAATTATGAATACAAAAATGTGCATGAAATTCGCATAGTGCGCATGCACGGTTATATCTTTCTCCTAAAAGAAGGGAGGGATCAGTGTCCTCTGACTGGAAGTGCCGATATTCACATAAATTTGCATATTCGCATAAATTTGCATGTTTGCATAAATTCGCAAAAAAAAAAAAAAAAAAAATGTAGAAGTGGTGTGTAGGTATTCAGCCCACCTCCGTGTCCTGCAGCACACAGACCAGTGCGGACTGCACCGATATGTGAACCAGAAACAAAGAATGATGTTCAGGGTGGCACCCGTTAAAACGTAGCTCAAAGGTACAAAGACGTAGTGGACACAAGTGCTCATGTAAGAGCCTTAGTCATACAAAGTACAAGAAACAAAATGAATCCTTTTATAGGGAGGATAAGAGAACATCATCTCCCACTGGGGAGGCGCAATAATGCCATGTTTCTCCCAGGTTTCAACTTGCAGGTGTGATCGAAACCAATTGCTAAAATTACCATCCCTGCAATGTGGAAACCTTTATGCTAAGTTTCTACTCGTCTTTTTTTTTGGGGGGGGGAAACGCCAAGAAAAATACCAATTCTGCCGCATGGCGTTTTTAACGCTGCAGCCAGATGTTAGCTGTAAATCAATGATAAATCACAAAATTCTTATTCTACTTGGCGTTTTTCCCTTTGGCGTTTTTTAAAATCCTTTTGGCATTTTTTCACTCTTTTTTTTGCCGTTTTTCAGCTCCTTGGTGGTTTTCCAAAATTGCAGCAAGTTGAGCCACTGGCGATTTTTTTTGTCCAAATCGTGGCGTTTTTCTCCCATAGAAGTCTTTGGGAGTGAAAAAACACCAAGAAAAACGATATGTGGGTTTTAACTTTGGCGCTTTTTCAGGCGTTTTTTAAAATTCTTTTTAGGACTTAGGTGATCCAAGAAAGTGATGGAGATACCTTTTTTAATAAAATTTCGTAGGGTACCATTAAAAAATAAAAAAGATACAGTAGTGAAGGAAAAAAATTGTATCTAACGAAATGTATTCTTTTTATAACAACATTTTTATACATTTTTAAAACAAGGATCAATTTATGAGGGTGAGCAGGGACCTAAAAATGTAGCCGGCAATAATAATTTTTTTTTAGGTAGTACTACTACTCCCAGCATTTAACACACTGTTCCATGGTGGGAGTAGTAGTACCTGCAATAATTGACAGATTGCTCGTTGCGATCCTCCTGTATAATGTATAGATGCGGCCAGCCGCTTTTCTATGGTCCCCTGCACTGCTGTATATCTACACATATTCATATTTCCCGCAGAGAGCTGTGATTGGCCAGATGGTTCCAGCCAATCACAGCTCTCTGTGGGAAATATGAATATGTGTATATATATATATACGTCAGTGCCGGGGACCATAGAAGAGCAGCCGGACGCATCTATACATTATACAGGAGGATCCCAGCAGGTGTCAGAAGTGACATCCACTGTGATCTTTCCTTAACTGCAGTTACTACTACTCCCAACATGTAGCACACTCTGCTAGCATTAATAGACAGATCGCAACCAGCTTTTGACTTCATATCCTGTCCTCATATATTGTTGTCATATCCCAACCTCATATCCCGTCCTCATATCCTGACCTCACATCCCGTCCTCATATCCCATCATCATATCTTGGCCTCATATCCTGACCTCTTAGCCTGTCCACATATCTCGACCTCATATCCTGTCCTCCTATCCCGACCTCCTATCCTGACCTCCTATCCCGTCCTCCTATCCCGACCTCCTATCCTTACCTTGCATCCTGACCTCATATCCTGTTCTCCTATCGCGACCTCATATCCTGACCTCCTATCCTGTCCTCCTATCTCGACCTCATATCCTGTCCTCATATCCCGTCCTCATATCCCAACCTCATATCCCGACCTCATATGCCATCCTCATATCTCGATCTCCTATCCCGACCTCTTATCCCGACCTCATATCCCATCCTCATATCCCGTCCTCATATCCTGACCTCCTGAAACGACCTAATTTCCTGTCCTCCTATCCTGACCTCATATCCCGCCTCATATCGCGACCTCATATCCCGTCCTCATATCCTGACCTCCTATCTCAACATCATTTCCTGTCCTCCTATCTCGACCTCATATCCCGACCTCATATCCCGTCCTCATATCCCATCCTCACATCTTGTCTTCATATCCCGATCTCATATACCGTCCTTATATCCCATCCTCATATCCCATCTTCATATCTCGACCTCTTATCCCGATTTCCTATCCTGACCTTCTATCCCATCCTCATATCCCTTCTTCATATCCCGACCTTATATCCCGACCTCATATCCCATCCTCATATCATGTCCTCATATTCCGTCCTCACATCCTGTCTTCATATCCCGACCTCATATACCGTTCTTATATCCCATCCTCATATCCTGTCCTCAGGTGGGACTGATTTGTGATGAAGATATTGTAAGCTGAAAATAGAAGGGGACGTGGCTTTGTGGGACTGGGCGTGATTTCCAAGCCAGACCGATGCAGAAAAAGGGTAGATAATAAAAGGGGTGGGACTTAAACAGTGGGCGTGTCTTTGTGAGATGGGGTGTGGCTTGCAAGCAGACTGACACATTCACCTGGAGATGCAGAGCGGAGCTTGTGGAGTAAGGTACTGGAAGTCCCATATACTTCCATGGGACTTGAAACAGAAATCCATCTTTTATATAAGGGTGTAGGTAAGGGTTAATTTAACTATCATATATTTTTATTTGACATATAAGTGATACGTGTACCAGGTATTATTGAAATATCTCCAGCCGTACGGAAGTTATGTGGGAACATACATTTCCCATTTATTTGCATGGGACTTTAAAAAAAAAAAAAAAAAAAAACGACCCTCACAAATGTGGGTAGTTAAGGGTTAAATTAACTATCCTATATTTTAAGTGGACATATAAGTAACATGTGACCAAGTATTATCAAAATATCTCTAGCCGTTTGGAAGTTGTGCAGTAACATATATTTCCCATAGACTTGTATGGGATTTTAAACAAAAACCCCGACCCTGGCAAATGGGGATGAGTGAGGGTTAAATCACCTATCCTATGTTTGTTGTTGGCATATAAGTAACATGTGTGCCAAGTTTCATGTTAATATCTTTAGCGGTTTGCACATGATGCTGGAACATTCCCACATACCACACACACACACATTGAGTTTTATATATATATATATATATATATATATATATATATATATATATAGTTGGATTGGATACAATATTACATTATTAGGATCTTTGTTTTCACTCCGTGGCATACAACATCCTTATCATCAGTTTCCGAGTTGTGTCATTATTATAATTTATTATATATTATTTATTGTTACATTTATATCTTTGCAGATATTTTCATATATGTTTCTTCTTCTTCTCACACATGTGTCTATATCTCCTCGTTAATCAGTCCTACATGTCGACACGTAGTTTGGATGGTTGTGGTTGTTATGACATACTACATTATATACATATAACTTTTTCCACACTTTATGTCTAATGTATTTGGAATTTTTTAGAACCCCCCAACCCACTCAATAACCTGCATTGACTTTCCCCGGGGTAGAGTAGTCTACAAATGAGGGGTCTCCAGCGCTGCAGAGCGCAGCATTAATTTGCTTCTAGAGGTCTACAGACAAGAGACTATCCACTATCCCACTTATCATTCTCCATCCCTTCACTGCCAGGGTAGAGTGGGACACACACATGGAGTCTCCAGCGCCGCAGAGCGCAGTATTCCAACAGACATTAGCTCTACTAGGCTTTCATATCTCCACAAGATACTCCACAAGACTGGGTCTCAGACCATCAGAGAAGAATCCAAGAGGCGAAGGAGATTGTTGGGAAAAAAAATGGGCAAGGCCCAAGAAAGACAGCAAAGAGACTCTGCCAAGCCCCTACAATTGGGAGACTAATTTTGGCTGCGGAAGTTCCCAAGGACGCAAAAGTTGGACTCCATTTGGAAAATGGAACCCTACACTATCACCGCAATGCCCCATCCAGACTCCGATGTCTATGAGATTCAGAAGACTGGTTATGAACCGCAGGTGGTACATCGAAATCGCATAAAATTGTGCCTTAGAGAAGATCTGCCTGAACCTCCTGCACCTCCTCCAACAGCTGCTAGACCCGTGAGGGAATATGTACCTGGATAGGGGATCCACCCGTCAATGGATGTACCAATGTTCTCCCCTAGCCAGCCTGCAGTCTTCTGTGCTATGCCGTACCAAGGACCGGTGCAAGCATCTCTAGTCTCCTCACCAGCTCCTGTCCTGTCTCCCATGGCATCTGCTTACATTCCGGATTCCAGTTCATCAGTCCACGTGGATCCAGCAAGTCCAGGACCTATTCCAGTTCCAGAGTTCAGTCTGCAAGAGTATCCTGCTACTCCAGAAACACCAAGAGCTACCAAAGCAGAGAATGTTCCTGAGTCTCAAGAGGTGGTGTTGCGTCAGTCCTAAAGGTCGACACAAGAAAAACTGCCAGACAGATATCTAGACTGACCTAAATAGTGTACACACATATATTCAGTACACATAAGTCCAAATCACAAGTCATGTACATCAGTCAAAAACTTCAGTCAAATATACATTAGGGACTGAAGCAGTCTTATATCAGTTCATACCACTGCTAAAATATCAGATAACTAATGTCATTTCTTCTTGTCTTTGCGTGTCCAGGGTACTTTACTGGCCAGAAGGTATTCCAGTAGGTAACCAATTGCAAGTACAAAAGTAAGGTAACAGAATGTCAAATGTTGTCTAGAGTAAAGTGTTCTAGGGGTAAGTGTGTAATGCCGATAGACCCTAGTAGCTAAGGCATTGGGCAGAAAGACTCGGGCAACCCAATTCGCAAAGAGTGTCTAACAGAACAGAAACAGTGGTATAATGTCATGTCCAACAGCAAAAATAAACAGTGGTATTCTGTTCATCAGATTTGCAGAGCATGTATGGACATTATATACAGAGACTCTCATCACCAGTTCATTGGTTTTCATATTAGTTTCATCAGCTTGGAATTGGACGTTGCATGTAATGCTTCAGGACTGCATACGGCCCAGTGGCCATTTCGCTCCTCTCCCTAAGGGGACAGACGTCAAGGGTGACTTATATTAAGTAAGGGGGTTTGTGGTGTCCCGGTACAGAACATGGTTCTATATAGTCCTAAAGTTCCCTCAGGTAGAGTCCCTCAATTCCACAGGGCTCTCCTGCAGGGTCCCCCCTAAGTCATTATATGGTATTGTCTTGTATATTAAGTTTGTGCATCTATTATATCTATTGTACAGTTGATTTAAGCTATATATATAAAGGTTATTAGGATGTTTACATTATATAGGACCTTCCTAAGGTCATGTGATCTGTCATGTGATATGTGATCACATGATGCCCAGAGTTCCAGAGACACAGGTAACCACAGGCAACCAGCTACCAATGGGCTTTATTCCAGCCCCCTGATATATAAAGGGCTGTAGTCTGTAAAGACTGTTATATTGCATTCTTCAGTAAAGTTTCAGTTGCATCAAAACCTGCTTTGGACTCTCATTTACTATATATGCCGTTATGGGCTGGTTGTCGGCGGTGCCCTACACCAAATAACCACATGCTGACGTCACGAACACTAGGGGTTAACAACATCTTGCCCCAGTGGTTAATACCACCTGGCCCCACTACCTACTGTTACGCCGAGCGCTCCGGGTCCCCGCTCCTCCCCGGAGCGCTCGCAGCATCCTCGCATTCGCAGCGCCCCGGTCAGACCTGCTGACCGGCTGCGCTGCAATATCTCTCTCAGTCGGGATGCGATTCGCGATGCGGGAGGCGCCCGCTCGCGATGCGCATCCCGGCTCCCATACCTGACTCGTTCCCCGTCTGTCTTGTCCCGGCGCGCGCGGCCCCGCTCCTTAGGGCGCGCGCGCGCCGGGTCTCTGCAATTTAAAGGGCCACTGCGCCATTGATTGGCGCAGCAGGCTTAATCAGTGTGTTCACCTGTGCACTCCCTACTTATACCTCACTTCCCCTGCACTCCCTCGCCGGATCTTGTTGCCATTGTGCCAGTGAAAGCGTTTCCTAGTGTGTTCCTAGCCTGTGTTCCAGACCTCCTGCCGTTGCCCCTGACTACGATCCTTGCTGCCTGCCCTGACCTTCTGCTACGTCCGACCTTGCTCTTGTCTACTCCCTTGTACCGCGCCTATCTTCAGCAGTCAGAGAGGTTGAGCCGTTGCTGGTGGATACGACCTGGTTGCTACCGCCGCTGCAAGACCATCCCGCTTTGCGGCGGGCTCTGGTGAATACCAGTAGCAACTTAGAACCGGTCCACCAACACGGTCCACGCCAATCCCTCTCTGGCACAGAGGATCCACCTCCAGCCAGCCGAACCGTGACAGTAGATCCGGCCATGGATCCCGCTGAAGTCCCACTGCCAGTTGTCGCCGACCTCACCACGGTGGTCGCCCAGCAGTGGCAAAAGATAGCGCAACAAGGCCACCAGCTGTCTCAACTGACCGTGATGCTACAGCAGCTATTACCACAGCTCCAGCAACAATCTCCTCCGCCAGCTCCTGCACCTCCTCCGCAGCGAGTGGCCGCTTCCGGCTTACGATTATCCTTGCCGGATAAATTTGATGGGGACTCTAAGTTTTGCCGTGGCTTTCTTTCGCAATGTTCCCTGCACTTGGAGATGATGTCGGACCAGTTTCCTACTGAAAGGTCTAAGGTGGCTTTCGTAGTCAGCCTTCTGTCTGGGAAAGCTCTGTCATGGGCCACACCGCTCTGGGACCGCAATGACCCTGTCACTGCCTCTGTACACTCCTTCTTCACGGAGATCCGAAGTGTCTTTGAGGAACCTGCCCGAGCCTCTTCTGCTGAGACTGCCCTGCTGAACCTGGTCCAGGGTAATTCTTCTGTTGGCGAGTACGCCATCCAATTCCGTACTCTTGCCTCCGAATTATCCTGGAATAATGAGGCCCTCTGCGCGACCTTTAAAAAAGGCCTATCCAGCAACATTAAAGATGTGCTGGCCGCACGAGAAATTCCTGCTAACCTGCATGAACTTATTCATCTTGCCACCGGCATTGACATGCGTTTTTCCGAAAGGCGTCAGGAGCTCCGCCAGGATATGGACTTTGTTTGCACGAGGCGGTTTCTCTCCCCGGCTCCTCTCTCCTCTGGTCCTCTGCAATCCGTTCCTGTGCCTCCCGCCGTGGAGGCTATGCAAGTTGACCGGTCTCGCTTGACACCTCAAGAGAGGACACGACGTCGCATGGAGAACCTATGCCTGTACTGTGCCGGTACCGAACACTTCTTGAAAGATTGTCCTATCCGTCCTCCCCGCCTGGAAAGACGTATGCTGACTCCGCACAAAGATGAGACAGTTCTTGATGTCAACTCTGCTTCCCCACGCCTTACTGTGCCTGTGCGGATATCTTCCTCTACCTTCTCCTTCTCTACTATGGCCTTCTTGGATTCCATCAACAGGTTCAACATCCCGGTGACCAGTCTCACCAGACCCCTCTACATCAATTCTGTTAACAATGAAAGATTGGACTGTACCGTGCATTACCGCACGGAACCTCTCCTAATGTGCATCGGACCTCATCACGAAAAAATTGAATTTTTGGTCCTCTCCAACTGCACTTCTGAAATTCTTCTTGGATTACCGTGGCTTCAACGCCATTCCCCAACCCTTGATTGGTCCACAGGAGAAATCAAGAACTGGGGTACTTCTTGTCACAAGGACTGTCTTAAACCGGTTCCCAGTACTCCTTGCCGTGACCCTGTGGTTTCCCCTGTATCCGGTCTTCCTAAGGCTTATATGGACTATTCTGACGTTTTTTGCAAAAAGCAAGCTGAGACTTTGCCTCCTCACAGGCCTTATGACTGTCCTATTGACCTCCTCCCGGGTACTACTCCACCCCGGGGCAGAATCTATCCTCTGTCTGCTCCAGAGACTCTTGCCATGTCGGAGTACATCCAGGAGAATTTAAAAAAGGGGTTTATCCGCAAGTCCTCCACTCCTGCCGGAGCTGGATTTTTTTTTTGTGTCCAAAAAAGATGGCTCCCTACGCCCTTGTATTGATTACCGCGGACTTAATAAAATCACGGTAAAAAAACGCTACCCCTTACCTCTTATCTCGGAACTCTTTGATCGCTTACAAGGTGCCCACATCTTTACCAAACTGGACTTAAGAGGTGCTTATAATCTCATCCGCATCAGGGAGGGGGACGAATGGAAGACCGCATTTAACACCAGAGATGGACACTTTGAGTATCTGGTCATGCCCTTTGGCCTATGCAACGCCCCTGCCGTCTTCCAAGACTTTGTTAATGAAATTTTTCGTGATCTCCTATATTCCTGTGTTGTGGTTTATCTGGACGATATTCTGATTTTTTTTGCCAACTTAGAAGAACACCGCCAGCATGTCCGCATGGTTCTTCAGAGACTTCGGGACAATCAACTTTATGCCAAAATGGAGAAATGTCTCTTTGAATGTCAATCTCTTCCTTTCCTAGGATACTTGGTCTCTGGCCAGGGACTACAAATGGACCCAGATAAACTCTCTGCCGTCTTAGATTGGCCACGCCCCTCCGGACTCCGTGCTATCCAACGTTTTTTGGGGTTCGCCAATTATTACAGACAGTTTATTCCACACTTTTCCACTATTGTGGCTATTGTTTTCTTCCGCTCCCGTGCTCTCCAGACCTGACCCATCTAAACCCTTCCTATTGGAGGTAGATGCCTCCTCAGTGGGAGCTGGAGCTGTCCTTCTACAAAAAAATTCTTCCGGGCATGCTGTGACTTGTGTTTTTTTTTCTAGGACCTTCTCCCCGGCGGAGAGAAACTATTTTATCGGGGATCGAGAACTACTGGCCATTAAATTGGCGCTTGAGGAATGGAGGCACCTGCTGGAGGGATCAAAATTTCCAGTTATCATATACACTGATCACAAGAATCTCTCCTATCTCCAGTCTGCCCAATGACTGAACCCTCGCCAGGCCAGGTGGTCGTTGTTCTTTGCCCGTTTTAACTTTGAAATTCATTTTCGCCCTGCTGACAAGAACATTAGGGCCGATGCCCTCTCTCGTTCTTCTGATGCCTCTGAAGTAGAGGTCTCTCCGCAACACATCATTCCTCCTGACTGTCTGATCTCCTCTTCTCCAGCCTCCATCAGGCAAACTCCTCCAGGGAAGACCTTCGTTTCTCCACGCCAGCGTCTCGGGATTCTCAAATGGGGACACTCCTCCCACCTCGCAGGCCATGCGGGCATCAAAAAATCCTTGCAACTCATCTCTCGTTTTTATTGGTGGCCGACTCTGGAGACTGATGTTGTTGACTTTGTGCGGGCCTGTATTGTCTGTGCCCGGGATAAGACTCCTCGCCAGAAGCCTGCTGGCCTCCTTCATCCTCTACCTGTCCCCGAACAGCCTTGGTCACAGATTGGTATGGACTTTATTACGGACTTGCCCTCATCCCGTGGCAACACAGTTGTTTGGGTGGTCGTTGATCCTCCTCACAGGCCTTATGACTGTCCTATTGACCTCCTCCCGGGTACTACTCCACCCCGGGGCAGAATCTATCCTCTGTCTGCTCCAGAGACTCTTGCCATGTCGGAGTACATCCAGGAGAATTTAAAAAAGGGGTTTATCCGCAAGTCCTCCACTCCTGCCGGAGCTGGATTTTTTTTTTGTGTCCAAAAAAGATGGCTCCCTACGCCCTTGTATTGATTACCGGAGACTGATATTGGAGACTGATGTTGTTGATTTTGTGCGGGCCTGTATTGTCTGTGCCCGGGATAAGACTCCTCGCCAGAAGCCTGCTGGCCTCCTTCATCCTCTACCTGTCCCCGAACAGCCTTGGTCACAGATTGGTATGGACTTTATTACGGACTTGCCCTCATCCCGTGGCAACACAGTTGTTTGGGTGGTCGTTGATGCCTCCTCACAGGCCTTATGACTGTCCTATTGACCTCCTCCCGGGTACTACTCCACCCCGGGGCAGAATCTATCCTCTGTCTGCTCCAGAGACTCTTGCCATGTCGGAGTACATCCAGGAGAATTTGCCCTCATCCCGTGGCAACACAGTTGTTTGGGTGGTCGTTGATCGATTTTCCAAGATGGCACATTTTATTCCTCTTCCTGGTCTTCCTTCAGCGCCTCAGTTGGCAAAGCAATTTTTTGTACACATTTTTCGCCTTCACGGTTTGCCCACGCATATCGTCTCGGATAGAGGCGTCCAATTCGTGTCTAAATTCTGGAGGGCCCAAGGGGGGGGGGGTACTGTTACGCCGAGTGCTCCTGGTCCCCGCTCCTCCCCGGAGCGCTCGCAGCATCCTCGCATTCGCAGCGCCCCGGTCAGACCTGCTGACTGGGTGCGCTGCAATATCTCTCTCAGCCGGGATGCGATTCGCAGGATAGGTTTGCTATAGGTATTTGCTCCTACTCTGGAAAGTTCCTGACACAGACAGAGATGGCAGCAGGGAGCACTGTGGTCAGACTGAAAAGAACTACACAACTTTCTCTGTAGTATACAGCACCTGATAAGTACTGGAAGGATTAAGATTTTTAAAGAAGTAATTTACAAATCTGTTTGGCACCAGTTGGTTTAAAAAAAACTTTTTTTTTCTCCAAAAGAGTACCCCTTTAATGAATAAATACAAGATGCACAATTATTTTCTTTTGATGAACAGGGTTCGGCTACAGCTTTATTAAAAACCACAAAACACTTTTCCACCAATGTGGAAATGTCCATAACCAGTGTTAAAACCACTTGCATGTACCCAATGGACTGTGAATTTAGCTTAACTGCCAGGAGAGGCATGGGTATTCCTACACCACACTCAGTCCCCCACAAGAGAGAAACAGGGCTTGCTAACACCATCTTGCAAGCCAAGCAGGAAGATGTCCAAACTAGTTAAAGGGGTACACTGTCCCTAAAAATTCTATTCCCTATCCATAGGATAAGATGTCTGATTGTGGGGGTCTGGCCGCTGGAATCCCCCACGATCTCCGGCCTGACACCCCGGCGCTCTGAACATTTATGGTATGTTCACACTGCGGAATTATCATCAACATTATCATCAGTGTGAATGGGTCTTCCGTGAGGCCCGTTATCACTGCGAAATTTCAGCAGCGGACAATTCCGCTGCTGAAAATGTTCCACGCAAAGAAAGAACATGTTCAATCTTTGCGCAGAATTCCGTGAGTACTGCATAGCCGTCAATGTATAGCCGTATTTTTGGCGGCAGCCGCCTGATGGAATCTCCGCTCGCAGAATTGCACGAGCAGAGATTCCGCAGTGTGAACATACCCTTATGTTCAGAACGCCAATTTCGTGCAGCCATGACATCATGCTCCCACCATTTTTGTCTACGGGTGGGGTCATGATGGCTGTGGTCAAGCATTGGGCGAGAGATTGTGGGGGGTCCCAGCGGCTGGACCCCCATGATCAGGAATCTCATCCCCTATCCTAGGGGCGGAGTAGCCCTTTAAAGTCAACTCTGTCCTATTCCATCAGTGCATAATCATACCACCTCTATTCCTCATAAAACATGGTATCCTTGTAATGGGAAAACAAAGAATCGGATCCAACTCTTGCAAGATAAAAGACTTGATTTATTCCAATATGACACAATACAGGAACACAGGTAAAACTTTTTTTTACCTGTGTTCCTGTATTGTGTCATTTTGGAATAAATCAAGTCTTTTATCTTTGCAAGAGCTGGATCCAGTTCTTCGTTTTCCCATTGCTGCGCTGGTGCCGTCCAGCACCTGGATCTGTGCTCCACCTGTCCAGGGCGGTGTGAGCGGGACTCACATTCACAGTATGCTATACTTGTGTATACAGGACTGTGCGTAATTACCTACCTTTCCTTTTCCAAACCCCAGCTTGTAGCCCCTTTAGGCTAAGTTTCTACTTGGTTTTCTTGGGGAAAAATGCAGAGAAAAATGCCAAATCTGTAAATCAATGAGAAATCGCAAAATTATTTTTCCACTTGGCGTTTTTCAGTTTGGCGTTTTTTTAAATACTTTTGGCATTTATTCACTCTTTTTTAGCTCCTTTCCGATTTTGCAAAGTTGCAGCATGTTGAGCCAATGGCATTTTTTTCCTGAAATCGTGGGGTTTTTCTCCCATAGAAGTCTATGGGAGTAAAAAAAGCGCAAAGAAAAATGACATGTGGGTTTTAACTTTGGCGTTTTTGTATGCAGTTTTAATTCTTTTTTTGGGCTTTAGTGATCCAAAAAAGTGAAGTTTTTTTTTAAATAAAATTTCGTAGGGTACAAAAAAAAAATTTAAAGATACAGTCGTGATGGAAAAAATTGTATCTAACGAAATTTTTTTTTATAACAACATTTTTATTAATTTCTAAAACAGGGATCAATTTATGTGTGCGAGCAGGGCACTAAAAATTTATAAAATGTAGTGTATGTGTGTTTTTCACTTTTCTTTCTTTTCTTTCACATTTTTTAGGTAGTACTACTCCCAGCATTGAACACACTGTTCCATGATGGGAATAGTAGTACCTGTACTAATTGACAGATCGCCCCAGGTCTTTTGCGATCCTCCTGTATAATGTATAGATGCGGCCGGCCGCTCTTCTATGGTCCCTTGCACTGCCTTATATATATACACCTATTCATATTTTCCGCAGATGGACAGATGGTTCCAGCCAATCACAACACTCTGTGGGAAATATAAATTGGTGTATATATATGGCAGTGCAGGGGACCATAGAAGAGCGTCCGCCCGCATCTATACATTATACAGGAGGATCACAGCGGGTCTCAGTAGTGACATCCGCTGTAATCTTTCCTTAAAGGGGTACTCTGCCCCTAGACATCTTATCCCCTATGCAAAGGATAGGGGATAAGATGTCAGATCGCCAGGGTCTCGCTGCTGGGGACCGCCTGGATCTACCATTCAGCGCCCACAGCTGTCACGCCCCCTCCCATAGACTTGCATTTAGGGGCGGGGTGTGATGTCCCACAGGGGCGGAGTCGTCACGTCACGATCTTCCATCCCGGTGGTCGAGATGGACTCAGCCTGAGGACCTCCAGCGGTTCCGGAAGCAGCTACAGGTGGGTGCTGCATGGTAGATCCCGGGGGTCCCAGGCAGCGTGACCCCGGCGATCTGACATCTTATCCCCTATCCTTTGGATAGGGGATAAGATGTCTAAGGGCGGAGTACCTCTTTAACTGCAGGTACTACAGCTCCCAGCATGGAGCACACTCTGCTCCATGCTGGGAGCGGTAGTACCTGCATTAATAGACAGATCGCAACAGGTGTCAGAAGTTACACTCGCTGGGATCTATTAATGCAGGTACTACAGCTCCCAGCATGGAGCAGAGTGTGCTCCATGTTGGAAGTAGTAATACCTGCAATTAAGGACAGATCACAGCGGGTATCACTCCTGACACCCGCTGCGATCATCCTATCTATTGCAGAGATGCGGAGCAGCTTTCTCCTGCGCTCCGCATCTCTGCACTATACTCTGGCCAGTGATGTGAATAGAACATCACTCCTTCATATTTCCCACTGAGAGCTATGATTGGCTGCAACCATCTGGCCAATCCCCACTCTGGGAGGAAAATATTAATGAGTGATGTTCTATTCACATTACTGGCCGGAGTACAGAGCAGAGATCCTAGCGCTGTATAGAGCTGTTCCGCATCTCTGCAATAGATAGGAGGATCGCATCAGGTGTCACGACTGACACCCGGGGCGATATGTCTATTAGTGCAGGTACTACTATTCCCATCATGGAACAGTCTGTTCCATGCTGAGAGTAATAGTACTACCTAAAAAAAGAGAAACACACACTTTATTAAAAATTTATAAAAATGTCATTATAAAAAATATAAATTTAGTGAAATACATTTTTTTTTCATCACTACTGCATTCTTTTTTTATTTATTTTTGTTTAGTTTTTTTGGTACCCAACAAATTTTGGGTACCAAAAATGCTATTTTGACTCAAATGCAAAAAACGCCAGAAAAAACCCAAGAAAAAAACGCCAAACACAGGAAAATGCTGTGGCGTTTTTCTGGCGTTTTTTTCTGCCATTTTTTACGGCCACAAAGAAACCAAGTAGAAACTTAGCCTTAAAACAACTCTTAAGGCAATAACCACACCGACAACTCTTCGGTTTGTTGGCGGTGTAAGCTGGGGGTGGGTACATTAAAACATATTTGGTGGGATTGCCCACATATAAAAAGGTTTTGGGACGAGATATATGAATTACTGAAGCTATTGTGGGGTGAAACTATGGATATTATCTGGGGGCCAGGAATGGCGTTATTATCATTGGGTTTGAATCACCTTCAACCGAAATATTCAGTGATAGCCTTCCATGTACTGGTTACAACAAGGGAGGCAATAGCCAGTTGTTGGAATAGCCAAACTCTTCCAAATATAATTTCCATTGTTAGAACATTGAAACAAATATGTATTATGGAGAAATTAAGATTAAATAGGATTGTAAAGGATAAGTCAAAAGACAAATGGCAGGAGATCTGGGAAATTTTTGAAACCCAATTAAATAAGTTGGTGTGAATCTCCCTAAATATTAGGGGTGAACTCTGGGTGTGAGTGGAAAAGGGAGGCGGAAGGATGGTTAGGTGAGAGGGGTGAGAGAGAGGGAGAGATTGTAGGATGTTGTTAAGTAGAGGTTTGGTTGTTTTGAGTTTTATTTATGTATATGTGCGATAATTGTATCTTGAAAATAACAATAATAAAATATTATAGAAGCGAAAAATTTATAAAAATGTCATTATAAAAAATATAAATTTAGTGAAATACATTTTTTTTTCATCACTACTGCATTCTTTTTTTATTTATTTTTGTTTAGTTTTTTTGGTACCCAACAAATTTTGGGTACCAAAAATGCTATTTTGACTCAAATGCAAAAAACGCCAGAAAAAACCCAAGAAAAAAACGCCAAACACAGGAAAATGCTGTGGCGTTTTTCTGGCGTTTTTTTCTGCCATTTTTTACGGCCACAAAGAAACCAAGTAGAAACTTAGCCTTAAAACAACTCTTAAGGCAATAACCACACTGACAACTAGTAACTTTTGATGGATGAGGGGTCAGCCACAGCTTTATTTATTTATAACGATTTTAACAAATGTAAAAACCGTAAACTTGTTCAATCTCCCATAAGGTTGCCAATCAGGGGAAGCACCCAGCCAGCCACCGGCAGCAGCCAATGGGCATATCAGCCTTCCACCTCCGATTCTCCATTGATTACCTCTCCTGTACTGCCAGCTGTGACAAAAAGCAAACAAACCATCCAAGGAAAGAAAAACATACCAAAAACAAAAAGTAAATAGCAAGGAAAGATTTTTTTTTTTTTTAAAGGTATACATATATACATTTTTTTTTGTGAAAAAAGGGAATGGTACAAAACAAAATCAAAACAGAAGAAATACAGAAAACAAAAAAGGGGTGGAAGGGTGGGGAGCTGTCTCCTCTGGCAGCTGCAGCAGGTAAGCTTAAAAGGACCTGGGAGGCAGGATCTTCTCCTTTTAACAGAGATGGGCCGTCCTGCCCCCACTGAAACATGTGACCTCCTCTCTCCTATTCCTACTGGTCACCCATTTACAAGCATAAAGAGAGGGGTCCTCGCTGTAATCCTTTCCTTCCCTGTCTGCCAGCTCCCCATACCCACAGTCCGTGGCCCTGATCCCTAATCGGTCAGGTGCCACCCAAACTCCTCACAAGCTCAACTGACCCTGAATTTTACATCCCTTACCATACAGTGCATAGGATGACCACCTACAAGACCATGAAAATCTCAGGGAAAAAGCTCCTGAACCTCTCAAGGTAAGACTTTCGAAGAAATAAAGACAAAAAAGACAACCGGGAGGCAGCGCCTCGTGTATTACCCTTGGCAGGTGAGGGAACCAAAAAGTATGCTGAATGTACACCCAGGACTTAAGTCAGGGTGGCCGCTCACCTTAAAGTAGAAGAATTGCGCATATCACCCCTTGATTGGGGTACCAGATAGAGTTGGATGAGCTGCCGAGCCTGATGGTCACAGGAGCGTGTCAACGCCCTGTAGAAACTGGAATACTTGTGAGAAAAAAGACCAATGGATCCAGGCGCTGCTCTATCCAGGTATACACAGGATGCAGGTGAGTGTTCTTAATCAAGCAATTTTATTGAACACAAAACAACAAAAGGATCATGACGCGTTTCGGGGTAAATTCCCCTTCCTCAGATGATCTCTGAGGAAGGGGAATTTACCCCGAAACGCGTCATGATCCTTTTGTTGTTTTGTGTTCAATAAAATTGCTTGATTAAGAACACTCACCTGCATCCTGTGTATACCTGGATAGAGCAGCGCCTGGATCCATTGGTCTTTTTTCTCACAAGTATTCAAGGTAAGACTTTATCAGGATCAAAAACCATGTAAACAAAACATAAAATGCTATCCCAAAAAAGAACAGGGGACCGAACATGTTTGCTAATAGTGAAAACTTCTGGCAACACGTCATTCCAGCAGTGGCCACTTATACTTCTCCAGCGGCTGTTAACCGATTGGATGTTCAGGCATGTCCTGCCAGGATGACACTCTGTGTGCTGCCAATTAGATGTAGGAGTGTTCTGCAATCCATACCACATAACAGTGGAACCTCATGTCAATTCTCATCATGTCAGACCAGAAATAGCTGTGGGGGCCTCAATTCTAAAGAGTGCTAAGGAGTGCTTTATTTCTCTCTACTCTGCCTCTAAGGGGGGGGGGGGGTAGATTGGTCCCAGGTTCTCTTAAAATGGACAGAGATGTCAGCAGAGAGCACTGTGGTCATGATGTCAGCAGAGAGCTCTGTGTTCCAAAAAGAAAACCGTTTCCTCTGTAGTATTCAGCAGATAATAAGTACTGGAAGGATTAAGATTTTTTAATAGAAGTAATTTACAAATCTCGGAAAAAAAAGAAGAAGAAATATGTGCAGCTCACAATTATATCACCAACCGAGGACAAATGGGTAATGCACCTATACCTATGGTGCCAATAATAAATATTAGAAAAAGAGACAAAAATACCCAGACCTCAAGGAAGGTAAACTATATGAATACAATTGAAGGAAACAAGGATCGTGCTTCAATTATAATAGGATATAGATTTTATTAAAAAATTAATATAAAATATACCACCTCACAAGGGGCCCCTTGGGAGAGGAGTAAACAATGACCTAAAATAGATGACCTGAAATAGACTATCACTGGTAACTAATTAATCTCACAGAATGCACTATTAAACTGGAACAGTTAAAGACAAATTGCACTGAAATAATGAAGGCAAAATATACTGATATGGACTGAAAGAGTTAAAGACACTTGAATTGCCGGAAAGTCTCTTGGAAAACAGTCCTTTTCACTGGAGAGATGATAATGTAATATAGTAACAAGTTCCTCTTAATGGATGGCAATGAAACAATGTTTGGTGTGTTAAACTGAGGAAGTATTAAAGTTCACAGTTGCTAGTTTCACTGTATCACTGTGTCAGGACAGATAGCAGGCAGCTTGGTGGTACATTACCGGTCCTGAGAGAGGAAGACTCCCGTGAGGCTGGATGGATCTAGCACTTGGATGGTCACTGCAGGTGGGCTACCTCTGAGTCCCGGTGCTGGCAGGCGTCGGGGATGGACACTTTCAGAGGTGGCACTCTCTGGTCTGCTGCAGACCTGGTCTTCACGTCAGGACTTTTCCACCAGCGAGTGCCACCTCTGAAAGTGTCCATCCCCGATGCCTGCCAGTGCCGGGACTTGGAGGTAGCCCACCTGCAGTGACCATCCAAGTGCTAGATCCATCCAGCCTCACGGGAGTCTTCCGCTCTCAGGACCGGTAACGTACCACAAAGCTGCCTGCTATCTGTCCTGACACAGTGGTACAGTGAAACTAGCAACTGTGAACTTTAATACTTTCTCAGTTTAACACACCAAACATTGTTTCATTGTCATCCATTAACCCCTTAATGGCACAGGACGTATATTTACGTCCTGTGCCAGCTCCCGTGATATGAAGCGGCATCGCGCAGCGATCCCGCATCATATCGCGTCGGTCCCGGCACTCATCAACGGCCAGGACCCGCAGATAATACCACACATCACCGATCGCGGCGATGTGCGGTATTAACCCTTTAGAAGCGGCGGTCAAAGCTGACCGCCGCTTCTAAAGTGAAAGTGAAAGTGACCCGGCTGCTCAGTCAGGCTGTTCGGGACCGCCGCGGTGAAATCGCGGCGTCCCGAACAGCTTACAGGACATCGGGAGGGCCCTTACCTGCCTCCTCGGTGTCCGATCGACGAATGACTGCTCCATGCCTGAGATCCAGGCAAGAGCAGTGAAGCACCGATAACACTGATTACAGGCATGTTAATACACGCCAGTGATCTGTGCAAGAGATTAGTGTGTGCAGTGTTATAGGTCCCTATGGGACCTATAACACTGCAAAAAAAAGTTAAAAAAAAGTGTTAATAAAGGTCATTTAACCCCTTCCCTAATAAAAGTTTGAATCACCCCCCTTTTCCCATAAAAAAATAAAACAGTGTAAAAAAAAATAAAAAACATATGTGGTATCGCCGCATGCGTAAATGTCCGAACTATAAAAATATATCATTAAAGTCAAAAAAAGCTTATTTTTGGTCACTTTTTATACCATTTAAAAATTTATAAAAAGTGATCAAAAAGTCCGATCAAAACAAAAATCATACCGATAAAAACTTCAGATCACAGTGAGTCCTCATACCGCCCTGTACGTGGAAAAATAAAAAAGTTATAGGGGTCAGAAGATTACATTTTTAAACGTATACATTTTCCTGTATGTAGTTATGATTTTTTCCAGAAGTACGACAAAATCAAACCTATATAGGTAGGGTATAATTTTTTTTTTTTTTTCAAAATACTTTATTAACAGACAGAGTTTGACAAAGTAGACAATAGCCATTATATGCTGTACAAGTACATCACTGGTGATAGATATAACAACAGGTGTATCATTTAGGCCATCTACGCCCACCAAAGATATGTAGTAAACAAGACTCCATCAATTTTCTTTGTTTTAAAAGTTTGAAAAGAGTATACATATAGAAACCTAGAAACATCAAACTGTGGTAATCTCACTCCCATAGAACACATTACACTCTCGGAAGGAACCTCAAGACTTACAATTCTATTGTTCTCTACTACCCATTTATTTGATGTCACCTTGACCTCATGTAGGAACTTCCAGGTTGCCCAATGTTCCCTTCAACCGCTCCCTACAGTACCAAGTAGAAGACCTAAAATGTGTTACTATTCTGTGACGTTCCAAGTCATCAGGTAAGTAATGCAAGTATTTTTTCCATTTATTGAAAAAGGACTTGGCGTGAAGCTCCGAGTTCCTAATGGCCAGTGTTAGTTCCCTATTTAAGACCGAATGAAATTCCTCTCGAATTTCTGTTATCGTCGGGACCGTGGGCACTAGCCAATGTCTTAGAATACACTGTTTGGTGACTAATATTAAGACATGTATCCCCTTGGACATTCTGCCTCTATCAGGAGGGTCAGTGTCTGTGAGTGGTAGATAATGAAAGAGGTAAGGTTCAGGCGAAGTAGGAAGGGCCCTGTCCCAAATGTTGTGTATTAATTCCCTAACTGCCATCCATATTTGCATTACTCTGGGACACTCCCACATACAATGTTGAAGATCTGCCCCTGGAAGACCACAGACAGGGCAGCAGGTGAGATAAGGAGGAGGGGGTGGGGATCCCCTCCATCTAAAAGCATACGTTGCCTTGTGTATTATTCTCCAGTGAATCTCTTTAAGTTGTGCACTAGGGGTTGAGTGGTATACTGCTACCAGTCCTTCTCGCATCAAGTTGTGTAACTCCGGGGTATCTACAAATTTCGCCCACTTAGTTAGTGATTTAGCAGCCGCTCCCCTTAACGCTACATCCCTGATGTTTGTGTAGATGAACGAAAGGGAGCGGCTGCTTGTCCCCATACCCATAAGACTATCAAAGGCACTCCTTCTCTCCACTGATGCGTATCCTCTTACCAGCCCATGGAAGAACGAACGGAGCTGGTTATACAGCCACCGGTGTATCCCAGTCATTTCATATTTGTGGCTAAAATCCTCCCAGTTCAATAATAGACCATCTGTGGAAGACAAGAGATCTCCAAAGGTGTTGATGCCCCTGCCTCTCCACACCTTACTAAGCGGGTTTGAGGTACAGTGTTTAAGCGCCGGTGTCTGCCACAACCTATAGGACTTTGACAGACTCCAGGGCAAACCGTATATTTTACGAACTGCTTTCCATGTGGCCCTTGTGTCAGTAAACAGAACCTTACGCCTAATGTCGGTTGGAACGTCTTTAAATGGTAAGTGAAGCAAAGTCGCCAAGGAGTCTAAAGTGGAGAGGTCAGTCTCTAAGTTTGTGTTTGAAAAATAACATGTATTAAAGGACCAATCCCGGACATGGCGAAAGAGTGCAGCTAAATTATAGAATCTTACATTTGGGGCCTGTAAACCTCCCATCTCCCGTCCCAAACATAAAGTATCATATGACACCCTCGGACGTTTCCCTGCCCAAATGAACTTTGAAAAACTAGCATGGATTTTCCTAACATCATCGTGTCGTAAAAGAAGAGGAATGGTTTGAAGTGGGTATAGCAGTCTGGGGAAGCTCATCATTTTTATCAGCTGTATCCTACCCATCAGGGACAGGGGGAGGGATCTCCACTTATCCAGTTCCCTTTCAATTTTAGAAATAATAGGGGGGTAGTTTAGAGTATAAAGGGACATTGGGGTTCTACCTATTTTTATCCCTAAAAATGTAATATATTGTCTCGCAATTTGTATTGGCAAAGATGGGAAATGATTCATGCCCTCCGGGCCCAAGTAGAGTAGTTGACATTTAGAAATGTTAACCCTGTAACCTGAAAAAGTTCCATATAATGCCAGCACCCTAAACACCTCTTTTAAGTGTGCGGTAGGATCATTCAAATACAGCAGGGTATCATCTGCGAAGCAGCTAATTTTTATTTCCGAATCACCCACAGTGATACCCCTATATACTGGAGTTTGTAAAAAATGTTGTGCAAGTGGCTCTAATGCCAAATTAAAAAGTAAGGGTGACAATGGGCACCCCTGTCTCGTCCCCTTTTCTAGTGTAAATGGCTCCGACAAGAATCCTGGTAAGTGTATTCTAGAAGTGGGAGTAGCATATAAAGCCTGTAAGAATACTCTAAAATGACCCAGAATTCCCGCCTTGTCTAACACCATATCCAGCCAGGTCCAGTGCACATTGTCAAAAGCTTTTTCAGCATCTAGGGCCAATAATGCCGGAACCTGGCTGGAGTATGGGTGAGATGTTACCTTCCCCTGTACCGCCAGGACAGTCCTTAGGTTGAACACAGCCGCCCTCCCTTTCATAAAACCCACTTGTTGCGGCCCTATTAACTTTGGTAGAAGGGAGGCCAATCTATCCGCTAGCAACTTAGACAGTATCTTGACATCTACATTTATTAATGAAATAGGGCGGTATGATTCCGGCAATGAAGGGTCCTTACCCTGTTTATGTAAAACTTTTACATGGGCCATGTTTCCCGTCGGTAATAAAGTACCAGTTGAGAAAATATGATTATACACCGCTAGAAGTGAGGGGCAAATTTTATCATTCAATAATTTAAAGAATTCCCCGGAATAGCCATCCGGTCCTGGAGCTTTGTTGGCCTTCAGATTTCTAATCTCCTTAGATATCTCCTCTACCGTCAAAGGGGCATTTAACTGGAGCCGGTCTTCCTCAGTCAGATTTGGTAATCTAAGTGTATCTAAAAACCGCCTCCCTGCCGTTATATCTATGTCCTGTTTAGAATAAAGACGTTCATAAAATTTTTTAAATATCCCTACTACCTCCCTCGGATGATTTTGCAGCTTCCCTGTGTCATCAATCATTGGTCTAATGGGTTCCGGTAGCTTTTGTCCCCTTGCCATGTTCGCTAACAGCCTACCCGCTTTGTTCCCATATTTATAGAAATCAGCTCTGAAAACATCCCCTCTATATTTGTCTACATTTGCTTGTGCCGTTTCAAAATTGTCTTTTGCCATAGTCCAGGATTGTTTAGTAGCTTCGCCAGGGGAAGTCTGAAAAGCAGTGTAAGCCCTCCTGAGGTTGTCAGTCATGTCAGCGTACTTGTCCCTAGCAATCTTCTTGTAGTGTGCCACATGCGCTATAATTCTACCCCTGAGTACCGCTTTCCCAGCCTCCCAGAACAGGAACGGGTCTCCAGTGTGCATCTCATTTTCCGCCGCGTACTCTACCCACCAATGACTTAAGGCCTGTGCAAACTGTTCGTCTTTAAGAAGATAAGAAGGAAATCGCCACGTTCTGTCCGCACCCCGCGGAAAAGTTGGCGCTATATCCACTCCCACCGGTGCATGATCCGATATCACCAAGTCATAAATGTTGACATCGGTGATATTCGATAGAAGCCCATTGGTGACAAATAGATAGTCCAAACGTGACCACGAACGGTGGGAGTGGGAATAGTGGGTAAATTCCCGCTCTGCAGGCCTAAAATGTCTCCATGAGTCATAGAGGTTTGTTGCCTGTGTAAATGACTGTAAATAGAGCTCCCTTTGGAACTGTGAACCTTGACCCTCTCTCTTTCTATCTTCTGATGTATACATGACAGAATTAAAATCCCCACCTACAATAATCGTTTGTGATGCATCTCCCTGTACAAGGGCAGTGAGGTGAGTAAAAAAGTTTGCTTTGCCCGTCTGCGGGCCATACACATTATATATGCTGATCAAACGGTCCCCTTCCTCCACTAGAACATTTTGCAGCATACCCTCATCATCCTCCCAATGTGACCTCACCGACAGTGCCATTCTCTTATGAATCAGGATCACCACACCTCCCTTGCCATCTACTGCCGGCGAGCCCCATACAGCTCCCACCCACATTTTCTTAAGTCTGACAAAGTCCTCCTGACGTAGGTGCGACTCCTGGAGCAGCGCCACATCCGCTTTCAATTTTTGCAGATGCCGGAGCACCATGGAACGCTTTCCAGGAGACCGCAACCCTTTAACATTCCATGTAATCACTTTCATAATACAATATATAAGCTACGGTTGTTAAATTTCATGACATAAAACATTTCTTTGTAGTAGTAGAGAAGCATAATGTCACGATATCTCAAGTATTTCCCAAGATAAGTACCAAATTGTGTCCCATGCGAGTGAACCCACCCCAGAACAATCCCCAAAACAAAAATATAACATATAAAACCCACAATGTAAACTACAACTAACGGAGACTGTAAAAGCCCCCCTGAGCTCACAACTTCTAGTACTTCACTTTTTTCGCGGATAGGTTGCAGGTGCTCATCTCCCTGCCAGAAACTCCTATCAGAATCCAGGAGCAATAAAAAGCAAGAGGAAGAAAAGAAGACAAAACCCAGCCCGAAACAATAGCAAAGACAATCAGAAGAACAGAAAACAGGGCCAGCTACCACCAGGGGGGGGGGGGGGAGGGGGGGGGGAGGTGGGAAGGGGGGGCGAGGAAGGGATGGGGGGGAAGGGGAGTGGGGGATGGGGGGAGGTATCAAAGGGGAGAAAAAAAAAAAAAAAAAAAAACAGAGGATAGTCTTGAGCGTGAAGAAGACAGGAGGATACAATAACATAGAAGAAGAGGAAAAGCGCTGACTCTGAGTGAACATAAAAACAATTTGTTACCCCTCCAATAGCCTGGGCGCAGTCCATGACTCAACAGTATATAGAAATAAAGTCCCCATAGCATAGTCACTGAAACTTTTCCATATTTATGCAGAAAAATATGCGGCAAAAAGAAAACATGAGTGGGGAAAAGAAAGAAAAATAAAAATGAACATGTTCAGCCCCCCGTCCAAAAATAGAAGAACCAATCTCAGGTACGTTGGTGCGTTGCCGCGAGAAACGACCTTCCTGTAAAGATCCAAGGATCCATTAGGCCTCAAAGTTCACAGAAAGTTGCCTGACTTCCCTTTGTAGAGAGAGGGAAGATTTGGTAAAACAATATCCATCCATCCAGATGCGATCACTCCATTGCCTCCAATGGCACCGGTGGGCTCCTGTGGCGTCTGCGTTTGTAGGTGTCATGCGGTTCAGGTGATGTCGTAGTCACCCTGAGGTTAAGGGCTGCTTGTGCCTCCTCCGGAGTACGGTAGATCTCTGTCGATCCATCTTGCTTGAAGATGCGTAGGGTAGCTGGATATTGAAGGGCAAACCTGCGCTGCTGCGCCACCAGTTGGGAGCATATAGGTGAGAACGCCTTGCGCTTCTTCGCTACCTCGGCCGAGAAATCATTAAATAGTAGAACACGGTGGCCTCTTATAAGTAAAGGCGATGACATCTTTTTATATGTTGTCAAGATCAATGCCTTTTCTGCGTAATTCAGATATTTTGTGATGACTTGTCGCGGACGCGTATCGCCCGAGGAGGAGGCAGACGGTGATGATGATTTCAGCGCCCCCAACCTATGGGCCCTTTCCACCATGAACCGTGCATTAAGCCCCAGCGCTTTTGGCAAGTCCTCAGCACATATGGTAGGAAGTAAATGCGCCGGGATAGATTCCGGTAGTCCCACCAGCCGCAGATTGCTCCTTCTGGAGCGGTTCTCTAAATCATCAGCCTTTTCCTGCAGAGCCTTTGTAAGCCTCAGAGACTGTTGTAGTTTCTGGTTAGTCGCCATTACTTCCTCCTCCATTACGCCCACTCTTTCTTCTAGATCAGCTATCTTAGCCGTGTGTAATGTGACTTCACCTTGGACATTTTTGAGTGATGCCGAGATAGTATCATTCAGCTGTTCTTTAATACCAGGCAGCAGTATTTTAGTTACCTCAGCAGCTAGTTGGGCAACCAGTGCCTGAAAGGTGATAGGTAGACCGGGAATCACAAAATCTCCCTGACCCTGGGTTAACGGAGATACTTGTCCCTCTGTGGAAGGTATGGGAGGAGGTGTGCAGTCCTCTTCAGTGGCGCGAAGCGCCGCCATCTTCCCCACGCTTACCTCACCCCTAGGTGGTGCAGGTGTCGTTGCACGCTGGCTCTGTCCGTCACCGCCGCGGCTAAGGAAACGGTCCATCCGATCCCTCGGACCTTCAGTGAACCGTAGGTGAGTAGGCAATGCCTAGATAATGGCTGATATAGTCGGCGGGAGCGGGTATATGTTGCGTTCGGGCCGGAGCTCCGTCTCCCCGCTGCCTACATCCGCGCGCCGGAACCGGAAGTGGTAGGGTATAATTTTAACCGTATGGACCTACAGAATAATGATAAGGTGTAATTTTTACCGAAATATGCACTGCGTAGAAACAGAAGCCCCCAAAAGTTACAAAATGGCGTTTTTTCTTCGATTTTGTCGCACAATGATTTTTTTTTCTGTTTCGCCGTGAATTTTTGTGTAAAATGACTAGAGGCACTGTAATGTAGAATTGGTGATGCAAAAAATAATCCATAATATGGATTTTTAGATGGAAAATTGAAAGGGTTATGATTTTTAAAAGGTAAGGAGGAAAAAACGAATGTGCAAAAACTGAAAAACCCTGAGTCCTTAAGGGGTTAAGAGGAACTTGTCACAATATTACATTATCATCTCTCCAGTGAAAAGGACTGATTTCCAAGAGACTTTCCGGCAATTCAAGTGTCTTTAATTCTTTCAGTCCATATCAGTATATTTTGCCTTCACTCTTTCAGTGCAATTTGTCTTCAATTGTTCCAGTTTAATAGTGCATTCTGTGATATTAATTAGTTACCAGTGATAGTCTATTTCAGGTCATCTATTTTAGGTCATTGTTTACTCCTCTCACAAGGGGCCACTTGTGAGGTGGTATATTTTAGATTAATTTTTTAATAAAATCTATATCCTATTATAATTGAAGCACGATCCTTGTTTCCTTCAATTGTATTCATATAGTTTACCTTCCTTGAGGTCTGGGTATTTTTGTCTCTAATTTACAAATCTGTTTAACTTTCTGGCACCAATTGATTAAAATAAAAATAAAAGTTTTCCACCGGAGTACCCCTTTAAATCTTGTTTGGGACTCAGTTCTGAGCTTGCTCTGAGTGTTGCTTTGGAAGAGAGACAGTTGAAAGAGAGTTGTAAAACAGGAGATATCTGCTGTGTGAAGTGAATCTGTGGAGCTGGAGTGACTTGTGTGAGTACATACATTTGCACATAGAGGGATCACTTTTTTTCTCTACTCTGCCTCTAAGGGGAGGGGTAGATTGGTCACAGGTGCTTAACCCCTTAACAACCACGGACGTAAATGTACGTAAAGGTACTTAGCACACCAGTACGTACATTTACGTCCTGTGTATGACCGCGAGCATTGCTCCGATCATGTCATACACTGCAGGTCCCGGCTGCTATCAGGAGACGGCGACCCGCCGGTAATGGCAGACATCCGTGATCGCGCGGATGTCCGCCATTAACCCCTCATATGCCGTGATCAATACAGATCACAGCATCTGTGGCAATGCGCATGTTAAAATAGATGATCGGATCGCCCCTGCAGCGCTGCCGCGGGGATCCGATCATCTGTAATGGCAGCCAGAGGTCCCCTCACCTGCCTCCGGCCATCTCCCGGCGTCTTCTGCTCTGGTCTGAGATCGAGCAGACCAGAAGATAGCCGATAATTCTGATCAGTGCTATGCCCTATGCATAGCTCTGAACAATATTAGCAATCATCTGATTGCTATTGGTAGTCCCCTATGGGGACATAAAAAATTTATAAAAAAAAAAGTTTAAAAATGTAAAATCCCTTTTTCCCATTTTACCCCCAAAAAGCGTAAAAATATTTTTTTATAAACATATTTGGTATTGCCGCGTGTGTAAATGTCCGAACTATCAAAATATAATGTTAATGATCCCATACAGTTAACGGTGTAGATGTAAAAAATAACAAAAAGTCAAAAAATGCTGCTTTTTTGTAACATTTTATTAAAAAAAAAATTTTTTTTAAATAAAAAGTGGTTACTTAAAGGGTTTAATCTTAGTTTGGGACTCAGTGATGAGTGTTGCTTTGGAAGAGAGGCAGTTGAAAGAGAGTTGTAAAACAGGAGATATCTACTGTGCAGAGTGAATCTGTGGAGCTGGAGTGACTTGTGTGAGTACTTACATTTGCACATAGAGGGATCATTGATAGAATTTTAAACAGCCTTTCCACTTTTTTTTCTCTACTCTGCCTCTAGGAGGAGGGGTAGATTGGTCACAGGTGCTTAAATCTTAGCGTGCTCTGTCTGAGAATTGCTTTGGAAGAGAGGCAGTTGAATGAGAGTTGTAAAACAGGAAATTGAAATGAGGAGTTTGAGATCGCTGTGAGTGTTTCTTTGTGAAATCCCTATAACTAGATGGCCTCCATGTTGGAAAATGCAGTCCAGTGTACATCTTGCACAATGCATGCAATCCTTGAACAGCAGTTTGATGGTGCAAATTGTTGTGCGAGATGTGTGCGAGTTTCTCATTTGGAAGCCCAGATCCTGGATCTAGAAGAGTGACTGGCAACACTGAGAAGCATTGACAACTGGGAGAGGAGTCTTCTGCTCACTGAGCAAGTACTCTCTGGGGTAGAAGTGGGGGAGGATAGTGGGACGGAGGTGCATGACAGTCAGGCAGTTAGCTGGGTTACAGTTAGAAAACAGGGTAGAGGGAAAAGTGTCAGGGAGGCTAGTCCTGACAAGTTTGCCCGGTTGGCAGATGAGGGGGATACCATTTCAGAGCTAGCAGTACTGCAGAAGGACTCTGCCTCTGATTGGTATTGGTAGTGGGGGACTCTATTATTAGGGGGACAGACAGGGCGATCTGTCACAAAGTCCGAGATTGGCGGATCGGGTTGACAGTCTGCTGGGTGGGGCTGGAGAGGACCCAGCGGTCATCGTACATATTGGCACCAATGACAAAGTAAGAGGTAGGTGGAGTGTCCTTAAAAATGATTTCAGGGACTTAGGCTGCAAGCTTAACCTCTTAAGGACCGGGGTTTTTTCCGTTTTTGCATTTTCGTTTTTTGCTCCTTGCCTTTAAAAAATCATAACTCTTTCAATTTTGCACCTAAAAATCCATATGATGGCTTATTCTTTGCGCCACCAATTCTACTTTGTAATTACGTCAGTCATTTTGCCCTAAAATCTACAGTGAAATGGAAAAAAAAATCATTGTGTGACAAAATTGAAAAAAAACCCGCTGTTTTGTAACTTTTGGGGGCTTCCGTTTCTACGCAGTACATTTTTTGGTAAAAATGACACCTTATCTTTATTCTGTAGGTCCATACGATTAAAATGATACCCTACTTATATAGGTTTGATTTTGTCGTACTTCTGGAAAAAATCATAACTACATGCAGGAAAATTAATACGTTTAAAATTGTCATCTTCTGACCCCTATAACTTTTTTATTTTTCCGTGTATGGGGCGGTATGAGGGCTCATTTTTTGCGCCGTGATCTGAAGTTTTTAACTGTACCATTTTTGCATTGATAGTGACCAAAAATGCACTATTTTGGACTTTGGAATTTTTTTGCGCGCACGCCACTGACAGAGCGGTTTAAGTAATGATAATTTTTATAATTCGGACATTTCCACACACGGTGATACTTTATTTACACTGTGTTTTTTTTTTTTTATGGGAAAAGGGGGGTGATTCAAACTTTTAATAGGGGAGGAGTTAAATGATATTCATTAACTTTATTTTTTCATTTTTTTTTTGCAGTGTTATAGGGACCTATAACACTGCACACACTGATCTTCATCATTGATCACTGGTTTCTCATAGGAAACCAGTGATCGACGATTCTGCCGCATGACTGCTCATGCCTGAGCAGGCACTGAGCAGTCATTCGGCCATCAGACAGCGAGGAGGCAGGTAGGGGCCCTCCCGCTGTCCTGTAAGCTGTTCGGGATGCCGCGATTTCGCCGCGGCTATCCCGAACAGCCCACTGAGTTAACCGACAGCTTTAACTTCCGGTTTTAGCCGCGCGGCTCAGCTCTGAGCGCGCGGCTAAAGGGTTAATAGCGCGCGGCGCCGAGATCGGCGCTGCGCGCTATTAGTGGCGGGTCCCGGCTTCACTATGACGCCGGGCCCGCCGTGATATGATGCGGGGTTACCCCGCGTTATATCAGGGGAGCAAGACCAAGGACGTACCAGTACGTCCTTGGTCCTTAAGGGGTTAAGGCAAGGACCTTCAAGGTAATATTTTCAGAAATATTACCTGTACCACGAGCCACACCAGAGAGGCAGCAGGAGATTAGGGAGGTAAACAAGTGGCTCACAAGCTGGTGTAGGAAGGAGGGGTTTGGGTTCATGGAGAACTGGGCCGACTTCGCTGTTGGATACCGGCTCTACTGTAGGGACGGGCTGCACCTTAATGGGGAGGGTGCCTCTGTGCTTGGGGAGAAGATGGCTAGAAGGGTGGAGGAGTGTTTAAACTAGGGACTAGGGGGAGGGAACCTACAATGTAGAGGGGGAAGATAGTGTAGAGAGGGTGACTTAATAATATACTTGGGAGTGAGCGGAGGGCAGGGTTAGAATAGTTAATAGGGATAGGCTTCATAGGAAGAAAAAACATACATCTTTAAATTGTTAAATGGGCACTGTCATGAAATTAAAAAAAATGATATGTTGTTGTACTTAAGTACTACAACATATCTCTAATATACTTTAATTAAAAAAAGTGATTTTAAAACAGTTTAAAATCACTTTTAAATTCGGCCACTAAGGGTCGCCCTAATAGTGGCCGAATGAATTAGGCAGTGACGTCACTAATGAATTTCGACTCGTTGAAGCCTGGCAACGAGTCGGAATTCATTCACTGCGGTGCTCGCTCCCGCCTGTCAATCAGACAGGCGGGAGCGAGCGCTTTGAAAGAAGAGGAAGCGCGCAGGCTCCCTGGCAGGCCCCGGCTCCCGGCAAAAATATCTATGTTGTGTCTGTTTTCAATGTGTTTTTGTGCTTTTGCGGGGGGGAGGGGAGAGGGGGTAGTGGGTTGAGCGGCGCAGCGGGGCCAGGGGGGTTGCGGGCTGTGAGGCGGGAGCAGGATGTGTGGCCATTCACCTATACAGTATGCCTTCAGTTGTTTCCCCACTACAACTCCCAGCATACCTTGACAGCCAATAGATGTCAGGGCAAGCTGGGAGTTGTAGTGGGGAAACAGCTGGAGGGACACTGAATAAGTGAACTAAGGGGGGGGTGGGGAGTGAGTTGAGCGTGACGGGGAGCGGCCAACGGGGGGGGGGGGGGGTTGCGGGCTGCGCGGCGGGGAGTGGGATGTGCACAGCAAAAACAGATACTTTTTTCAGCTATACAGTATGCCTCCAGTTGTTTCCCAAATACAACTCCCAGCATGCCCTGACAGCCAATAGATGTCAGGGCAAGCTGGGAGCTGCAGTGGGGAAACAGCTGAAGGCGCCCTGTGAACTACGGGCGGAAGTGTCGGCCCCAGCAGGCATCAGTGACGTGGTGCCTGCTGGGGAAGTCTGCCTGGTAGTGAGCACACTACCAGGCAGACAAAAGGCATTTTTTTATATGTATAAAAAAAATTAAAGGCAGGGAGGGTTTTAGGGATAGATGGGTAATAGGCAGGGACAGAAAAAAGAAAAAAAGTGATGGTGGGAGCTACCTTTTAACTAATGCCAGAAGTCTGTCCAATAAAACTGTCGAACTGGAGTTGATAATGTCTGAGGAGAATTATGACATAGTGGGTATAACAGAGACTTGGTTGGATGATAGCTGTGTCTGGACGGTCAACATACAGGGTTATAGTCTATTCAGGAAGGATCGGACAAAATAGAAAGGGGGAGGAGTTTGTCCTTATGTAAAGTCCAGTCTGAAGGCCGCACTGCAGGAGGGGGTTTGCTATATGCCACCAAACATAATGGGAGAGGCATAAGATCAATTACTGAGGCAAATAAACAAGGCAGTAAATCAGAATGAGGTGATATTAATGGGGGACTTTAACTATCCTGATGTAAACTGGGAGAGAGAGACCTGTGAATCTCATAAAGGGAACAGGTTTCTGACTATAGCTAAAGACAATTATCTGTCCCAAATGGTGCAGGGCCCTACCGGAGGGGGCACCCTACTAGACTTAATATTAACCAACAGACCTGACAGAGTAACAGATGTGCAGGTAGAAGGACACCTAGGAAATAGTGATCATAATATAATACATTATAACTTGTTCTTCAATAATCAAACCTTGTGGGGGGCCACAAAAACAATGAACTTTAGGAAGGCAAAGTTTGATCAACTCAGAGAAGCCCTTCACAATATAAATTGGGATACTGTACTCAAAAAGAAGAATACTGACACTAAATGGGAGACTTTTAAGAATACAGTGATGCCTCGATCTACGATGGCCCCGACATATGATCATTTCAACATGCGATGGCCTCTTAGACGCCATCTCATGTTGAAGGCAGCATCAACATACAATGCTTTTGTATGTCGGGGCCATCGCATAAACGGCTATCCGGCAGCGCAGACTGCTTCAGCTGCCACCGGATAGCTATTTACGGTGCACCATGTGCTGCGGTGATGATCACTTACCTGTCCTCGGGGCTCCGGAGCGTTCTCTTCAGGATCCCCTGCATCGCCGGCGCTCTCCTTTGTCATCATCACGTCGCTGCGCACGCCGTCCCGTGATCCAATAGGAGCAGCGTGCGTAGTGACGTGATGACGTGATGGCGGCGATGGAGAGCGAGGATCCCGGGGAAGCAGAGACTTCCGGAGCATCGGGGACACCCCGGGGACGCGGCGACAGCGAGGGAGGGCGACATCCAGGGCAGCGGTGACGGTCCGGAGCGGCAGGGACAGGTTTATTTTTGACCTTTTTGCTATTTATATAGTTAAAATACATTTTGGGGTTAGTTTTACTCTCCTTGGCAATGAGTCTTTCTGTCTCTATTTTTGCAGCTTTTATCTGTTTTTTACATATTTTACATTTTTTTCAATAGCTTTTTAATGCTTCTTCACTGCCGTCCTGTTTCAGTAGTATAAATGCTTTATTTTTGTCATTTATTGCCCCCTTAACATTTTTATTTATCCATATTGATTTTGTTTTATTCCTGACCCTTTAATTCCCATAAGGTATATACATCTTACAGTGAGAATTTAAAATACAGTGGTCCCTCAACATACGATGGAAATCCGTTACAAATGAACCATCGTTTGTTGAAACCATCGTATGTTGAGGGATCCGTGCAATGGAAAGAATAGGAAGTTATAGCTGTCCGTTTAACCTCCATTGAATGTAAATTGTTTGAGGGTTTTCTAAGAGATGCTATTTTGGAATATCTTGATAAAAATAAATGTATGACTCCATATCAGCACGGCTTTATGAGGGATCGGTCCTGTCAAACTAACCTGATCAGCTTTTATGAGGAGGTGAGCTCCAGACTGGACCAGAGGCAATCGCTGGATGTCGTATATCTGGATTTTTCCAAAGCATTTGATATGGTTCCACATAAAAGATTGGTGCATAAAATGAGAGGGATTGGGCTGGGGGAGACTGTGTGTAAGTGGGTAAATAATTGGCCAAGTGATAGAAAACAGAGGGTGGTAATTAATGGTACTTATTCTGATTGGGTGACTATTACTAGTGGGGTACCACAGGGGTCAGTCTTGGGTCCTGTCCTATTTAATATATTCATTAATGACCTTGTAGAGGGGTTGAATAGTAAAGTAGCAATCTTTGCAGATGATACTAAACTCTGTAAAGCGGTAAACACTATAGAGGACAGTGCACTGTTACAAATGGATCTGGATAGGTTGGAAGTTTGGGCTGGGAAGTGGCAGATGAGGTTCAACACTGATAAATGTAAGGTAATGCCCATGGGGAAGAAAAATCTGGGCTGGGATTATGTATTAAATGGGAGAACACTAGGGACGACTCATGTGGAAAAGGACTTAGGAGTCTTAGTTAACAGTAAATTTAGCTGTAGAGACCAGTGTTGGGCAGTTGCTGCCAAGGCAAATAAAATCATGGGGTGCATCAATAGGGGCATAGATGCCCACGACAAGGAAATAATTCTACCGCTGTACAAATCACTAGTCAGACCACACATAGAATACTGTGTACAGTACAGGGCACCAGTGTACAAGAAAGATATAGTGGAAATGGAGAGGGTTCAAAGACTGGCAACCAAGGTAATACGGGGAATGGGAGGACTACAGTACCCAGAAATATTATCAGAATTGGAATTATTTAGTTTAGGGAAAAGAAGGCTTAGGTATGACCTAATACCTATGTATAAATATATCAGGGGACCGTACACTGATCTCTCCCATGATCTATTTATACCCAGTACTGTATCTACTACAAGGGGGCATCCTCTAAGTCTTTACTGTAAGAGCAGTGAGACTGTGGAATTCTCTGCCTGAGGAGGTGGTCATGGTTAACTCTATAAAAGAGTTCAAAACGGGTCTGGATGCATTTTTGGACAATGATAACATCGCTGGTTAGGTAAACTAGATTTATAGGGACAGAACGTTGATCCAGGGATTTATTCTGACTGCCATATTTGGAGTCAGGAAGGAATTTTTACCTCTAGTATGAGTTTTTTTTTTTTTGCCTTCCTCTGGATCAACTCAGTAGGGACTCATTAGGGTTATAGGTTGAACTTGATGGACTCTGGTCTTTTTTCAATCTTATGAACTACGTTATGCTACTATGTACTAAAGTTGTTTACCAGGATAAGAAAACCAGGGCTGATTTCTTCAAAAAACAGCAGCACACCTGTCCTCAGGTATTGCAGCTCAGCTCCATTGAAGTAAATAGAGCCAAGTTGTAGTACCTCACACAACCTATGGGCAGACTTGGTGCGGTTTTTGGAAGAAATTATATGTTTTTCCAGGATTCCACTGAGGTTTTTGCCCCCCCCCCCCCTTTTTTGGCCTTTTTGGCTTTTTTTTTTTTCTTCAAAATTTGTTGGATATCAAAAAAGGATGCAGTAGAGATGGAATAAAATATGTTTAACGAATTTTTTATAGCAACATTTTAATTAATTTCTAATAAAGTGTGTGTGTTTCACTTTTTTTCCCCCTCTATTTTTTACATTTTTTAGGTAGTACTACTACTCCCAGCATGGAACAGACTGTTCCATGATGGGCGTAGTAGTACCTGTACTAATAGACAGATCGCCCCGGTTGTTACTCCTGACACCCGATGTGATCGTCCATAATATAGCAGAGATGCGGAGCGGCTCTATACAGCGCACGCATCTCTGCACTATACTCCGAGCCGGCCAGTGATATGAATAGAACATCTTTCATATGCAGATACATAGTACATGTCTGCAGTATGCGCCTAGTGCGGCAAGTGATGAATCTGACTTAGGCTGGGTCCACACTACGTTTTGTCCCATACGGGAGCGCATACGGCAGGAGGGAGCTAAAACCTCGCGCTCCCGTATGTAACCGTATGCGCTCCCGTATGTCATTCATTTCAATGAGCCGACCGGAGTGAAACGTTCGGTCCGGTCGGCTCATTTTTGCGCCGTATGCGCTTTTACAACCGGACCTAAAACCGTGGTCAACCCACATAAATAGATCCCTGTTTAAAAAATGTTTTTGCTAGCCCGTTCCCCCCCCCCCCCCCCGCTATGGCACTAGCCCGTTCCCTCCTCCCGCCCCGCATACCCCGTTCCCTCATTACACTTGCAGTTACTGCAGAGTCCGGCAGCGGGCGTGCAGGGACAGGTGCGGCAATGAG
Source organism: Hyla sarda (assembly GCF_029499605.1). Lineage (NCBI taxonomy): Eukaryota > Metazoa > Chordata > Amphibia > Anura > Hylidae > Hyla > Hyla sarda. The sequence goes on along the minus strand of NC_079194.1, from coordinate 166,108,674 downwards.
GCGGCGGCGATGTGCGGGAGGAGTGGCCTCCCAGCCAGTGGCCGGGGAGCCAATGCGCTTGCTCCCGCCTGTCTGATTGACAGGCAGGGAGCGAGTGCAGCCTAACTGAAAAAGGACTGATTGCCACTCCAAAATCAGTCCTTTTTCAGTGGCCGGTTTTTAAATGTAAATTAAACCTTTTTAATGAAAAAAAATAATAATAAAAGTATATTAGAGATATGTTGTAGTACATAAGTACTGCAAAATATCAAAAAATAAAGTTGGTGACAGTGCCCATTTAAATACAATTTTTTCCTTCACTACTGTATCTTTTTTATTATTTTTTTTTAATGGTACTCTACAAAGATTTATTAAAAAAGGTATCTCCAACACTTTTTTGGATTCCAAAAAAGAATAAAAACCGCCTGCAAAAACGCCAAGGTTAAAAACAACATGCTTGGTGTTTTTGCTCTCCCATAGACTTCTATGGGAGGAAAACGCCACGATTTCTGTGCAAAAAACGCCAAACTTGGATTTGTAGGGCGTTTTTGAAAATCTGCCTCTGAGCCCAAAATAGCTGAAAAACGCCCAAAGGATTAAAAAAACGCCAAACTGAAAAACGCCAACTGGATTTGGCATTTTGCAGTTTACTATTGACTTCCAGCTAACATCTGGACACAGCATTTTTTGCGCAAAAAAAAACGCTGTGCGGAAAAATGGGCGTTTTTTTAACTACGTTTTTGCTTGAAAATCCTCTAGGCATGCTGGGAGTTGTAGTTTTGCAACAGCTGGAGACACCCTGGTTGGAAACCTGGCCCTAGTAGGAGATTTGGAGGTGAGCAGGGGCCCTATATGAAGTGCGCTGTGTCCTTACACAGCCAGCGGTAACCTTTTTTGCCATTTATCCTGCCAAAACCAGGAGCGGGACTGACACACTGAATCTAGACTGGAAATATTGGTGACCCATTCCTGGTTTTTGTAAAAAAAAATGCATACCAAAAATACATGTGTGTACTGCTCTATCTATATGAAATCTATATGAAATCTATATGAACTCTATTCTGTACAGTGGAATTCCTACCTACATACCGTACACCAGTCGTCTCCAAACTACCGCCCTCCACAAAACTACAATTCTCAACATGCCCGGACAGCCGTTTTATGCTGGGAGTTGTAGCTTTGCGACATCTGGAGGTCCCCAGTTTGAAGACCACTGGTGTACGGCTGTCCACACATGCTGGGAGTTGTAGTTTTACAACATCTGGAGGTCCCCAGTTTGAAGACCACTGGTGTACGGCTGTCCACACATGCTGGGAGTTGTAGTTTTACAACATCTGGAGGTCCACAGTTTGGAGACCACTTCAGTACACTATACTGCCACATACTGCAGTAGAACACCACAGTACAATACTGCCATCTAGTGAATTTTTTCATAAAATATTATTTATGCACCGGAGATTACACTCGCTTCCCCGGTAACCCCTGTAGCCCGGAACCAGAGGGGCGCATGAGATTACATCAGCGTGAATGGCCTTAATATCTCTCTATGTGTAGTTTGTAGTTTATACTGCAGTGGTGAATGGTTGGGGAGGTGTAGGAAAGGCCTCCCGTCTCTAGGTGGCGCGCTGCTGTTTCTCATTCTCGCTCTGGCAATTCCATCTCTTTGATTGGCGATGAGTACACGGCAGCGAATCAGCGAGCGGCTATTTGTTGACGTAGGAGGAGGGCGTGGCTATGTGATTTGAACGGTGGCGCGGTCGGGCGGGGCGGGATCTGCCGTTGTCATGTCGGGTAGACTGCTGCAGGACCTCTTGGAGGAGGTTGGGGGCGAGGAGGAGGTCGGAAACTCCCTGGACCTGGGGGACGAGGATGAGGCGGTCGGTGGCTCCCGGGACGTGGGGGGCATAAAGGACGTGAAGCAGGGTAAGGAAGTCCTGGTCTCTCCTGTAGGTTTCTGCCCCAGCTTGCTGGGTTTTTGGGTCCCCCTCAAGTGGAGACTGTCTGGGAACTACAAGTGCCAGCAGTCCCCGCTGGAGCCTCCGATCTGTCCTGGCAGCACAGTTATTGTCCAGCTGTCCATCATAACAAGTCCCATTATGTTCTGGTTACCTGCCATTTATAGGGTCTATGGTTCTCTCAAGGAACTACTGGTCCCAGCATAACCTGATAGTCTCTTGTAGGTATCCAAGATAAGGCTCTTAGACCTGAGATGAGTAGTTCAGCCTTGTGAGCGGGACCTGATCCGAACAGAAGGGGGCTGTGAGTCTTCCCATTCACTGACAGTTAGCAGAGATCTTGTAATGGGTGACATATTGAGGCCCATATACGTGAAGGAGTTTTTGGTGAACCCCTTTTAGCTTTGTGGCGATGGGGCACGCTGGTCACTGGTGGTCTGGGGTGATGAGGTTTGTGGTCTGTGATCAGCCGCAGTATCCAGTGGTGTATGTGTATTCTCTTTACTCTATTGTATTTTCCTGGGAGATAAGCGGTGTCATCATCATCTGACTCTGCCACCTCTCCCCTTCCCTATAGTATGTTTTGGGGGAGATGTATGAGAGCTCTCAGGTGTATAACCAGTTGTTCTGACCATAAGAATTCTTTGTGTCACGTGTGACCACTATACTGCAGGGCTTGACAAATGTTATGAATTTAGGAGCCAGGATGCTGCATGTCATATGATCAATTATTAGTGTCCCCTCAACTCTCCCTGTGCCACAGTCATTGGTGTCGCCTCATCTCTCCCAGTGCCACAGTCATTGGTGTCCCCTCATCTCTCCCTGTGCCACAGTCGTTGGTGTCGCCTCATCTCTCCCAGTGCCACAGTCATTGGTGTCCCCTCATCTCTCCCTGTGCCACAGTCGTTGGTGTCGCCTCATCTCTCCCTGTGCCACAGTCGTTGGTGTCGCCTCATCTCTCCCAGTGCCACAGTCATTGGTGTCCCCTCATCTCTCCCTGTGCCACAGTCGTTGGTGTCGCCTCATCTCTCCCAGTGCCACAGTCATTGGTGTCCCCTCATCTCTCCCTGTGCCACAGTCGTTGGTGTCGCCTCATCTCTCCCTGTGCCACAGTCGTTGGTGTCGCCTCATCTCTCCCTGTGCCACAGTCGTTGGTGTCGCCTCATCTCTCCCAGTGCCACAGTCATTGGTGTCCCCTCATCTCTCCCAGTGCCACAGTCGTTGGTGTCCCCTCATCTCTCCCTGTGCCACAGTCATTAGTGTCCCCTCATCTCTCCCTGTGCCACAGTCGTGGGTGTCGCCTCATCTCTCCCTATGCCACAGTCGTTGGTGTCCCCTCATCTCTCCCTGTGCCACAGTCGTTGGTGTCCCCTCATCTCTCCCTGTGCCACAGTCGTTGGTGTCCCCTCATCTCTCCCTGTGCCACAGTCGTTGGTGTCCCCTCATCTCTCCCTGTGCCACAGTCGTTGGTGTCGCCTCATCTCTCCCTGTGCCACAGTCGTTGGTGTCGCCTCATCTCTCCCTGTGCCACAGTCGTTGGTGTCCCCTCATCTCTCCCTGTGCCACAGTCGTTGGTGTCCCCTCATGTCTCCCTGTGCCACAGTCGTTGGTGTCGCCTCATCTCTCCCTGTGCCACAGTCGTTGGTGTCGCCTCATCTCTCCCTGTGCCACAGTCGTTGGTGTCGCCTCATCTCTCCCTGTGCCACAGTCGTTGGTGTCGCCTCATCTCTCCCTGTGCCACAGTCGTTGGTGTCGCCTCATCTCTCCCTGTGCCACAGTCGTTGGTGCCCCCTCATCTCTCCCTGTGCCACAGTCGTTGGTGCCCCCTCATCTCTCCCTGTGCCACAGTCGTTGGTGCCCCCTCATCTCTCCCTGTGCCACAGTCGTTGGTGTCGCCTCATCTCTCCCTGTGCCACAGTCGTTGGTGTCGCCTCATCTCTCCCTGTGCCACAGTCGTTGGTGTCGCCTCATCTCTCCCTGTGCCACAGTCGTTGGTGTCGCCTCATCTCTCCCTGTGCCACAGTCGTTGGTGTCGCCTCATCTCTCCCTGTGCCACAGTCGTTGGTGTCGCCTCATCTCTCCCTGTGCCACAGTCGTTGGTGTCGCCTCATCTCTCCCTGTGCCACAGTCGTTGGTGTCGCCTCATCTCTCCCTGTGCCACAGTCGTTGGTGTCGCCTCATCTCTCCCTGTGCCACAGTCGTTGGTGTCGCCTCATCTCTCCCTGTGCCACAGTCGTTGGTGTCGCCTCATCTCTCCCTGTGCCACAGTAGTTGGTGTCGCCTCATCTCTCCCTGTGCCACAGTCGTTGGTGTCGCCTCATCTCTCCCTGTGCCACAGTCGTTGGTGTCGCCTCATCTCTCCCTGTGCCACAGTCGTTGGTGTCGCCTCATCTCTCCCTGTGCCACAGTCGTTGGTGTCGCCTCATCTCTCCCTGTGCCACAGTCGTTGGTGTCGCCTCATCTCTCCCTGTGCCACAGTCGTTGGTGTCGCCTCATCTCTCCCTGTGCCACAGTCGTTGGTGTCGCCTCATCTCTCCCTGTGCCACAGTCGTTGGTGTCGCCTCATCTCTCCCTGTGCCACAGTCGTTGGTGTCGCCTCATCTCTCCCTGTGCCACAGTCGTTGGTGTCGCCTCATCTCTCCCTGTGCCACAGTCGTTGGTGTCGCCTCATCTCTCCCTGTGCCACAGTCGTTGGTGTCGCCTCATCTCTCCCTGTGCCACAGTCGTTGGTGTCGCCTCATCTCTCCCTGTGCCACAGTCGTTGGTGTCGCCTCATCTCTCCCTGTGCCACAGTCGTTGGTGTCGCCTCATCTCTCCCTGTGCCACAGTCGTTGGTGTCGCCTCATCTCTCCCTGTGCCACAGTCGTTGGTGTCGCCTCATCTCTCCCTGTGCCACAGTCGTTGGTGTCGCCTCATCTCTCCCTGTGCCACAGTCATTACAGCCCTTATCTGTCCTAGGTTAGACTTTTATCATCATGTAGTCATTTATCATCGGTCCTAAAGGGACAGCTGAATTGGGGACTGTAATGTTATTACCATACAAATGTGTAATGCAAGGAAATCAGCTATTGTGTTCTGTTCAGGGGCGGCTGTGGCTCCACTGGTTCCTTATACGGGCATTGTATGTCTATATGGACAGACACAGCTGGTAGTTACACCCACATATTGGGGGAAATTTATCAAAACCTGTGCAGAGGAAAAGTTACTCATAGCAACCAATCAGATCGCTTCTTTCACTTTTAGCAAGGCCTCTGAAAATGAAAGAAGTAATGATTGGTTGCTATGGACAAGTAGGCAACTTTTCCTCTGGACAGGTTCTGATAAATCTCCCCCATAGTCCAGTTAATCTTGGAAGACGTGTCCCCATTGGCAAACTTACAGTTTTCCACATGAGTCAGATTTAAATGGGCCCAGGATGGGACGAAAAAGAACTCAAAATAATATTAATGTACACGTCTCCTGTCCATACTGTCCCCCTACTGCTGAGAGCTTCCTGTTTGGGTCTCAACACCTAGGAAGTGCCCAATGGCAGCCGCAGCAGTGACCCGCCACTGACTCTTTCAGCAGGAAGCAGTAGGCAACAGGTCCAGCAACAAATGGAGGATCAGCAGGTGGTTAATACATAATTTTTTCATCATACTGCCCTGAGCATATTTAAATAGTGTGTAGGAGAACCCCATTTAGGCTGCTCTTACACTGTACAGTTTTGAAGTGAGTGAATTAAAGGGGTACTCCGCCTCTAGACATCTTATTTCCTATGCAAAGAATAGGGGATAAGATGTCTGATCGCAGGGGTTCTGCTGCTGGGGACCCCCGCGATCTCGGCTGCGGTACGCCAGATGACTGCCGATGCTGGACGGAGGTACGTGACGTCACGCCCCCCCTTGTGCCGTTACGGCATTAAGGGGGCGTGCCCGTGACGTCACGAGCGTGGTGTGGCTGCGATGTCACAAGCTTCCGGCGCTGCACTCAACACTTTAAACAAATGCCTGGTGCAGTAGGCAGATTGCTGGGGACCCCCGCGATCAGACATCTTTTGGAAAGGGTACAAGATGTCTAGGGCAGAGTACCCCTTTAAGTAATATAAATGATGCTGCTCCTACTAATTTTCTTTTTTGAATCCATTCCACATTGAATGATTCATTATGGACTGCACCTGATTTTGGCTTCAAAACTGCACATAAGAGCCCCTAAATGTTGTGACTAATGTTGGAATCAGGGGGGGGGGGGGGGGGGTTGTAACTTTCTAGTGTACACTTTGTCCCATTGAGTAGCTGAAGTTGCTCATAGCAGTTGCTGACAGGTATTTTCTGGTGATTTACATCCATTTTTCTGTCCCTTTCGGGTTTACTCACATCACTGCTCAGCATTCCAGGAATCATGTTCTAGCAATAGCCTACAAGCTGAAAGGCATCTCCCACCACAGTACAGGCATAACAGGTTGTAGTGCACAGCTGTCAGTCATACTACAGCCCTGACCCCAGGGAGCTGCTGAGCAGTGCAAGCAATGGGTACATTGGAGTAAGCACTGTATGATATCTCACTTACCGTACAGAGCCGAGACTTGAGAAGCCTCATAGAGACTGCCAGGTCGCCTCAGCAAGTTGTCATTTTTCTTGTTTTTCTCTAGTCTTGTTTCAGGAAGATGAGGACAGTGACTATGGGAGCCACAAAAAACTTGGGAAGGTTTCTCCACGACGTGTTTTAGCTGGAAACATGCAGTTCCCAGACTTGTTCCAGACCGGTAACCTCCTCTTCTATGAGAGGTTTGAGGCCTACAAGGATTATCTGCTGGGTGAGTGCAGACCTAGGACATGGTTTTTAGTGGTGGTAGATCACATTACAGCTGCTCAGGAAGCTCAATATGCCGCTGTGGATCCAGAGTGGCCGATTTCCAGTCATCGGTCCCTCTTGATTTCTGGTGCAAAGTCCAGTCAAGACGTAAAAGAAGTCCCTACATTCTACTGTGAAAAACATTATGTCCAACTTTAGTTCCATAGACTTTTACCCCTTATCGACACAGGAGCTAAATGTACGTCCTGGTGAGGTGGTACTTAACGCACCAGGACGTACATTTACGTCCTATACATAACTGCGAGCATCGGAGCGATGCTTGGTTCATGCACAGCAAGTCCCGACTGCTGATAGCAGCCAGGAACCCGCCAGTAATGGCCGACATCCGAGATTGTGCGGATGTCCGCTATTAACCCCTCAGATGACGTGAACAATACAGATCACGGCATCTGCAGTAAAATGGATGATCGGATCCAATCACCCAGAACTGCAGACGGAGGTCCCCCATCACCTGCCTCCGCTGCCTTTCAAGGGTCTTCTGCTCTGGTCTGAGATCGAGCAGACCAGAGCAGAAGATGACCGATAACACTGATAAGTGCTATGCCCTATGCATAGCACTGAACAGTATTAGCAATCGAATGATTGCTATAAATAGTCACCTATGGGTACTATTAAAGTATAAAAATAAAAAAAAAGTTTTTTAAAAATAAGGAAAAATCCCCTCCTCCCCCAAAGTGTGAAAAGAAAATTTTTTTTTACTAAACATATTTGGTATTGCCGCGTGCGTAAAAATCCAAACTATTAAAATATAATGTTAATGATACCGTATGGTGAACGTGAAAAAGTCCAAAATTGCTGCTTTTTTATAATACATTTATCAATAATTTTTTACATAAAATGTTACGTTTTATATATGCAAATATGGTATCAATAAAAAGTACAGATCACGGTGCAAAAAGTGAGCCCTCATACCGCCGCTTGTACGAAAAAAATAAGTTATAGGTCTTCAAAATAGAGATTTTAAACGTACTAATTTAGTTAAAAAGTTAGCTTTTTATTTTAACCGTAATAGAAAAGTATGTAATCATGGGTATCCTTTTAATCGTATTGACCCAAAGAATAAAGAACACGTAATTTTTACCGTAAATTGTACGGCATGAAAACGAAACCTTCCAAAATTAGCAAAATTGCGTTTTTCTTTATAATTTCCCCACACACATAGTATTATTTTGGTTGCGCCATACATTTTATGGTAAAATGAGTGAATACATTACAAAGGACATCTGGTCATGCAAAAAACAAGCCCTCATACTAGTCTGTGGATTTAAAATATAAAAAAGTTATGATTTTTTGAAGGCGAGGAGGAAAATACAAAAACCTAAAATTATCTGAGTCCTTAAAGGGGTACTCAGCCCCTAGACATCTTATCCCCTATCTTATCGTGACGTAATGATGTTCCGGTCCCTGTATTGCCGGTCATTATGCACAGAGTTTGCTCTGTGCAGTAATGATAGTGCGGTGCCGCAGAGGAGGTCCCGGGAGTCCCCAGCAGCGGGACCCCGGTGACCTGACATCTTATGCCCTATCCTTAGGATAGGGGATAAGATGTCTAGGGGCGGAGTACCCCTTTAACCTCTTCAGGACATAGGGCGTATGGATACACCCTGCATTCCGAGTCCTTAATGACGCAGGGCGTTTCCATACGCCCGTGGGAATTCCGGTCCCCACCGCTAGCTGGTTGGGGACCGGAGCCGGATGCCTGCTGAAATCGTTCAGCAGGCATCGCGGCATATCACCCAGGGGGGGTCATTATGCCCCCCCATGTCGGCGATGGCCGCAGATCGCTGGACAATTCAGTCCAGCGATCTGCGGCGATTCCTGGTCAAACCGGTCTCCAGTGACCCGGAATTACTAGCTGATCGGGGCCGTCAGAGACGGCCCCGAACAGCCATAGCCTGCAGGGATAAGCTGGCACTGGTGCCACCTCACGATCGCCCTGATTCGTCAGCCGGTTTACCGGCCGACCAATCAAGGTGCCTGCTGCGGGTGTCACTCCCGCAACCCGCTCCGCACCTCTTCCGGAGGACGGGTGCGGGACGTGGACCCCGGGAGCTGGGGACCCCGATCCCCCGGCGTCAATGTTGGGATCGGGGCCCCAGGAGCGGCGGCGGCGAGGGACTGACCTGTGTCCTGGAGCAGCAGCAGCAGGAGGTGAGTGACAGCCTCCTGCTGTTGCTTAGCAACAGCTCCCAGCATGCAAAAAGGGCATGCTGGGAGCTGTAGTTATGCAACAGCAGGAGGCAGACAACCACAACTCCCAGCATTCCCTTATGGGCATGCTGGGACTTATAGTTTTTCAACAGCTGGAGGCACATTTTTTCTATGGAAAAGTGTACCTTCAGCTGTTGTATAACTACAACTCCCAGCTTGCACAAACAGCTAAAGTGCATGCTGGTAGTTGTAGTGGTGCATCTGCTGGTTGCATAACTACAACTCCCAGCATGCCCGTTGGCTGTTGGTCACTGCTGAGAGTTGTAGTTTTGCAACAGCTGAAGGCACAATGGTTGTGAAACTCAGTTTTTTTTTTTTTTTTTTTTACCTAACTCAGTGTTTCACGACCGGTGTGCCTCCAGCTGTTGCAAACTACAAATCTCAGCAGTCACCGTACACCATGCACTGTACATGCTGGGAGTTGTAGTTTTGCAACAGCTGGACCCACACTGGTTGTGAAACGCTGAGTTAGGTCACAAACTCAGTGATACATAACCAGTGTGCCTACAGCTGTTGCAAAACTAAAACTCTCAGCATGTACAGTCTGTGAGCGCATGCTAGGAGTTGTAGTTTTGCAACAGCTGGATGTCCCTCCCTCCCCAATGTGAACGTACAGGGTACACTAACATGGGCGGAGGTTTACAGTAAGTATCCGGCTGCAAGTTTGAGCTGCGGCAAATTTTCTGCTGCAGCTCAAACTGCCAGCAAGAAACTACTGTGAACCCCCGCCCATGTGACTGTACCCTAAAAACACTACACTACACTACACTAACACAAAATAAAATAAAAAGTAAAAAACACTACATATACACATACCCCTACACAGCCCCTCTCCCCAATAAAAATGAAAAACGTCTGGTACGCCACTGTTTCCAAAACGGAGCCTCCAGCTGTTGCAAAACAACTACTCCCAGTATTACCAGACGGCCACTGTTCAGGCATGCTGGGAGTTTTGCAACCGCTGGAGGCACCCTGTTAGGGGTATTCTACGCCAGTGATTCCCAATGTCCACCCCTATGCAAGTCCCTAATTTAGGCCTCAAATGCGCATGGCGCTCTCACTTTGGAGCCCTGTCGTATTTCAAGGCAACAGTTTAGGGTCACATATGGGGTATCGCCGTACTCGGGAGAAATTGTTACAAATTTTGGGGGCTATTTTCTGCTTTTACCCCTTTTAAAAAATGTTAAATTTTTGGGAAAACAAGCATTTTAGGTAAAAAAAAAAATTTTTTTTTTACATATGCTAAAGTCGTGAAACACCTGTGGGGTATAATGGTTCACTTAACCCCTTGTTACGTTCCCCGAGGGGTCTAGTTTGCAAAATGGTATGCCATGTGTTTTTTTTTTTTTTTTTGCTGTCCTGGCACCATAGGGGCTTCCTAAATGCGGCATGCCCCCAGAGCAAATTTGCTTCCAAAAAGCCAAATGTGACTACTCCTCTTCTGAGACCTGTAGTGCGCCAGCAGAGCACTTTTCACCCCCATATGGGGTGTTTTCTGAATCGGGAGAAATTGGGCTTCAAATTTTGTGGGGTATTTTCTGCTATTACCTTTTTTAAAAATGTAACATTTTGGGGAAAACAAGCATTTTAGGTAAAAAAAATTTTTACATATTTTTTTTACATATGCAAAAGTCATGAAACACCTGTGGGGTATAAAGGCTCACTTTATCCCATGTTACATTCCCCGAGGGGTCTAGTTTCCAAAATGGTATGCCATGTGGGTTTTTTTTTTTTTGCTGTTCTTCCTAAATGCAACATGCCCCCCAAAAACCATTTCAGAAAAACGTACTCTCCAAAATCCCCTTGTCGCTCCTTCGCTTCTGAGCCCTCTACTGCACCCGCCGAACACTTTACATAGACATATGAGGTATGTGCTTACTCGAGAGAAATTGGGCTACAAATACAAGTAAAAATGTTCTCCTTTTACCACTTGCAAAAATTCTAAAATTGGGTCTACAAGAACATGTGAGTGTAAAAAATGAAGATTTTGAATTTTCTCCTTCACTTTGCTGCTATTCCTGTGAAATACCTAAAGGGCTACAACACTTACTGAATGTCATTTTGAGTACTTTAGGGGGGGGGGGTGTAGTTTTTATAATGGGGTCATTTATGGGGTATTTCTACTATGAAGACTAGAGATGAGCGAACTTACAGTAAATTCGATTCGTCACGAACTTCTCGGCTCGTCGGTTGCTGACTTTTCCTGCATAAATTAGTTCAGCTTTCCGGTGCTCCGGTGGGCTAGAAAAGGTGGATACAGTCCTAGGAAAGAGTCTTCTAGGACTGTATCCACCTTTTCCAGCCCACGGGAGCACCTGAAAGCTGAACTAATTTATGCAGGAAAAGTAATCAACTGCCGAGCCGAGAAGTTCGTGACAAATCGAATTTACTGTAAGTTCGATCATCTCTAATGAAGACCCTTCAAATCCACTTCAAAACTGAACTGGTCCCTGAAAAATATCGAGTTTGAAAATTGGAAAATTGGTGCTGAACTTTTGAAGCCCTCTGGTGTCTTCCAAAAGTAAAAACTTGTCAATTTTATGATGCAAACATAAAGTAGACATATTGTATATGTGAATTAAAAAAAAATTATTCGTAATATCCATTTTCCTTACAAGCAGAAAGCTTCAAAGTTAGAAAAATGCAAAATTTTCTAATTTTTCATCAAATTTATGGATTTTTCACCAAGAAAGGATGCAAGTTACCACAAAAATTTACTACTATGTTAAAGTAGAATATGTCACGAAAAAACAGTCTCGGAATCAGAATGATAACTAAAAGCATTCTAGAGTTAATGTTTAAAGTGACAGTGGTCAGATGTGCAAAAAACGCTCTGGTCCTTAAGGCCAAAATGGGCTTGGTCCTGAAGGGGTTAAGGCCAAAATGGGCTGAGTCCTTAAAGGGGTACTCCGCCCCCAGACATCTTATCCCCTATCCAAAGGATAGAGGATAAGATGTCAAATCGCCGGGGTCCCACTAGCCTTTTCTGATAACTGCTTAAATGGTCACTGTCAGATACAAAAACTTTTTATATGTTGTACTACTTGGCAAAACATTAATCTTTCTAATATACTTCATAAGAAAATGTTATTTCCTTTTTATAGAATTCATGGCTTATAATATCATAGCTTTGTCCAAGCTGAAACACAGGCATGGGCAAAGTCCAGTAAGTGAGGGTGGGCTAGCATTCCTCTGTGCAGTCTGATAGGACAGGAGAGAGCACAGGGGAGCGCCGTCGGACAGGAGAGAGCACAGGGGAGCGCCGTCGGACAGGAGAGAGCACAGGGGAGCGCCGTCGGACAGGAGAGAGCACAGGGGAGCGCCGTCGGACAGGAGAGAGCACTGGAGCGCTAGGCCCATCCTCACTGGACATTGTCCATACCTGTGCTTCAGCTTGGACAAAGCCATGACTTCTTAAAAAACAAAATAACTCTTTCTTATGTAAGTATGTTAGAAAGGTTAATGTTTTGCCAAGATGTACAACAGATAGTTTTTGTATCTGTCAGTGCCCATTTCATTTAAGTTCTGTCCCATAATACACTGTATCCTAACCTGGGAAGAATGTAGTTGTCTTGACTGAAGGCATCAGGCTACAGCATAGGGAAAGCTAGTTTATAATTTGGCTGAAACATTTTATGGTGTAGAAAAAATATTAAGAGGAAAACCAAAAGCTGCACCCTACAATAGAAGGAAATGAACGTGTTTCTAATGTCCAGTTGACCCTTTGGCTACCTCTGATCAAGTGACCTATTTTTGTTATGTAAACCTGTATTTTTATGTCCTTTTTAAAAGGTGATGGTAAACCCTCTGAAGTGACAGAATTCATAGCTGAATACCTGGAGCGAGCCCTGGAACCCTCTGGCTGGAAGGCAGTATGGCGCACAAATATCTTTGAAGCTCTTGTAGAGGTTTGTGTAATTACTGGTAATAATCATATATTGTAGTTCTACTTTGACTGGAACTATAATCTAATCTTCTGAAAGCCACGCCCCCTCCCATAGAGTTGCCTTGAGGGGGCGGGGTGTAATGTCACACGGGGCGGAGTCGAGACGTCACTATACTCCGGTCCCTTGGTCGTCACGCTGCACACTCGGAGCCTCCAGCGCTGCGGAGAGCTCACAAAGGTGGGTGCGCAATGATAGATTGCGGGGTTCCCCATCGGCGGGACTCCCGCGATCAGACATCTTATCTCCTATCCTTTGGATAGGGGATAAGATGTATTAGGGCCGGAGTATCCCTTTAAATCCCCTTTCTTGTGATACCTGTGTGTGCACAGAGCTGAGATCGATGAAGACCACATAAGTTACGGTTACCAAAAACCAATCAGATTGCTTCTTTCATTTTTAACAAGGCCTCAGCAAAATGAAAGCAGCAAGCTGATTGGTTGCTATGGGCAACTGGACAACTTTTCCTCTGGAAAAGTTTTGATAAATCTCCCCCTATGTCTGAAAGTAATAGTAGTGTGGGAGCATAGTGTTGATCTGACAAGTATGATTTACCTATAGTGAACCACACTGAATGCAGGCTATTGATCCATTGCGTTGAATTACACTTGGCAAAGTTGCTTAAGAGCTATACACATTAGATCAGTGGTTCTTAACCTTGTTGGAGGTATTGAACCCCACCAGTTTCATATGTGCATTCACCGAACCCCTCTTAATTGGAAAAATTTGATTTTTTTTTTTTCAAATTCAAAACATAGAAGGTATATATTTATACATAGATGCACAAAATGAACAAAACCATTAAAGAACAAAACCATGAAAACATGATTTCTCTATCGGCTCCATTGGGGGACACAGACAGTGGGTGTATCTTGCTGTCTCTAGGAAGTGTGACACTATGGTGATTAAAAAAAAAAAAAAAAAAAGTCAGCTCCTCCCAGCAGGATACACCTGCCTTCAGGCTCTGAGCTAGTCAGTTTAAGCTTAGTGTCTGAAGGAGGTGGACGTGGTATGGATTGCTCCAGACCAGGTCTTCTGATTTATTTATTTTTTTCCTAGTTAGGGAGGTGTTAGTTTTTTATTCCTTTTCTTTTCTGTTTTCAGGTGGGGACTCCGGGACTGCGGTTCCCCGTTTCCCCATTTCGAATGAGGGGGCACAGACATTGCATATATGCGCTGTTAACCCCCCCTCGCCAACGGTCAGCGCTTGGGTCGTACCTCACGGGTCGTTGTCCCCCTATTTCCCTGCTCACCTCGCTCGCTATGCGCGTGATGCAGGTAACTAAAGCTGACTGAAGACTTCACTGAAGACTCCAGTAGGTAAGTTCTTCTGATGAGGTAAGTACTTCCCCCTTTTTTTTCTCCATAGGTACGGACTCGCAGGTTTTGGCCCACCTTCAGTTTTTGGGGCTAGCTTACAGGGGCTGCACTTTATTTTTGGGGGAGCAGTGGCACCTGAAGGGACATCATATATGGGGCACTTCACTTATGTGTGTGTGTGTGCGCTTGGTGCGACTACGTCCACAGCGCCTTATTCCCGCACTTTACTTATGTGTGCGTGTGTGTATTGGTGTACTTCGCCACAGTGCCTTATATGAGGCGGTCAGCCTCGGCACTGTCCCGGGCTGGGCGCTCTCAGCGCCGGCTTACTTTCACTTTGCCGGCAGCACCTTATTCGCGGCTGACGGCCGCGGCGCTGCTATGAGCTGGGCGCTTCAGCGCCGGCTTCTTTCTTTTCTCCCGCAGTCTCTGCCGGCGTTGGCCGCCTGCTCTATTCCCCCGAGTGCACAAACGGACGACAGGTGCGCTCGGGACAAGGAGCGAACGCCATGACGGTTCTCTTCGGCCGGTCTGTAGCTCCGTCCACAGGGCTGGGAGCGCTCAGGTGTGAAGCAGCCTCCAATCAGCGCCGTGGGTGCGAATTTCAGTAGGAAGGGGTCAGTTAGTGCCTTGCTCCAGGCACGCCCCTCTCTTCCTATTGGCTGGCCTGTTTCACTCTCTCTAGCTGCACAGAGAGAGTTTCCTCACTGCAGCTGACAGGGGACACAGACTAGGGTGTCTGCGTTGGGTAGTGGCGTCCCTGGAATAAGGTGAGTTCCTTTCATCGGTGGACATCAAGGATGCCTACCTCCATGTGCCAATATTTCCGGAGGGGCACTTTGCAGTCCCGGAGGGGCACTTTCAATTTGTAGCCCTCCCCTTTGGTCCAGCCAAGGCTCCTCGGGTCTTTACAAAGGTCCTTGTGCCGGTGATGGGCCTGTTGCGGGCGAGGGGAATCTTGGTGATGCCCTATCTGGACGACCTTCTCATCAAGGCTCCAACCAGGGCCCAGACTCTGGAGAATCTGGACGTCACTCTCCACACTCTGACTTACTTCGGGTGGATGGTCAACCAGGACAAGTCAGTCCTCCGTCTTACCCAGTCTCTAACCTTTTTGGGACTTCAATTCGACACGGCCTCTGCCCGAATTTGTCTTCCGCCGGACAAAAGTCTGATGCTCCGGTCGGGGGTCCGCTCCCTTCGGACCCAAGTATCAGTCTCCATCCGCACTTGTAAGGAAGTCCTGGGCCAGATGGTGGCAACTATGGAGGCCGTACCTTTTGCCCAGTTTCATTACCGCCCCCTTCAACTGGCGATTCTCTCGGTGGAACAGGTCTCCTCTGTCCCTCGATCGTCAGATTGTTATCCCTCTCAGGGTCCGTCAGTCTCTGTTCTGGTGGCTCCGCTCCCCCCTTCTACTCCAAGGGCGGTCGTTTCTTCCCCTTCACTGGCAGGTTGTTACAACGGATGCCAGCCTGTCGGGCTGGGGCGGCATGTTCAGGGATTGGACGGTTCAGGGTCTCTGGTCTCCCCAGGAGACCCTTCTTCCGATAAACATATTGGAATTATGGGCGATTCCTCTCCTCTTTGTCTTCTTCATTGGGAGTCTTAACTTCAGTCCCGTCCTGTCCGCGTTCAGTCGGACAAAGCCACGGCCGTGGCGTACATAAATCGTCAGGGCGGCACTCGCAGCTCGGCAGCCATGGCCGAGGTAACCAAGATTCTCTCCTGGGCAGAGAGCAACGTTCCGGCAATTCACATCCCGGGGGGTGCTCAACTGGGAAGCGGACTTCCTCGCCCGACCCCGGCGAGTGGTCTCTACATCCAGAGGTCTTCGCGCAACTCTGCGACCTCTGGGGCATCCCGGACGTGGACCTCTTTGCGTCCCGGCACAATCGGAAGATCCTTCTGTTTGTGTCCAAGTCCCGGGACCCTCAGGCTCTTGCCGTGGACGCCCTAGTGATTCCTTGGGCGGGGTTTGCCCTACCCTATCTGTTCCCTCCTCTTCCGCTCCTTCCCAGGGTGCTGAGGAAGCTCAAGGCAGAGGGCGTCCCCGCCATTCTGGTAGCTCCAGATTGGCCCCGGAGGTCGTGATACGCCGATGTAGTCAGGCTCCTGGACGACCCTCCACTGCGCCTTCCGCTCCGTCCGGACCTGCTCTCTCAGGGTCCTCTTTGCCACCCCAATTTACAGTCGCTGCATTTGACGGCGTGGTGGTTGAGACCGCGGTTTTGAGGGCCCGTGGGTTCTCTTCCCAAGTCATTCACACCATGCTCAAGGCTCGTAAGCCCTCCTCTGCAAGGATTTACCACCGTACTTGGAGGTCTTATTTTCGTTGGTGTGAAACACAGGACTTCTCCCCGGTGACCTTCTCGGTTCCCCGTCTTCTCTCCTTTTTGCAGTCGGTTGGAGCTAGGGTTGTCTCTCAGTTCCCTTAAGGGTCAGGTTTCGGCCCTTACTGTTCATTTCCAGCGGCCCCTGGCTTCTAATCCTCATGTCCGGATCTTCCTGCAAGGAGTTACATAGTTACATAGTTACATAGTTACATAGTTACATAGTTACATAGTTACATAGTTACATAGTTACATAGTTAGTATGGTTGAAAAAAGACATACGTCCATCAAGTCCAACCAGGGGATTGAAGGGAAGGATGTAAGGGGATAAGGGAAAGGGATGTAGTTTTATAATTCTGCATAAGCATTAATGTTATTTTGTTCCAGGAATGTATCTAACCCTGCTTTAAAGCTGTTAACCCTGCTTTAAAGCTGTTAGGAGTGGCGCACTTTGTTCCTCCTTATCGGTCTCCCTCTCCTCCTTGGGACTTGAATTTGGTTCTGAGTGCCCTCCAGGGTGCACTCTTTAAGCCCCTTAGAGAGGTGTCTCTCCGCCTCCTTTCTTGGAAAGTGGCGTTTCTGGTGGCCATCACCTCCATCCGGAGGGTGTCTGAATTGGCAGCTCCTTCCTGCCATTCTCCGTTTCTGGTGATCCACCAGGACAAGGTTGTTTTCCGGCCAGACCCTTCCTTTTTACCTAAGGTGGTCGCGGCTTTTCATCTCAATGAGGATGTTGTCCTCCCGTCATTTTGCCCGGCTCCTTTTCATCCTAGGGATCGCTTACTGCACAAGCTGGACGTGGTTCGGGCTGTTCGGTCTTATCTCTCCATCACTTCTTCGTTTCGTCAGTGTGATTCTTTTTTCGTCCTTACTGAAGGTCGTCGCAAGGGACAACCTGCTTCTAAGGCCACCATTTCTAGGTGGATTCGGTCTGCCATTTCGGAAGCCTATCGCTGAAAGGGGAAGATTCCTCCTTTTCAGGTTTTGGGCTCATTCCACACGTTCTGTTGGGGCATCCTGGGCTCTCCAGAATAGTGCCTCGGCCTCGCAGATTTGCAAGGCGGCTACCTGGTCGTCTTTACACACTTTCTGGAGGTTTTACCGGGTTCATACTTTCGCATCGGCTGCTTGTCTGGGGCGTAAGGTGTTGCAGGTGGCAGTGGATCAGCAGTCTGCCTGATTACTTATCTGCCCACCCAAGGGATGGCTTTGGTATGTCCCACTGTCTGTGTCCCCCAATGGAGCCGATAGAGAAAAGGAGATTTTTTTAACACTTACCGTAAAATCTCTTTCTCGAAGGATCCATTGGGGGACACCGCTCCCGCCCTTTTTGGGTTTTTTTCCTTGGTTCCCTGTCAGAGGGTGTGTTCAGTTATGTTTTTTTTCTTCTGGTTCTTGGGCAGTTTTAGGTTTTTCCTTGACCTATTGGTCTCCTCCTATTGCTCTGGAACTTAAACGGACTAGCTCAGAGCCTGAAGGCGGGTGTATCCTGCTGGGAGGAGCTGATTTTTTATTTATTTTTTTTTTTTTTTTAATCACCATAGTGTTACACCTCCTAGAGACAGCAAGATACTCTCACTGTCTGTGTCCCCCAATTGATCCTTCGAGAAAGATTTTACAGTGTTTACAAGTGTTAAAAAAAATCTCCTTTTTCACACAAAAACATAATGTGTCTTCTGCTGTTGTCTTTCAGAGACCAGTTCAGAAATGCGCGGCTTTACCTTGGCAAGTGCCACTATAAAGTCCGCACCATTAGGCTGG